>NC_137833.1:5592760-5620260 GCF_963921795.1 Nannobrachium achirus | reverse complement strand
AAATAAGATTTTTACCACTTTTTGTGGTCACATGTTCAGATACTGGATTATGATTGGCTTAAAACAGTGGTAAATCAGTCAACAACCTTGAGTTGGCTCATGGACCCTGCCCACTGAAACAATTAATGATTGTAACTAAATAACCTTGCAAGTTACAACTGTGTTTTCTTTCATTTATATGGTAGAAAAGCAATTTACCATTCGAGGGTCGTGGGTTGTTGGGCTGATTTACCACCTCGTGCCACAACCCTGAAACAGTGGTAGATCAGCTAACAACCCACTCCCTCTCATGGTAAATGGCTTACATCTGAACGGCTACATATATTTTATATACAATTAAAATGTGGTGAGCCACAGGTACAGGGGGGCTAGCCCAGGCTTTTCTTTCTTCAAAGTCTGGATCCCGAGGCTACCCTCTCCCTGAATATCACAGACAGAACAGGATAGGTGACAATGCACAGCGCTGGCGGAGGCCAGCCCTATACCGGAAACCAATACGACTTAGCCTACTGGCCAGAACACATGACACGCCACAGATCTGGCTTTGGGTGTACAGTGATTGGATGGCCCTTAATGGACCCCCTCACCCCATATTCCCACAGCACCTTCCACAGTATACTACCGAGGAACCCCGGCATTAAAGCCTTCTCCAAATCCACAAAACACATTTACTGTAGACCAGATGCATGCTGGTCAGTAGCCCCATATAGAACCTCACCCGTCGCTGCATACTGTTGTGCTCCGAGATGAGGTCCTATAAAGGTGGCGCAGCGATGTCCCAGACCGCCTCCAGATCAAGTTGGAAAACACTCGAAACTAAATTTTATCCAAAAAGTAAAGGTAGTTCCAAGCTCCCAGACTTTGGTTTTCCATCCCACGGTACATAAAACATGCACCACGGCGTTGGGAAAACGGTTTGAATCGCTTATTTAGTCTCATTAAATTCAGAAAAGCCCCCGGCGGCAGGTGCCAGTACTGCATCTTTCCCATTGTAGCAGATACTGGCAACTGCAGCCGGTGGAGTTCCGGTTGAATGGGAAAACATTACAAAACTAACGATTTAAGCGGTTGTTTCATGCCCTGGTTCATGTTTTATGTACTGTGGGATGGAAAACCCTAGTCTGGGAGCTCGGAACTACCTTTACTTTTTGGATAAAATTTCGTTTTGAGTGTTTTCCAACTTGATGTGGAGGCGGTCCAGCGATCGCTGCGCCACCTTTATAGGACCTCATCTCGGAGCACAACAGTATGCAGCGATGGGTGAGGTTCTATATGGGGCTAGCTGGTCAGTTAATTGTTCCACGGCGATATGTAAATCTTATTGATTGAATCAATTATAGTTATTTAATTTTTATCTGACAACTGACTGGGTTTTACTTTCACTTCACAATGTCATCACTTGTTTACACACGCACACACGCACGCAGGCAAGCAGGCACGCACGCAAGCAGGCACGCAGTCGTAGGCACGTAAAATACACACACTCAGTGTGGATCACAGCTGTGATATCTAATAAGAACTACCGTCAACCAGAACCTACTGCAGACAGACCGGTGCCTCTCTCTCTGTGTGTGTGTGTGTGTGTGTGTGTGTGTGTGTGTGTGTGTGTGTGTGTGTGTGTGTGTGTGTGTGTGTGTGTGTGTGTGTGTGTGTGTGTTCACGAGCGTACGTGCGTGCGCGTGAATTTGTCCTTGTCCGTGATTAGGATAAAGTGGAAAAAACATGAATAGGAGTGAAAAAGAGAGAATGTGTGTAAGATACAGAGACATAGAGTGAGACACACACACACACACACACACACACACACACACACACACACACACACACACACACACACACACACACACACACACACAGAGAGAATGGATGACGAAGAGGGAGTGGAGAGAGAAGAGAAGAGAAGAGAAGAGAAGAGAAGAGAAGAGAAGAGAAGAGAAGAGAAGAGAAGAGAAGAGACAGGCACACACACACACACACACAAACACACACACACACACACACACACACACACACGTGTGTGTTTGTGGAGTAATCAGGTCTTGGCGTCACGAGACGCTAACCACTTAATGACTTCAAGTCCTTAATGTCCCTAATCAGCTCCTGTAGGAGTCACATGACGTCCAAACAGGAAGTAGCGGGTCGCAGCGCGGACAAACTGAGTGCGCTCCCACTGTTGGACCAGCGCTTCTCAACCTCTTCTGGATGAGGGCCCACTTTGAAACCCTGAAAGAGTCCGGCAGCGGATTGGCTGCCCTGTTACTACTGTAGGCAAATGTGTATATAAACACACACTGCTCCCCCCTCTATGACAGGCATCAGACTTGCTTGACACTTTTATGGCCCAATCAATTACCTGTCCAATATGTCTATGTCCATGTTCTTGTTTGTGTATCTTCACTGTTTTTCACTGAGCTTTTTATCATTTGCTGTAACATGAATTGCCCAGTTCTTATTCCAAACTGGAATAACATAATCTATCAGAGCAGGAATTTCATGGAAGCCATGGCCACCGTTGCCCCTCAGTTTGGCCTTGTGCCCCTCAAAAAAATGGCATGACTGTACCACTTTCTCCTCTGTCTCTCTCTTGTCAGTATGTAGACAGTATAGGCACCGGTGTCTATTTCTTGTCATGTAGACACCGGTGTTCCTTTGTTGACATTCTGAAATCTTAACTCCCCCGAGGCCCCACCTTTAAACCACTCCAGTGACTTTGATTGGTGCAGGGCTGGGCATGGATCAGATTTTAAATACCATCATGTATCTATTTCACTGCAGATTAGGTTATCATCCCTAACCCTTAAATTCAACACATTCTTTCAATGGACTAAAATCACGTTTCATTTGATGGCCTTCCTGCCCTGGCATTTGGCCTTTGTGCCCTCAAAAAATGGACAACACCAAAGGCCAAGTGGCATTGCCCCTAAAATGATAAAATGCCAGGCCTGGATATAGCACAACTTCCTCGTGTCCTGAAGTTTGCACCACACGACTGACCTGTGCCCTGGGTATGCAACCCAGCCTGGCGGAGACCTGCCCTCTAAGGAGTGCACCTTTCTAGTTGCTACATGCCATTTATTCCACCAACCAGGTGCAACAGAACATCTCTGCTCAGGTTTCTTTAAACATTAACATCCTACTATAGTCTTCTACTGTTGGTCACTGGGAGCTGACCAGTACAACCAGTCTACTACTGTTGCACTGGGAGCTGACCAGTACAACCACAGTCTACTACTGTTGGTCACTGGGAGCTGACCAGTACAACCACAGTCTACTACTGTTGGTCACTGGGAGCTGACCAGTACAACCACAGTCTGATAGTGTTAGACACTGGGAGCTGACCAGTACAACCAGTCTTCTACTGTTGGTCACTGGGAGCTGACCAGTACAACCACAGTCTGATAGTGTTAGTCACTGGGAGCTGACCAGTACAACCACAGTCTACTACTGTTGTACTGGGAGCTGACCAGTACAACCACAGTCTGATAGTGTTAGTCACTGGGAGCTGACCAGTACAACCACAGTCTGATAGTGTTAGACACTGGGAGCTGACCAGTACAACCACAGTCTACTACTGTTGGTCACTGGGAGCTGACCAGTACAACCACAGTCTGATAGTGTTAGACACTGGGAGCTGACCAGTACAACCACAGTCTACTACTGTTAGTCACTGGGAGCTGACCAGTACAACCACAGTCTACTACTGTTGTACTGGGAGCTGACCAGTACAACCACAGTCTACTACTGTTGTACTGGGAGCTGACCAGTACAACCACAGTCTACTACTGTTAGTCACTGGGAGCTGACCAGTACAACCACAGTCTACTACTGTTGTACTGGGAGCTGACCAGTACAACCACAGTCTACTACTGTTGCACTGGGAGCTGACCAGTACAACCACAGTCTACTACTGTTAGTCACTGGGAGCTGACCAGTACAACCACAGTCTACTACTGTTGTACTGGGAGCTGACCAGTACAACCACAGTCTACTACTGTTGCACTGGGAGCTGACCAGTACAACCAGTCTACTACTGTTGCACTGGGAGCTGACCAGTACAACCAGTCTACTACTGTTGCACTGGGAGCTGACCAGTACAACCGCAGTCTACTACTGTTGGTCACTGGGAGCTGACCAGTACAACCACAGTCTGATAGTGTTAGACACTGGGAGCTGAAATGCAGTTCTATTGCGGGTTTATGCGCACGTGTGCGGGGAAATCTCGCTTTAGCGAACGCCCATCATTTCACCCGGAGGGTTAGCCACTTAAGGTTAGGGTGAGGGTTAGAGTCGGGTGTCGAAAAGATGAGATGTAGTAACAGCGACACGCTCCCCACGTGCACATGCACACACACACACAAACACATGCACGCGTGTGCGCACGCGCACGCGCACGCACACACACACACACACACACACACACACACACACACACACACACACACACACACACACACACACACTAATCAATCTTATTGTGAGTGTAGGTCGCTACTTAGTATGATTGCAAACAGATCTGTCACTCAAAGTCACTCATTAATTTGTCACTCAGAATCACTCATTAATTTGTCACTCAGAATCACTCATTAATTTGTCACTCAGAATCACTCATTAATTTGTCACTCTTCTGACATCACATTGACATCACAATATAGCTGAACTGTTCTGACATCACCTCATCCCAGCTGAGCAGAAGGATATAGGATATATAGCCCCATATATGGAGATCCCTGATGTCATCAATATCATCCCAGCAAAGCAGAAGGATATAGCTGACCTGTTCTGACATCACAATGATATGATGCTATATCCTTCTGACATCACAATGATATGATGCTATATCCTTCTGACATCACAATGATATGATGCTATATCCTTCTGACATCACAATGATATGATGCTATGTCCTTCTGACATCATAATGATATGCTACATCCTCCTGCTGAGCTGGGATGAGGTGTGGTGATGTCAGAACGTAATTCTGTCTTGGCCATGGATTGGCCAATCAGCAGCAGCCTCTATGGAGATCCCTGATGTCATCAATATAAGCCCATATCTGGGAATGCCCATGTATGGACATATTGTGTCATTCTCATGTGGTCTATGACATCAGACATTTATGTCAGACGTCAGTCATCTCCATATTTTTGGGGAAAATATGGCCACATTTTGTATGTTGTATGTTTTTTTTCTTTCTATTATGCAGGTTCTGTTCTCTTTCACTCTTAATATATTTTATTTGTACATTTATACACACTGTAATGAACCTAAAACACCATCACCACACAGCACTGAATGAACTGACTGTGACCTCTCTCTCTCTCTCTCTCTCTCTCTCTCTCTCTCTCTCTCTTTCTCTCTCTCTCTCTCTCTCTCCCTGCATCACCACTTTGGCCACAGAATTAATTCATTAATTAGACCAATTACGTGATGAATTGCTGCACTTAGTGGAATTATAAATAAGACCTGGAAGCCCTGAGAGGAGAGGGAAGGAGGGAGACACCAGGAGAGAGAGAGAGAGAGAGAGAGAGAGAGAGAGAGAGAGAGAGAGAGAGAGAGAGAGAAGAAGGATAGAGAAGACGGTAACAGAAGGACTATGGGTATGGCAATTGGGTATGGCCAGACCCATATAATGAGAGAGTTCTGACACTTACGTCGACTCCCATTGTAAGCGTAGAAAGCGGACGTGACGTCACTATTTAGCGTACTGGAGTCGGTGATATTCCTGCTGCTCTTCAGCCTCGTCCACCTCCATTGTAACCGGTTACATGTCTCCATTCCGACATGTCTCCTTTCTGACATGTCTCCATTCTGACACCCTAACCCTAATCTCTATATGGAAGTGTTGCCACTCCGACAATAAGAAGTCAATGTTGGAAAGGAGACATGTCGGAATGGAGAGAGCCCCTCATTGTAACCGAGGCATTTTCACTCACTGGTAAGTAGACTAAATCACGTCTTTTCTCCCTTTTAACGCATTCACTGAATGCTGAAGACTAAATCACATCTTTTCTCCCTTTTAACGCATTCACTGAATGCTGAAGAGCAGCAGACTGTTGTAAGGAATGTCACCAGGCTCCAGCGACGCCACTTCCGGTCTGCGGCGAGATCAAAGCGTGACGCTACTCTCCTCTTGAAATACTCTGGGTATGGCAGCTGCCATGCCTTAGCTCCAGGGGAAAATAAAATAAAATGTACTTCTTAAAATAAATTGTCACAAATGTCACTATGACTATATATCTGTGTTGATTATTCTGTTATTAAATTACTTTAAAATAACTACAATACAAATTAGAACAAAAGTATTGCTTTCACAAGGTATTATATTCTCCACAACACGTGTATCCCCCCTATGTTGACAAATGGTTTATTCCCCGGTTCAGTAGGTCAGCACAGGTGCAATGTATTATTGTTTACTTGTGTCTGCAGTAAAATAATACTATCCACTGATAGTCATCATCATCATCATGCCTGTTTCACCAGTCATGTTGCCATACCCTAGCTTTTACTGAACTGACGCCACTGGGTGACAGGCAGTACGACACCATGAACTTAACCACTTGAACCCTGTATGGGTGAGCAGAGTCCCATCAGGGCTCTGTGCAGGCACCAGTGGTGGGCCGTCAGGTCCTGCAAGGCCTTCTCTGATGGCCCTGCACTTGTCTGATAAAGACATTTATATTTCATAATATATAATTATTTTCCCACAAACATATTGTATTTATTTTGCAGCCACCATTGTCTCTCATTCACTCAGTTAGACTGGTCTCTGGTTCCACTCCCTGCAGGTCTAAAAACACAGCCTGTTTCTTTTTCTTTTTAAACCAATCAGAATTTATGTTGTGTAGAATTTATGTTAGGTAGAAATCTCCACCCTGAGCCTTAGAATGTCCATTGAATCCAGCTGCAGTACAAGTGAATGGGGCTGACATTTGTCAGCTTCTTCCAACCAATCAGATCTCGAGTTTGCCTTGCTGGGCGTATTCTTTCAGATAGCAGAGCCTTCTAGCTGGCCCTGATGCAGCCTCGCGTAGCCAGGCTTACTCATCTGCGAAGAGAAATGCTTGGTGACAATATGAGGCAGAGACCGTTCTAGGAGGTGGGGCTGAATTTTCCAGGATTTTTTTTTTTTTTTCAAAGTGCGGTGTTCCTGCAAACGTATTCCCCGCTGGAATAAATCTGGTCAATATACAATATACAAACAAAAACATGGATTCAGGCGATGTTACACCTACTAAGAGTGAGTTAAGAGCTACAATCTATTTAATGTTTTTCGCTGGAGAATATAAACAGACCTGCACCGCATGACGTAACTTCCGTTAAACGCAGCACTTCCGCTCGAAATCTTGGAACCAACCGGCATATTGTGTACAGGGTGGCCCTGATGAGGTTGCTTGCTTGCCTCAGAAACCTAAGGCTCTTATTTTGGCGTTGCTAGCTTCCCATAGCCCTACAGTCAATAGATCCCATCCCTGGAAGTGGTTCCCGTTTCTCATTGGACAGTTCTTTCCAATGAAAATGGGAACCACTTCCTCCAAACCAAACCTTTGTTTTCATGTTCTTCTGTTTACTGTGAGCTGATGATGATGAGTTCAGTTTGTTAAATTAACTCAATACACAAACAAACAAATACACAAATAACAAAACATGGCTGAAGGAGGAGAATAAACTGATTTGGTGTGGATTTACTGGACAATTTGGGAAACCTTTTTCGATTAGGACTTAAAGAAAAACTTGGCATTGATGGACACATTAGCAGCCATGGTGAGTTTAATCTATCTTTCTAGGATATTATTTTGTACTGGCTATGATGATTGATCGTTTTATAGGCTATAATTGTTGTTGGTGCCTGTGTTGCAAGTTGGCTATGTCTTGACTGTGCCCTAAGCTGCAAGTGTGTGTGTGTGTGTGTGTGTGTGTGTGTGTGTGTGTGTGTGTGTGTGTGTGCGTGTGTGTGTGTGTGTGTGTGTGTGTGTGTGTGTGTGTGTGTGTGTGTGTGTGTGTCTGTGTGTGTCTGTGAGCGTGTGTACGTGCGTGTGTGCGGCGTGCAGTGTGTAAATCAGTCAGTCTCCGATCTCATGCAGCTTGGTTTGGATATCGGTGTTGTCTGTTGTTGCCTGGTTATGTTGAATGCCACTATAATCACGTGAAGTTGTGCGCAATTCTAGCCACTGAGCTTGTGGGAGGATTGATATCTATTGATGGCCTGGGTATAAAATGCACCGCCCGCACGGACAGGGACGTGCACACATGGATATCAAAGGGGGCTTGAGCCCCAGCCCTTTTATCCGTCTTTTATTCAAGAGAATGCTGCCTTCAAACTCTCCTGAACTTGAATGAGGCATCTTATGTTGAAAGATTTGCCGTCTCTGTGTAGAAAGCTATGCCATACGCCATCTCTCCAGTATTGACTTGATTATGCTTTAGTTCAGTGTGGTATCAAGCACCGAAAATAGCAGACCTCCAAGCTCACAACGCGCCGCGCCGCGACACGTTGTGAGCTTGGAGGTCGCTATTTTCGATATTTTCAACAAAAGGCCCTTTTTGAAATGTAACATTCTCTGCACGTCCCTGGTTGGGGTCAGGGCTCTATGCTAGTATATTTTCAGTTTTGACTTGAGTTCATGGATATTATTCTAACCCTGTTTTTGTCATATTATTAAGCCAACAATTTGATGACTAGCAGTAGTTCCCTATGGAGACACAAAGAGCCTGCTTTGTTCCCTATATGGAGTATATGGATAATCCCTTTTATGCCCATAATATGGAGTTCCCTGATGTCACAATATTAAGCCCACATCTAATAGGACTTCATATGGGAATGCCCATATATGGAGGCCACATCGGCCACATTAACAGAATCCATATATGTCCAAGACAGATGGCCAAGACAGCCCATATCTGTGTGGCTGGTTCTACAGACAGGGATCTCCATGTATGGGCGTAAAAGGGATTGTATGTATGATGTCAGATGTCATAGATGTACATAGAGGACTTTCACATAACGAACTAGAAGCAGTGCTCTTCCGAGCACAGGTCTCCACCAGGCCACACAAATCGGCCTGTTATAGCGCCACCATGAGGCTGATTTAAAAATGGGGGGCAGAGGTTCTGAATTAGCATCCAGGGAGTGTGTGTGCTCAGTTTGGCAGCGATCGGGCCAACGGCGCCGGAGATTAGCTGGTAACAACCAGGCCACACAAATCGGCCTGTTATAGCGCCACCATGAGGCTGATTTGAAAAATGTGGGGCAGAGGTTCTAGATTGGCATCCAGGGAGTGTGTGTGCTCAGTTTGGCAGCGATCGGGCCAACGGTGACTGAGATTAGCTGCACACAAACTGCGAGGACGCACGGACGGACACACGGACACACGGACGGACGGAGGGGAAAACATACTCTCCCTCAGCCTTCGGCTGGTGGAGACAATAACTGAGTAAGCATGTTTGGGCTCTCAAATATACAATATACAAATATACAGTACATAGTAAATGCCACTACTGAACTCATAATGCCACAGTCTCGTAGTAAATCAGTAGCATACATATCCTGTAGCTGGAGATGTAGGCCTACCGATATTCAGTGATTGGGTCTAATGATCAAAACGAGAACATTATAATGGTGTAAAAAATCTAGAAAAAACTAAACATTTCCACGCTGTAAGGCCAGTAAGGGACAAGATGACCCCCGGCCACTTTCATTATCACTGAATACACCTTTAAGCCCTGTGTTTTCCTGTGTTGTCCTTGTCGGTTGCAAATCCCATGTCAAATGAGTCTGTAGGCCTACAGTATTTAATTATCAGAAAGTCTTATCCGCCTTGATTAAGAATATCGTCGTTGTCGGGTGAAAACCTTGTATCTCCAAAACCATTCTTTTTGCATTCATCATTTAAAAAATGATTTAAACTAGTGAAAACAGCCGATCTACAAGCACACAACGCCTCGCACAAAAGCCCTATCCGACCACCTACAGTCCGCAGATAGAGCTGGCATCTGCCAATGATCTGGTCTGTTCGGTTATCAATAACCTACTGTATATCAGTGTTTCTCAACTTTTTTTCCGCATGGGCAAACTTTTCATGTCCCAAGAATCCATGGGCACACCAACATAATATGGGGGTGTAAATATCGTCACTGTCGGGAAGAAACCTTGTACCGGTACCTCCAAGTTTCAACCTCCTCGCGGTAGATCGGCTGTTTTCACTAGTTTAAATCATTTTTAAAATGATAAATACAATGCTAGCTTTTCAAGCAGTTTCAAGGGGCACACTTGACCCTTCTCAGGGGCACAGCAGAGGTCCCCATGCAGGCACAGTGGTTGAGAAACACTGCCCTACACACAGAAAAAAAAAGGTTCCAACTGGAACCAAAAATGGTTCTTCAGAGCGATTCCATAGAAGAACCATTTTTGGTTCCACAAAGAACCTTTTTCACCAAGGTTCTTTAAAGAACCATTTATTCGAATGGTTCAATAAAGAACCATTAAAGGTGCTTCAAAGAACCATTAAAAAATGGTTCTTTGAGGAACCATTTCTGGTTCCTCAAAGAACCATTTCAAAAAAAGGTTCTCTGAAGAACCTTTTGGAAAATGAACTTTATAATGGTTCTTCAGCTAAAAAAAATGGTTCTTCAGCTAAAAAATGTTTTTTCAGCTAAAAAAGTGGTTCTTAGGGTAATAAATGTTTCACTACACTTTAAAATATATCAGATTTGTAGGAAAAGATGAACACGAGATTAGTTATAAGTCTTTGAATTTAATCAAATCATCATTTAATCAAAATTCAACATCAGTACAACAGTTTCAAAACATTTAAATCTCTTAAGTGCTGTGCAAGTAAAAAAAGAAGAATACAAAGCAAGTCCACCTCATACAGGCTCCAGCCGCATACTTGACAGAGTTCAAAACAATGTGTTTACTCTTCCAGAGCTTCTCATCAACAGCAATGGGTACCTACAAGTTCTTAAAATGAGCCTGCAAGTTCACTGGAAGTTCTTGAAGGGACAAGTCACTGACTGTTGGTTGTGCATCATCTTTGATGAGATTTCCAATCCCAACACTGCTGAAGCAGTGCGCGCTACATAGCTCTTGAAGTCGACGTGGGACTGCCGTCCTGCCTGGGCGACATCCACGTAGCCGGCGTCGTTCACGTCCCCGCTCGTGCCGTGGCCAGTTTCGTTGGCGTCGTAAGCAGCGCCACAACTAGTGCAGCTGCTGTTTGCCGTGTGGTGATGGTGGTGGGGAATGCTGAGGTACAGGGCACCCAAGCTGCTGCAGGAGAAGCCAGCCGGGTGCACATCCTCCTAGGAGCCATGGGAGGACTTGATGAGTGGACGACTGGGACAGGCTGGAGCACAGGGGACACTGTCGTACGCGTTCTGAAGAAGGGGGAGGTTCAGTTAGTCACATTTAAGATAGTTAAGTCTATCCTTTTCATACAAAATGGAAAATGGTTAGCGGTAGATTTGTGTGGATGATAGACGATAGGAATAACAGCACCTCCTAGTCTTTTACTGTTCTAAATGTTAACTTTCTCTTTCTGGGGCCAAAAAGATGTATGTGTGCATGCACAATTAGTGCATTTATTATCCTGTTAGTGTTTACACTTAGAATTACAATTGAGGAAACAGATTGCTCCAATCTGATTTAAATGCATCTAGTGCAGTTTCTCAGCCCTTTTGGGGTCTGTGTCCCATATCCAACATCCAATGTCATGATACAAATACTTTATATGATTCTGAAATTTGTACTTTTATGCCAATACCTTTTGTATACAGAACGTTGTAGTCGAGGTTGTTTTGTCTGATATCCTCCCAGCTCTCGTGCTCAGCAGGGACGACTGCCTTTCTGGTTCCATACGGTCACTGCTACCAATACTGCTGCAACACACACAATTATTGTGGGTAAAAGACAGTATGTGCAAAAGGATGATGCCTGCATGATGCTGGGGATAAACCAGAATAACAGCAGTTCAAAACCAAAGATGAGGATATTTCCAAGTACCTGGCTTTAATCTTTTACTGAAGAACTGGTGGTGCTGTGTTCAGAGCTATATATAGTCGATAGCGTAGCCTACTGAATGTGAGGGCCTTTGCTACTAGTTACTAGATACTAGCAGAACCTCTAGTTTGGTTACATTTGCAATACTGAGTAATTTCAGTGCGGACACAGTGACCCCTTCCTCCACTTACCATAGAATAGCAGCAGACACATGCTGATGGCGGTGGCCTGTCCCAGCTTACAGTGCTGACCTCAGAACCCTTCCTGGCAGCGGCAGCTACTCTTGAAATGATTTAAAAAAGAAAGAATGCTGCATTCATTCTTTTAAAATGTAAATTAAATTGACTTCAGAATTGTATATACTGTTACCTTTTAAGTCATCTTATACTGCATAAACCTTAATTACCACTTTTGATGATGACCCACTTCTCAACCCATCTTCATTAATGCTCGCAATTGTGTCTCTACTCTGTGTCTCATAGGAGGGCTGTGGGCAGTTCAGAAATCCATCTACCAATGACATCGTTTGGAAGATTCTTTTTTTTTTAAATATTTTAAATATTTTTATTATAGTGAAAACAATGGCTTCCATTATAACATTGCAACTTTTCAAGAATAGAAAGCCTAGTTTCTATTTGTTTTGATTCCCCATCGATGATGTCGCTGGTAGACTGAGTTCTATGAATTTTGCTATTTTATCATGAACATTAGTGAGGACCAATTAAATGAAGATAGGTTGAAAAGTGGTGACGTTTAATGTACAGTAGGGTCAACAAAATGTTTATATTTAACATTAGTCCAATACTTGTCAAACATCGATTTCACCATTGATATAAAACATAGGCCTACATAAATTATAATCTAAAAACACAGAATTTTCCATATTACTGACATTTAATTATTTTGTGCCATTATCTTGTGTGGATGTGTCATTGCACACATGCAATTGTCACACACACACGCACGCACGCACGCACGCACACGCACACACACACACACACACACACACACACACACACACACACACACACACATTCCACAGGCTAACTTACTTTGCTTTCTCACAGCCCATGTATCTTGTCTTCATTTGCTGCCAGCAAATCCCTTCACAGGTTCTGGATACAGAGAAATACAGAGCTCAACTGAGTCAATTTCCCCCTCTTTTTAAACACATTGACCTGTCATTTAATAACACAGACCACACATTACTCAAAATGCCTTAAACAACTTTACTAAACTTGACTTTTAAGCTAGTTTACATCAAATGTTCAACTACATGCCTTCTTAGCTTTCAGCTAACAGTCAATTGAATTAGCAGCTGCAGCTAACAGCTAACCAACAGTATGTCTCTTCCCTCTGCCCTGGCTCCAGGCTGTCACAACAAACACATGTAACTACTGCTCGTTATGATGGCAGTGGAACATTCTAACGTAAACTAAAACATGTTCAAAGTCGAAAAAACCTTACCTTACCTCCAGAATGAAGGAAATGTTGAAGAATGGAGGTGACAAACTTAGCTAAATAAAACTCCAGACCAGCAGTTTCAACGGAGTTGTGACGCAGCACGTATTTCCTCTCTATCCTGAGAGGAGGAAAAAGTGGGCGGGGCCGACATAATGCCGGCCCGCTTGTTGTGTGTGTGTGTGTGCGTGTGTGTGTGTGTGTGTGTGTGTGTGTGTGTGTGTGTGTGTGTGTGTGTGTGTGTGTGTGTGTGTGTGTGCGTGTGTGCGTGCGTGCACGCGGGGAGAGAGAGAGAGAGAGAGAGAGAGAGAGAGAGAGAGAGAGAGAGAGAGAGAGAGAGAGAAAATAACATGTAATGCCATGCCCAACAGACCTAGTTTGGTCATGATTCAAGGCCTATTTGAAAAATTATGTTATATATGATATACAATTATATTAGCCTACATATTTACTAAATAATTTTTTTTGGTGTTTTTCAAATATGTTTTGACAGAATAAGATGTTTTATAGTCATGATTCACCAGGACTGGATGTCTTGGTTCCAGGTTTATAATAATTTATATGCATATTTTCAGAAATCTTTATGACAGCAAAATGACCAACACTGCTGTGCCCCACATAATATGGTTTGGGCATGCTCACACTTATGTTGCCAACTGACATGCCCATATATGGAGATCTCTGTATCTGTCAGTCCCTTTTATATCCCTGATGTCATCAGTATATATCCATATATGGGCATGCTACCTTTTGTACCCATAGGCTATATGGAGCAGACTGATTTGTTTGCACCTGATGCCATGATAACACATTTAGGTTAGATACACTTCATATTTGGGAGTAGTTCCATGGTTATGGCTGAGTCAGTGACATCAGTGATAAGCCTGCCGGCTGGCTAAAAGGTCCTCCTTTAAAACAATTTTAATATAGGATATTGTTTTTTATAAATCTTTCCATCTCTGCATCTGCAATTGTAATTGTTTTAATATGTAGGTTATAATTTACATTTGCAAAATACATACTGTGTAACCTCCATAAAGGCCTAAGAACCTTTTAAATCCCAAAGAACCATATGAGGAATCTGAAGAACCATTTGCTAAATAAAATGGTTCTTTAGTAGGCGATGGTTCTTCAAAGAACCATATAGCCTTTTAAAGAACCATTTAAGAACCATTATTTTTCTGTGTGTATGTAAGCAAGAGAATCGCGCTTGTCGTATTAGCATTATTCATTATTGTTTGTTGCCAAAATCCATTAGCCCCCGCTCTAAAAAGCTAGCTCCCCCATATAGCCCTCCCGGTCACAATTCTCTGGAGCCGTCGCTGCTTGTTGCCTACTTTTGAGTCGTCCGTACTCATTCGTGACAATACTTCCACTTAACCCATTTAGTGCTCCAGACATGAACGGGTTAAATGTCCAGCGTGCCTCTCGCAGGCTCCATACGCTGCCATTCTCTTATTTTGAAGGCCAGAAGTCCATAGCGTAAACACTTCCGGTTTGACGTCATGACGTCATTCAACGGAAGCGATCGTCACCCCATGCCGTTGCTAAAATGGCCGATCGTTGCCTTTGTTATTACGTTATTGTAGCGAGAATCTAATGCCATCCTTGGCTTTAAAAGTGTTGTTTGGAGAAAATGGACATTAAAGATGAGATCCACCGTCGGCCTCCATGTTAAAGGAGTAGTTCACCCCCAAAATGACTTTTTTTCTATTGATTACTCAGGCCATGGAGAGTAGAGTTCAATAATATTTTTTGGTTTTTGTCACATTCCTAAGACAAAAATGTGATAACAGTAAATTTACTCCCATTGATTCCGGATGGTGACCCGTTTCGAAACGGGTCACCATTTTGGGGGTGAACTACTCCTTTAAGGGATTATTATTTTGTGCACGTGGATCCGTGATGATGATGAATCGGCGAGTCCAATCGTGCCAGGACTTTCCAACGGACTGTAGGGTAAGGGTGCCGGCGTTACTCTATATACAGTATTTTACGCGAGTATACTCGGGATCGGCACTCTAAATACTCCAGTATTTTTCACGAGTATACTCGGGATGAGCGTTAAATGACTTAAGAGTGTCACACAAAAGTAGCGAAAGTAGACGATCTAAAAGCTACATGTCGCATCGTGACACATAACCTACTAGTTATTTGTTCACTGTCACTCTCTCTCTCACATACTCTCACTCACTCACTCTCTCACACACACACACACACACACACACACACACACACACACACACACACACACACACACACACACACACACACACACACACACACACACACACACACACACAGCACCGCATGCCTTCAGTGGACATGCTGTGCATGTTGTGTGTGCTTTCAGTGTTATGTTATAGCAGTTGGCCTCAGAGCTCCAAGAATGTATCCATCCCCCCCCCCCCCCCCCCCCCCCCCCCCCTCTCTCTCTCTCTCTCTCTCTCTCTCTCTCTCCCTCTCTCTCCCTCCCTCCCTCCCTCTCTCTCTCTCTCTCTCTCTCTCTCTCTCTCCTCCCACTCCCATGTTCCCTGCTGCTCTCTCCACCTCCAATGTTCCCCAAATGCATGTCTGTCTGTCTGTCTGTCTGTCTGTCTGTCTGTCTGTCTGTCTGTCTGTTGTGCGTATCAACCCTGACTGTGTGTGTGTAAGGGAGAGAAAGGGATGTGGGACTCTCTCTCTGAGAGCTATCTGTGTCAATCTCTCTATCTAGGCACACACACACACACACACACACACACACACACACACACACACACACACACACACACACACACACACACACACACACACACACACACACAGACAGACACACACACACAGCTGTGCTTGACACAGCTGTGATCCGTCACCAGATGTTTCTGACAGACCAACTCGTGAGCACGTGCACGTGTCCACTGATTAGTGTGTGTGTGTGTGTGTGTGTGTGTGTGTGTGTGTGTGTGTGTGTGTGTGTGTGTGTGTGTGTGTGTGTGTGTGTGCGTGTGTGTGCGCGCGCATGTGTGTGCGCGACACGTGCGCGCACAAGCGTACTCAGAACCCTCTTGTCAATTCGTAGAATATGTATAACAAACACAATACCCCTCTCCCAGTAAAACAACAAACTGGGAATAATACACTCCCACATCGCACAGCACCATGTGTGTGTGTGTGCGTGCGTGTGTGTGTGTGTGTGTGTGCGTGTGTGTGTGTGTGTGTGTGTGTGTGTGTGTGTGTGTGTGTGTGTGTGTGTGTGTGTGCGTGCGTGCACGTTCAGGACGCCTTGAAAGGAAAGATCTCTTCTTAAAGGGCCTACACCATGCTTTTAAAACTATATTTTTTGTATAAATATATGCTCAAAATTGAGTCTTAGACAGGTTAACCCTCAACAAACACTCTGACCATTCTTTTTGTTTGTTCTAGCTCTACTATAATGAGGCTCTCCAGCTGCAATACCAAAACGGCCTCTGTTTGCTCAGGGGCGCATCTAGTGGGGTTTTTCCAGAAAAAAAAGAAGTTTTTTGAAAAAAAAGAAGTTTTTTGAAAAAAAAAAAGTTTTTAAAAAAAAAAAAAGTTTTAAAAAAAAAAAGTTTTTGAAAAAAAAAGTTTTTTGAAAAAAAAAAGTTTTTTGAAAAAGTTTTTGAAAAAAAAGTTTTTTGAAAAAAAAAGTTTTTGAAAAAAAATGTTTTTTGAAAAAAAAAATTGAAAAAAAAAAAATTTGAAAAAAAAATTTTTGAAAAAAAGAATTTTATTTTGAAAAAAAACTTTTTGAAAAAAAAATTTTTTGAAAAAAAAAATAAAAAATTGAAAAAAAAAAACGGGAAACGCGTGTGACGTCACATGCGTCAACTCTCAGAACAGCACTGTTCTGAGAACCCGTGGAAAGCTTTTCATCTCTGTCTTCCCAAAACCAGAGAAAGACACAATGTACAGAAATAGGACTTTGTGAGGATAGAAGGTGCCAGTGGGACCCCAAAAAAAGGTTTTAAAATAGAAAAAGTGAAAATTCATGGTGTAGGTCCTTTCAGTTTAGTGTGGGTATTATCGCTCTTACCTCCACATGTTAACTCGTAATTAACTAGAGCAGGGTTCCCCAATAGGCGGCCCGCGGGCCATTTGCGGCCCGCGGGGGGCTACTGTCTGGCCCCCACCAACCCCAGTAATAATGGTGGTATAAGAGCAGCAACAACACTAGTATATCGTCGTTGTCGGCTGGAAATCTCGTATCTCCAAACTTGTACGTTCTTTCGCAAATCATAGAAGGCAGTCGCACAAAAGTAGTGAAAACAGCAGATCGTTGCGAGGCGTTGTGTGCTTGTAGATCGGCTGTTTTCACTTGTTTTTGGACATACAAGATTTTCACCCAACAACGAAGATATCTGACCTGTCGCTGGAGTAGCAGGAACGCCGCCGTCGCCACCTGCAATGTTGGGCCCTCGACTTGGTACCCTAGACATAATTCGGCCCTTGGGGAAAACTAATTGGGGAACCCTGAACTAGCCTGGCTCCAGCCAATAGACCCGCCCACTCTCTGAGTCGAACTAGGAACCCTTCGGGAACGATCCATGTTCTAAGCCGGCCACTGAGCCACTGCCACCCCTGGAACTGGCATCTGTCTACAGTACATATACAAGTATAACATGCTACAGTATATACCGTAGTTGCGACCGTCAGACCAGCTGTCCGTCAGTCCGTCTGTCACACGTCACACTTTTGCCCTGCTCATATCTCCGCCACCGTTGGCCTGGTCCATGCCAAACTTTGCACACACACTCCTTGGCTGCCAAACCACAACCTCCGCCCCTCATTACTCACATGGCCATCTACTAGCGCCACCATGAGGCAGAATCTTGCAAAACACGTTTTTGGACACTGCTCCTACAGATTTTGCCCTAAAATCACGCAAAGTGGTACACAGTATCTCTTAAGTCATGTCATCAACATGGATCTGTCCCATTTCCAATATTCCTTCATGATTGACTATGATTGCCTTCTAAAGTTTGTGTATGTGACCTGACGGTCGCTTATCTCCCGATTGCCCACTACCGTCTTACTGGTAGTGGGCAGTGTTACAGACATCCCAAGTCTACCGGATGTTGCGGGAGTCTCCCGGAAATCAGCGTCTCCTCCCGCACACCCGCGAGTGGCACTAAACCTCCCGGAAATCACGGCCGCTCCCGCAAATTCCTACCATATCCGGCTGGATCCGGTCTAGAAACGGATCTGCGACCCGCGATGCAAATAAATGTGTTCTCATTCGTCGTCGAACTGTCAATCTGGCAAATGAATGATTTGTAATTCGCTGTGGGAGATGTGGGCGTCTAAAAGTGACCAACCACTGGTCTCAGATGCAGAGACTGGGTTCTCATTAAGCGCGAAGGATGTATTCAACTCAAAACAGTAAACAGACAGGTTTTGAATAAAATAACAGTACTTTACAACTGTCGGTTCTTTTTCGCTGGACATATAACTGGACATATAGCTGCAGTGCACGGCAGCCTGCAGGCAGGCTGTTGTGTGCCTCACTGAGAGTGAGAGAACTTTCGGTAACACTTTACAATAATGACCTGTTATAAATCATTTATAAACATTTATAAGCAGTTTGTAGATGAGTAATAAACATGAACAAACTGTTTATTGACATTTTGTAAATGTTTACCTAAACATTTATAACTGTTTTAAACATCATTTACATGTTATTAGTAAGGTATTAGTAAGTAGTAAACTAATCATGAATAACCCATTTATATACATTTGTAAATGTTTACTAAATCATTTATAACCAATGCTAAAAAACACCAATCATCATGTGTAGGAATGCATTTACGAATGTCTGTTAAGGTGACCTCCATGTTTGTTTGTGTTTAATATACGCTTTGTAGATGTTATCAAGAGCCCTAATGTAAAGTGAAGACTCACGGTCACAAGTTACTATGAAAACCTCCACCGGCTGTCTGTCTGTCTGTCTGTCCGTCACGCCACGCCACGCCACGCCACGCCACGCCACGCCACGTCACATCACATCACGTCACGTCATGTCACGTCACACTTTTGGCCCTACTCTTATCTCCGGCACGGTTGCCCCTATCCATGCCAAACTTTGAACACACTCCTTGGCTGCCAAACCACAACCTCCGCCCCTGATTTCTCATATGTCCCTCTTCTAGCGCCACCATGAGGTTGCTTATCTCCCAATTAGGGAGTCTTACTGATTATTTACATCTGTCTGTTAATGTGGCCTCCTTGTTTGTTCATGGTTATGCTTTGTAAAACATCCCTTAAACATCTATAAATCATTAGCAGATGTTATCAAGAGCCCTAATGTAAAGTGAAGACTATTCATTATTTACAACTGTCTGTTAATGTGGCCTCCATGTTTGTTCATGTTTAGCAGTTTGGCAAGTTTGGCATGGATAGGGGAAACGGTGCCGGAGATAAGAGTAGGGCCAAAAGTGTGACGTGACGTGACATGACATGACATGACATGACATGACATGACATGACATGACATGTCATGACGGACAGACTGGCGGAGGGACTGACAGACAGCCGGTTGAGGTTTTCATAGTAACTTGCGACCGTGAGTCTTCACTTTACATTAGGGCTCTTGATAACATCTACAAAGCGTATATTAAACATGAACAAACATGGAGGTCACCTTAACAGACATTTGTAAATGCATTCCTACACATTATATGTGATTTTTAGCATTGGTTATAAATGATTTAATAAACATTTACAAATGTATATAAATGGTTTATTCATGATTAGTTTACTACTTACTAATACCTTACTAATAACATGTAAATGATGTTTAAAACAGTTATAAATGTTTAGGTAAACATTTACAAATGTCAATAAACAGTTTGTTCATGTTTATTACTCATCTACAAACTGCTTATAAATGTTAATAAATGATTTATAACAGGTCATTATTGTAAAGTGCTACCGAACTTTCTCCCAAATAGGTAAGAAATTCATCATGCTATAAATTAATCCGATTATATTAAGGCTAAAATGGTTCCGCCGCCGTGCAGAACCGTTTTTAACAGTTTTTAACAATTTTTAACCGTAGAAAAATGAGTAAAATCAGAGAACAAAAAACTATATTTTTTCGTGCGCGAGAACGGGTGCACACGCGCATGCACAGGGGACCTCCCGGAAATGCTGATCTCCAAGTTGGGATGTCTGGTGTTAAGAGTGTATGTGTAGCTTGTAGTCAATGTAGTGTGGCGTGTGGTGTTGTGTAGTCAGTTGTATAGTGTGTGTAGTCAGAGTTGTGTAGTCGTGGTGTGTGTCTGAAGCTGAAACAAATGAGACCTAAGAGAAGCCAGTCTGTGTGAGGTCATCACCATGCACACCATGCACACACACACACGCACGCACACGCGCACACACACACACGCACACGCGCACACATGCACAGTCGCACACACATACACACACACGCATGCTCGCACACACAAGCATGCACACATGTACACACTTCAGCACTTGCACGCACAAACTAAAACACGCAAACAGTACCCATTCAAACACAATTTGCCTCGGTTCATAAATTCTCTACTACTAACTTTGTATCTCCGTTATTTTGACATTTGTGTGTGTTTTCGTAGATCAACGGCTCCACTTCCTCACACGGGAACGTCGCACAAACTGTTGTCTGTTTTCACTTTTTAAACAATAGATAAAATACAAAAAGGAAGAAAGACAGAAAAGACAGCTTTAGTTGGTTAAGTATTTCTAACCTTGAGGTTTCTAACCTGTTTCCACAGTGACACCAATTAGGGGTGGGCGATATGGTGATGAATATCGTTGAGACGATACAATGTCTCCATGATATGCCTTTTCAGAGATATTGTATATATCGTAATACAATTGAGGGAACCTTAAAAAAAATCCTGTTTAATCGCTAATACAGAGATTCATTGCAGAATTCAATTTAAACCTGCATTTATTTTGGTCTAAATCAGTAGTTCTCAAACTTTAATATGTCAAGGTCTCCACTTAACTCTGACAGTATACAAATGAAACCAAATGGACCCGTAAGTGTCCATTTGGTTCATTTGTATACTGTCAGAGTTACATACTTGTAAAGTTCAATTTAGACCTCCCAAAAGGAACCCAGAGAGTCTAGTTTTTTAAGTAACTTGAGAAAATAACCATAAAAACCAACATGAAAAAGAATCGTGATAAAATTGTGTATCGTGATACAGCTTGGGAAAATATTGTGATGTTGTATTTTTCCATATCGCCCACCCCTAACACCAATAGACCTAAATAAGAACTTATAGTATACTATGTTAGTTCCTTTCATGCGAGCCTTACACAATCCATTGATTATCGATTAAAATAAACATGCTCTGAAAATGCACGCGGCCTCACTCATCTGACCTGACCACAATGAGATGGACAATCTACAAGCTTGCAATAAGATGTGTTGTGAGATTATAGATCTGGTATTCTTCTAAGCTTTATGGAAAACAATGACTATCGATTCATGACATTGACACAAGATTTATTGTCAAAATGTTTTGGTACTGGTACTGTAAGTGTGGCCTGGGGGACCCCCAGGGGTTCTTGGAGGAGTTCCAGGGGGTCCCCAGTGCCCACATCATCCACCGTCTGTTCACCAACTCTTAACCCTAACTCTAACCCATCCTCAGCTATCTGAACACAGGCATCTACAAGCTGATGCGTTGTGAGCTTGTAGATCTGCTATTTTTTGGCAAATGTTCCGCCCAAGGATAATGGATTTTTATTATCGCGATAATATCGTAAATCGCGATTTCTTTTGCCACAATAAACGTGATATGACATTTTCATATCGTCCCATCCCTAACTCTGACAGATGGAACCAAATGTACCGGTTAGGGTCCATTTGGTTCCACTTGGTATAGCCTAGGGTGAATAGCCTTGGGATCAAGGTCATAGGTCATAATGCTATTTTTCTTGCATCAAAGGCTTGTTTTTTCAATTCAATTGAATTGAAATTGAAGTGTCAAATCACAATAAGTTGTCTCAATGCAACCTTTCTTTATAAAACCTATATGAAAGCCACACAATTAAAATCCTCAATCGTGATTATTTGTATGACGATTAATCGTATTTAGAAAAAATGACAACCACTGTCAGTAACCCGATTCGGTAAACGGAATGCTCGCCTCAAAACACGCTCACCCTCATTTGTACCCGTCGACCGCACGCCGGACACTCGGAGCGGTTTTTGTATTCTTGTATTTGTCACTTTTTACTGAGGATAAGGTCAGGAATAGGCTTAGGTTTTGCAACTGGCAGGCAGAAACCGTTCTACTGACTGTGTCTTGAGGGCAAGCGTTCTGGTATTCGGTGGCCTTGTGGTTAGAGTGTCCGCCCTGAGACTGGGAAGTTAGGGTTCAATCCCCGGCCGGGTCATACCAAAGACCGTAAAAAATGGGACCCAATGCCTCCCTGCTTGGCACTCAGCATCAAGATTTGGAACAAAAAATATTCCCGAGCGTGGCACAGCTTGCGGCTCGCCGCTCCAAGATATGGGTCAAATGCGGAGAACAAATTTCACATACAGCAATGAATGTGACAAAAGCCCCTTTTCCACTACAGGGCCGAACCAGAACTTTCCAGAACCAAGAGCTCTCAAGAACCTGTGAAGTTCCAGGACCAAGTTCTGCTTACATTTCCATCTAACCAGAACCACCTGAAACCACACTGTGACGTATTATGAGCTTGGACGCCGGCTATTTACCACATTGAACAAAGCATAATCAAGGGAATACTGGAGATGTGGTGTAACAGTGTGGATTTCCACACAGAGAGGGTAATTCTTTCAACATAAGATGCTGCGTTCAAGTTCAGGAGAGGCAATTCTCTTGAATGCTGCCTTCAGGTATGGCATGGAAAGAGCTGGCATTTGCGTTTCTTTCACCATAGTAAAAACTGCATTCATGGTCTGGACTGAGGGGACACTTTTTACAGATGGATAAAAGGGCAGGGGTTCAAGCCCCCTTTGATGTCTATAGCCCCTTTTCTACAGCAGCTTTAGCACCACACTACACGACACTACACCACACCACACCACATAAAAATATCTACATTTTCCATTACACAAAAGTACCCCTATCGATAAGAAACAAATTGACCCTTTTGACTGTGATTATAATACAATATAAATTTGTATTACAACTATCCTAATTATAATAAACTATAATGGATTATAATAGTGGTTATAACACAATATAATCATATTATTATCAATATTATTATGTATTACAACTACTGTATATCCTGGTGGTCTAAATGAAAAGTCAGTGAGTGATCAGTCATTATGAAGTGTTGGCCCAGTTTGGCCTAGCTCAGACCTACTCTAGATTGGATACTGTTTAGTACCACGTTTAGTACCGCTTTCACACCACACCACACCGCACCCTCCACTTGTGCCAGGTTGTCCACTACAAGGACCTGGGTAGAGGTTCTGTGGTGTGGTGTGGTGTGGTCAGGGGCGCAGGAGGCATTTTAAAAGTGAAGGGGACATATCCGGGAGGTATGTGCGCGCGCGTTAGCGCGCGCGAAAAATGTTGGGGTATCCCCCCCACTTTTGGTGATATCCCCCCCACTTTTGCCCCGAGGAGGGGGGACATATCCCCTCCACTTGAGCTGAATTACACAGTTGTTTTACGCAGATTTCAAGGCATTTTTAAAATGAAATACACATGAATTAATAATTTGTAGGTTTCTCCTCACCTCCTCCAAAGCCTGTACTGGCTGCCCTCCCGTTGTTGTTGTTGTTGTCGTCTGAATTTGCCTGGTCATAAACCATGAAAATTAAATCACTATGTTCTGTGCATGTTGACAAGTGTCAAACCAAAGACACATGTCGGCTGCTGTCTTTTTTGTTGTTGTTGTTGTTGTTGTCAGAATTCGCCTGGTCATAAAGTTTCATAAATCATGAAAATTAAATCACTACAATTTGTTCTATGTTCTGTGCATGTTGACAAGTTTCAAACCGAAGACACCACATGCATGTACAGTGTTTTACTTTAGTAAAATATTCTGTGACCAGTGAGTGACAGTGATTCTTTCACTCTTTCACTGATTTATTTTCACGTGGGGCCATGAGTGATTGCCTCATTGGTGTCCATTTTTGGGTCCGACATGAAAAAGTTGGGAACCACAGTAACAAGAGGAAACGTAACTTAAAATGTGTTGACAAACGAAATTGCATTTCCATTATGCATCTGTTCAAAAGTACTTACATTGTTGCTTGATTTAAAGAACGACGTTATCGTTTTTTGGTTTTTTGACCGTTTCATTTTGACTGAGAATGATGTGAGACTAGCCTACACACACGAGCAGCAGGTCCAGCACCTGCAATGACGGTGACGGTCTCCTTCTGCCACTGCCTGCCTGCTTGTCACTATCGCGTCACATTAATTAAACTCATTCAGAACAGCTGAGCTGAGCTGCCGACCTCACTGCACTGGTGGGACTGTGCCTCTAGAGGGCAGTAATACGCCTTGAAATGAGAACTACTCAGTGTGTACAGTATAATCGATCATATTTGCGGCTTTTTCTTGGACCTGAACACTGGGGGGGATATCCCCCACCCAAAAAAAGTGGAGGTGTTAATCCCCCCCGTCCCCCCCTATCTGCTGCGCCCATGGGTGTGGTGTGGTGTGGTGTGGTGTGGTGTGGTGTGGTGTTGGGCCATGTCAGTGGAAAAGGGGCTTATGTGTGCACGTGCCTGACCAGTGTGTGTCCCTACCTTCATCCAGCATTCTAACAAGACAACCAGTGTGTGTCCATACCTTCATCTAACAGTCTTAACATAACAACCAGTGTGTGTCCATACCTTCATCCAGCATTCTTACATGACAACCAGTGTGTGTCCCTACCTTCATCCAACAGTCTTAACATGACAACCAGTGTGTGTCCATACCTTCATCTAATAGTCTTAACAAGACAACCAGTGTGTGTCCAAACTGTCCATACCTTCATCTAATAGTGTTAACATGACAACCAGTGTGTGTCTATACCTTCATCCAACAGTCTTAAAGAGGCGGTGCCATAGTTTTGTACCTTTTCTGGTTTTCATGTGTCTAGGAGGTTGACAGTACTTCATTAGACCCCCTGGTGTGGTTGTATGAGCAATTATGTATTCTCTTTGTATTTGGGTTTTTAGCTGGAGGCTGCCACCTTGTGGGTCAAAAGTGCCCAAAAACACAGGCACAATTCACCATTTGTCAGCCTTCTGATTGGTCCCTGAGACTCCCTGACTGGCCAACCAGAAAAATACATTCACTTTTTGCAAGCGGGGGTGGAGTTCTGCAGTCGGAGAAAGTGGGAGCCGTCTTTCACCGGCTGTCCGCACTGCGGAGCACGGCCAGGCCGCTCGCGACCATAGCGTTTGCGATCATTGTAATGAATAAGCTTCAACAGACTAGTTCACATGGACCTTATCAATGGTCTAACTTGTTACGTTTGGGTACATATATTTTAAATGGGCAGAATTACGAAAAGCCAGCCTATTATGTGAGGAGAACAGATTATAGTTCTCCTCTTCCTACCCAAGATGCAATGCGCGATTTCTATTCTCTCTCTGATCCAGAGGATTAAACTAATTAAAACATATATTTTCGGGGGAAAATTACTGTTTTGCTATGTAATTACTGTACCTTTTTCTTCCCTTTTTATTAATATCACGTAGATGTGTTTTTTTTTTGGTACTTTATATAGCTGTAATGAGGCTATGAAGGAAAAAAAATCCCATCCACTTCCACTATAAAAGAATCTGCAATAGTGATTCTGTCCCACTGGGATTAAACAAATTAAAACATACATTTTCGGGGAAACCCCCTGTTTTGCAATGTAACTACTGTACCTTTGTCTTCCCTTTTTATTAATATCACCTAGATGTTTTTCCTTTGGTACTTTAAATTGCAATAATGAGGCTATGAAAAAAAAAATCCCATTCACTGCCACTATAAAAACAATCTGCCCAGGGTTAATGTCCCATCATAGTAACAGGGCAGAATGGGGCGGGATTTGCAAAAGCCTGAATTACATCATAGAATCAACCCCTCCCCTAATTACCATTCACCCAACTCTGTGGGTGTGGCTAACTTCAGCTGGGTCACCACCCACCATGACAACCATGCATACCAATGAACTGGTGGGTGTGGCCACATAACAATATCATTTTAACTCTTTCTGTACACTTTTTTGGAAAAAAATCTTCCTCCTAGTATTTATAATCATAATAGTAGATAATCATGTACCCCATTTCTTTTTTATCCCACGATTTTGTAACCCATTTTTCACCCAGTGCCAATTGCCTATGTAATCCTGGGCTCTGCTCTCCCTCTGCCGCGCCTGGGGAGACAACAGACTGACCTCATGCTTCCTTCTATGCATGAGGAGCCCAAGTTGCTTCTTTTTACCTGCCAGTGGAGATTTCCCTGGTTTGGACGTAGCGTGTGGAAGGAACACGTTATTCCAACCAGTTCCTTTCCCTTCCATCAGGCGCCCCGGCTGGCCAGGGGGAGGCATTATTGAGACCAGGATTACTGCATGTTTTTGTGAGGGTATTAGGGATGGTCCGATCAGGTTTTTTGGAACCGATCACCGAGCACCGATCACAAAAGTTTGATCACCCGATACCGATCAATCACCGATCCGATCAAGTTATTATTTATATTTTCTAAATGTTAATGTTTTAACTTTAATTCATTCATTCACTCATGAATTCATTTATATATTTGCCTTATAGTTATTTACCAGCATTACTATGTATTTATTATCGTAGCAGTAACTAATTATTCCTTCAGCACTGTGGAAATCAATACCCCAAAATGGCCTCAAGTGGGCATACTGAACGGCTGGTTGATCGGATGCACCGATCGGATCGGATCGGTGAATTTACCTTTTGATCTAAACCACCGATTATCGCCGATCACGCTTTGATCGGCCCGATCCGATCCATTGCCGATTGATCGGTAACATCTCTAGTATCAACCCTAGGAGACACGGGGAGAACATGCAAACTCCACACAGAAAGGCCCTATCGCCA
>NC_137833.1:5572760-5582760 GCF_963921795.1 Nannobrachium achirus | reverse complement strand
ACTTTACCTGGTGTGGTAGCATGTACCCTCTGTTTACACTTTACCTGGTGTGGTAGCATGTACCCTCTGTTTACACTTTACCTGGTGTGGTAGCGTACCCTCTGTTTACACTTTACCTGGTGTGGTAGCATGTACCCTCTGTTTACACTTTACCTGGTGTGGTAGCATGTACCCTCTGTTTACACTTTACCTGGTGTGGTAGCATGTACCCTCTGTTTACACTTTACCTGGTGTGGTAGCATGTACCCTCTGTTTACACTTTACCTGGTGTGGTAGCATGTACCCTCTGTTTACACTTTACCTGGCGTGGTAGCATGTACCCTCTGTTTATACTTTACCTGGCGTGGTAGCATGTACCCTCTGTTTACACTTTACCTGGTGTGGTAGCATGTACCCTCTGTTTACTCTTTACCTGGTGTGGTAGCATGTACCCTCTGTTTATACTTTACCTGGCGTGGTAGCATGTACCCTCTGTTTACACTTTACCTGGTGTGGTAGCATGTACCCTCTGTTTACTCTTTACCTGGTGTGGTAGCATGTACTACCCTCTGTTTACACTTTACCTGGCGTGGTAGCATGTACCCTCTATGTACTACCCTCTGCTTTATACTTTACCTGGTGTGGTAGCATGTACCCTCTGTTTACACTTTACCTGGTGTGGTAGCATGTACCCTCTGTTTACACTTTACCTGGTGTGGTAGCATGTACCCTCTGTTTACACTTTACCTGGTGTGGTAGCATGTACCCTCTGTTTACAATTTACCTGGTGTGGTAGCATGTACCCTCTGTTTACACTTTACCTGGTGTGGTAGCATGTACCCTCTGTTTACACTTTACCTGGTGTGGTAGCATGTACCCTCTGTTTACACTTTACCTGGTGTGGTAGCATGTACCCTCTGTTTACACTTTACCTGGTGTGGTAGCATGTACCCTCTGTTTACACTTTACCTGGTGTGGTAGCATGTACCCTCTGTTTACACTTTACCTGGTGTGGTAGCATGTACTACCCTCTGTTTACACTTTACCTGGTGTGGTAGCATGTACTACCCTCTGTTTACATTTTACCTGGTGTGGTAGCATGTACCCTCTGTTTACACTTTACCTGGTGTGGTAGCATGTACTACCCTCTGTTTACACTCTACCTGGTGTGGTAGCATGTACCCTCTGCTTTATACGTTACCTGGTGTGGTAGCATGTACCCTCTGCTTTACACTTTACCTGGTGTGGTAGCATGTACCCTCTGTTTACACTTTACCTGGTGTGGTAGCATGTACCCTCTGTTTACACTTTACCTGGTGTGGTAGCATGTACCCTCTGTTTACACTTTACCTGGTGTGGTAGCATGTACCCTCTGCTTTACACTTTACCTGGTGTGGTAGCATGTACCCTCTGTTTACACTTTACCTGGTGTGGTAGCATGTACCCTCTGTTTACACTTTACCTGGTGTGGTAGCATGTACCCTCTGTTTACACTTTACCTGGTGTGGTAGCATGTACCCTCTGTTTACACTTTACCTGGTGTGGTAGCATGTACCCTCTGTTTACACTTTACCTGGTGTGGTAGCATGTACCCTCTGTTTACACTTTACCTGGCGTGGTAGCATGTACCCTCTGCTTTATACTTTACCTGGTGTGGTAGCATGTACCCTCTGTTTACACTTTACCTGGTGTGGTAGCATGTACCCTCTGGTTTATACTTTACCTGGTAGCATGTACTACCCTCTGTTTACACTTTACCTGGTGTGGTAGCATGTACCCTCTGCCCGCCCTGAAGAAAAGAAACGCAATGAAGTGCTGTTTAAGTTGTATGTGATGTTTTAGGCTGGTTTGGATCAGGATATACTGCATTGCAACAAAACAAAACAAAAGTTGCGCAATGCATACTTACCATACCATACATCAAGACAAGCCAGCTGCCAGGCTGTTTTGAAAACACAGTTTTCACAGTCATGGATTCGCTTTTTTCAAGGGGTATCTTGGAAATAATCGGATTTTAGAAGAAATTTCACGGGTTACGGAGACATAAAAAAAGAACAAAAGTCGGAACGGCTCGCAATTAGACAAAATTGTTATGGGGCCACCCAGGATTTTTTCTTTTTTTTTTTTTGATTTGATAATTTTTTTCGGAACAGGTTGGAATTTGAACAAATTTGACAGGTCCATTTTGATTTCGGTTCGTTTTTTGGGACCCGTGAAGAGTAAATACTCACAGTGCATTAATCTGCTGTTTCAATATGGGCGACTTCCTCCGTACACAGCTGTCTTTTTGTTTGGTGTGGAGACCACACCCTGACCCCACCCACCTCCACCCTGACCCCACCCACCTCCCCGCTGACCACACCTAGCGTTGGGACGATATGAACATTTCATATCACCATTATTGTGACCAAATAAATTGCGGTTTGCGATAATGTAGCGATAATCAAAATAAGCTCACAACGCGTCGCAAACGCGATGAGTCGTGAGCTTGTGAGCCTGGCTATTTTTTGGCAAAGAGATTTGGTAGAGTAAAAAAAAAAAAAGACTGCATCAAGTAGGTATATATTATAAGTACGTTTTACCAATAGAGGGTTTAAATGGTACCAGATATGCAGCTTGGCAAATAAAAGGTGAATTGATCCCAGTGTGGACCATATCACGACAAATTAAATCTCCACGATACGATCATTGTGTGTGTCTTTTATCACAATAAACGATAATATGGCTTATCGTCCCATCCATAGCCACACCCTGACCTCCACGCTGACCATGCCTCCGGTTGTTGCGTAGCGAGGCCTACTTTGACATCCAGGAATACGATTTCCTTTTTAAAGAGGACAATAGCGGCTTCATCTTCTTTGAAGGAGAGAGTAATCACGAAGAATGTCAGTAAACAACATTCAAATCCAGACGCCTTCTTAACATAGTGTTGAATATCCCTGGCACAGTGTGTGTGTGTGTGTGTGTGTGTGTGTGTGTGTGTGTGTGTGTGTGTGTGTGTGCGTGTGTGTGTGTGTATGTGCGTGCGCGCGTGTGTGCGTGCAGGTCAACAGAGGATCTCTTTGTGGGGAGGTCACAATCACCTCCTTCCACAAAGGAGACGTCGTCACAATGGAGCCGTGTACGTGTGCGTACGCACGCGCGTGTGAGAGTGTGTAACAATAGACAGAGGTGTGCGTGTGTGTGTGTGTGTGTGTGTGTGTGTGTGTGTGTGTGTGTGTGTGTGTGTGTGTGTGTGTGTGTGTGTGTGTGTGAGAGATGCATGACGCCAGACACCGATAGTCTCCATTCTCTTGGCTCATGACCGTACAGTAATAAAGGTCCAGTCTGCCTGTTGCTCCATAGTGACCTATGGTTCAAATGTGCTTGATTGAATTCTAACAATTTGTTTAAAGGACCTACACCATGAATTTTCACTTTTTCTATTTTAAAACCTTTTTTTGGGGTCCCACTGGCACCTTCTATCCTCACAAAGTCCTATTTCTGACCGTTGTGTCTTTTTGGGCAGACAGAGATGAAAAGCTTTCCACGGCTTCTCAGAACAGTGCTGTTCTGAGAGTTTTCAGTCTTTTTTCAAAACATTTTTTTTTCAAAAAAAAATTCAATGCAGAGTAAAAAAAAAAATGTTTCAATTTTTTTTTTCAAAACTTCAAAAAGATAAAATTTTGAAAAAAATCTTTTTTTAAAAAAAGAAATTTTTTTTCTCAAAAAACTTTTTTTTTCAAAACTTTCTTTTTTCAAAAAACTTTTTTTTCAAAAACTTTTTTTTCAAAAAACTTTTTTTTTTCAAAAAACTTTTTTTTTTCAAAAAACTTTTTCTTTTTCAAAAAACTTTTTCTTTTTCAAAAAACTTATTTTTTTTCTGGAAAAACCCCACTAGATGCGCCCCTGAGCAAACAGAGGCCGTTTTGGTATTGCAGCTGGAGAGCCTCATTATAGTAGAGCTAGAACAAACAAAAAGAATGGTCAGAGTGTTTGTTGAGGGTTAAAACCTGTCTAAGACTCAATTTTGAGCATATATTTATACAAAAAATATAGTTTTAAAAGCATGGTGTAGGCCCTTTAAAAAAAAGTAAAAAAAAAAGAAGAAAAACAGTACACAGCGGTTCTGTTAGCAGACTTAAAAACTGTGTCAGGATCTGCATTTCTTTGTGTTTTTGAAGTACTGTATGTTCTTACTGTATCTTATTTTGATGTATTCGTTTTGTGTTTCCTGTCATCCATTGTAGTTGTTACCTGTCTTGTCTTGTCTTGTCTTGTCTTGTCTTGTCTTGTCTTGTCTTGTCTTGTCTTGTCTTGTCTTGTCTCACCTTCCCTGATTTTTGGCTTTATTGTTTCACCTGTGTCCCGTTTTCTCCAGCCAATCCCTGTGTTGATTGTTTTTGAGTCACCTGTGTCCTGTTAATCTGTGTGCCTATTTAAACCCAGCATTCTTCGTTGGATTGTTGTTGTCTGTTTTGTGAGGAGTTTAAGTTCATATTTGCAGTTTTTGTTCTCCTGCAATTTATCAAGGAATAAACTCTGTCGTCTACTTCAAGTTAGTTTGGGTCCTACTAGAAAAACGCCCTGACAAACTGCAATGATGTCTGCGTGAAAACTCAGCAGCAGACAATTGTACAAGTCCCTCTGATCCGAGTCCCAAGCGAGTAGCAAGTCATTTGGTCTAAGTCTCAAGCAAGTCTCAAGTGTGGGCAAGTCAAGTTGAGTCGAGTCAAAAGGTTATGTCAAGTCGAGTCGAGTCACAAGGTTGTCAAGTCGAGTCGAGTCGAGTCACAAGGTTGTCAAGTCAAGTCGATTCAAGTCACAAGGTTGCTTCCGTGCTAGTGCTCTCGCTTACATGTCTGTCTCCAATCAATCAATCAATCAATCAATCAATCAAATCAATCAATCAATACAAGTGTGAACCTATAGTGTGGCCTTCACGACTGCTTTGGTGAGTGGCGTAGCGTTGACGTTAACGAACGCCCTGCCAGTCATATTAGAATGATATCCGCATGAAAATAAAACAGCCTACAATGAAAAAACAACAACATGCTACAAGTCGTCCGAGTCAGCGTGTCTCAAGCATAGACTGTAAAAAAAAATATGGACGATGCGAAGCCATTGATTTCTATGCGGCGAAAATGACGCTTTTTTGTCCCTTGTATGGGTGTCGCCATCATTGTTTGAATGGTACCCCAGGAATCATAAGGAATGCTATTGGCTGCCAACGGTCACGTGCAACCGCAGGGATACATGGGAGAATGTGGTCGGAGCCTCCCGAAATACAGCACACGAAGAAGAACACAGCCGGCTGATATCAGTTTAGTTGGCCACGCCCCCACAACTTTATCATAAATTTTAACATAAATGGGACCATATTTGCACAAAACGCATGGTAATTGAAAGGCAGTTTTTCACTAGCGACAGGAACCATAAAGTATTTATGACAATGTTTATTAAGGTTAGAAAATCAAAGGGGGAAATGACTGGGGTCCAATGGAGAAATATTCTTTTTGTTACCTTGCAGGGGGAAAACAGCGCCGGGAAAGCTTCATGAATAATCCAGGCAACAACATCCCTGGTCTCAAGTCGAGTCGAGCCTGGAGTCATTGTCTTCCAAGTCAAGTCGAGTCTCAAGTTTTTGCCCTTAAAGGAGCTAAAGTCAACTTTTTCATTGTAGGGCCGACACTTTGTTTACATCCTAGTCTATAGACTAGAAGGTAAACAAAGTGTCGGTCATGACAATGGCCACAATGATTATTTTATCATTATTTTACGCTTTTTGTGGTCATTTTTTAATAGAAACACATATATGAAGCTTATTTCTTTATAAAATATTTTTGAAACATTATTTTTATTTTAGCATCTGTTTTTCAAGAAAAAGTTGACTATAGCTCCTTTAAGTCCGAGTCGAGTTGCAAGTCGTCAAATTTGCGACTCGAGTCGGACTCAAGTCGAGTCTCTATGACTCGAGTCCAATTGTCTGCTCAGCAGGCATCAACGCCATGTTGGCTTGTAGTGGACATTTTGTCATTACTTTGTCAATTACACTACTGCACATTAGGACTAGTGTCAATTACACTACGGCACATTAGGACTAGTGTCAATTACACTACGGCACATTATGACTGGAATGTAGGAGTGAGTTGAGGCATTAAACCTGCATTTATTTAGTTTGACTCGCTATTCAACAGCTGACAGCCGATCAACTTGGACCCAAGCTAGCAGTTCCCATAGCTACGCACTTCCACTGACGAGCTGGGTCTGGGGAAAACAGCCATTAATGATGGTCAAATACATTTCAGCTCATTTTAATGTTTACCTCACACACACACGCACGCACGCACGCACGCACACACGCACACACACACACACAGTATAGCTCTGTGTTTTAATTGGTCATGCTGCATTCACAGAAATGACACCTACCTCTGTTTGCAATTGTGTGTGCATGTATGTGCGTGTGTGTGTGTGTGTGTGTGTGTGTGTGTGTGTGTGTGTGTGTGTGTGTGTGTGTGTGTGTGTGTGCGTGCGCGTGTATGTGTGTGTGTGTGTGTGTGTGTGTGTGTGTGTGTGTGTTTATATTCTTGTGAGGGCCACATGTCCAAATCCAGTAGAAGTGAGGAACACAGACATGTTGCTAGGACTATTTTGTGGTTCTCCTCGCAAGATCATTTTAGAGTTACAATTAGGACGAGATTCACGTTGGGTTTAGAGTTGGGATCAAAGCAGTGGTTCTCAACCATTTTCATATCAAGGTACATTATTTATCTATTGGGCATTTGAGCCACAGACCACCGTTTGATGAGATTTAGCCTCTTAGACACAAAACTCAATATTTTGTTATCGTTGGATAAGATGTCCATGATAACATGCTTGGATGTGGTGCCATCAACAACAGGCAAACGTTGAATAACAATTCTTCTACATTCTCTAATTGTGTATAATCTGTAGATTGTAAATTAAGTTAATGCATAGGCTATGTTTAACAATAACTTAACTCTTGATAGCGTAAAATACCAAATGGACCCGCTTTGGCGCTTTCATTTTACGCTCTCAAGAGTTAAAAAGGTCCGCAATTTTTCTGGCTGTTTTCCTTGTCGTCCTAAAATGTCAAAGTCCTCACAATTATAGTAACAAATGTGTGTGGGCGTGCATGCTTGTGTGTGCGACTGTGCGTGCATGCATGCTGCCAAAGTGACACTAAACAACCCACCTCCACTAGCTTTCATCATGCAGGCTAATTTGCGTGATGAAAGCTAGCATGGCAGCCTGCGATGGAGATGATGCTAAAATCACACTCAAAAAGAGACAATGAAACTCTGTGTGTGTGTGTGTGTGTGTGTGCGTGCATGTGCGTGTGCGTGCGTGCGCGTGCGTGTGCGGGTGTGTGTGTGTGTGTGTGTGTGTGTGTGTTGGTTGGTTGGCCGTTTTTAGCTCATTAGCGTGACAGTTATGTTAGCATCAGCAACTAGCAGACATAGCAGACACAAAAAGGAAAAAAAGAAAAAGAGCTTTACTGAAATTGGGACTGCCCATAAGTCTGACATCTCATTATTGCGACTACGTGGCAATGCGTGCGGTTAGGGTTAAGGATAGGGATAGGGTCAGTAATGGGGCAAGTCGGACCAACGCAACGCTGGAGAAATTCACCGTCGGAAACAATGACACGGCACCTACAGAAATACCATCCAGAGGTTATTTACAGCAGTGGCCATCCTGACAAGCACTTGGAATTGTAGGAGTTGGCTGATCCATGTAGATCAGCTATTTTCACACCTTTTGCCTTTAATATTTGACAATTTTTCCAATGTTTAACCATGAGGTAATACAAAATGTCTTAAAAGTCCTTAAATTGTCACTTAAGAAATGTGTAGATACCCTGTATATTTATACTGTATGTTGTTTTGTTTACTCTTAAGTGAGAAAACAATGTTAACCCATAAGCCAAACATCTGGGGATCCCCTCAAAATAATTTGGGGGTCCCGACCCACAGGTTGAGAACCACTGATTTACAGTACAGACAGGATAGACTCCTCTGTATACACTTGGCATGAACTGAAGTCTGTCGAGTACCTTTATTGTGTAGTGATGTCTTAGTGTTTCCTGTTTTGGCCTAGTTACTGTTACCTGTCTTGTCTCACCTCCCTGTGATTAGTCATGTTCTCCACCTGTGTCCTGTTAGTCTTCAGCCAATCATGTGTTGATTGTAGTTCTGTGTTCACCTGTGTCCACTTACTGAGTGTATATATAGAGCCTCAGTTTGGCTTTGTGCCCCTCAAAACAATGGCATGACCTGAGGCCACAGTGGCCTTAATGCTCCAGCTGACTGTACTACTTTCTCCTCTGTCTCTGTCTTGACAATTTGTAGACACCAGTGTGTCTTGCTTGTCATGTAGACACCAGTGTGTCTTGCTTGTCATGTGGACACTAGTGTCTTTTGTTGAGATTCTGAAATCTTAATTCCCCCGAGTCCCCATCTTTTAACCAATCCAGTGACTTTGATTGGTGCAGGGCTGAGCATGGATCAGATTTAAATAGGCCTACCATCATCTCACTGCAGATTAGGTTATCATCCCTAACCCTTAAATTCAACAAATTCTTTCAATGGACTAAAATCTTGTTTTATTTGATGGCCTTCCTGCCCTGGCATTTGGCATTTGTGCCCTCAAAAAATGGACAACACCAAAGGCCAAGTGGCCTTGCCCCTAAAATGAAAAAATTCTGATATAGACCCACAATTCCTTTTGTTCCCTGTCAGATCTTAAGTGTTGTGTTTCAGTCCTGTAAATGTGTGTTTAAGAGAATAAATCAGTATAGATTTGACCTGCTCTGCTCCTGCCTGACTGTTCTGCAATCCTGCCTCACAACGTTGTCCACGAGAGAGCGGCAGCGTTTGCGTGTGCCGCGATTTTACTATCTTTGGTAAGGCCAGATGTAGGCCAGATGTAGGCCACACTTCAGAGCCCGGACAAAGTTCCAGGAGCCCTGCTCCAAAACCTTTTTAATTTTGTGTTTGTATTGATAGAGAGAAGAGTTACTCTCTTCTCTCTCTCTCTCTCTCTCTCCCCCTAAGAAGGCAGTAGAGGAGAAAGACAGAACCCTGAACTCCACTACAATTCCCCCTCTCAGCGTGTGTGTGTGTGTGTGTGTGTGTGTGTGTGTGTGTGTGTGTGTGTGTGTGTGTGTGTGTGTGTGTGTGTGTGTGTGTGTGTGTGTGTGTGTGTGTGTTGCCATGCTCCCTCACAACCAGTAACAAGTCACCCATTCTCTCTGCTCAGCTACACAATAGCACCACATCTCAATGGAGAGTGTGTGTGTGTGTGTGTGTGTGTGTGTGTGTGTGTGTGTGTGTGTGTGTGTGTGTGTGTGTGTGTGTGTGTGTGTGTGTGTGTGTGTGTGTGTGTGTGTGTGCGTGCGTGAGCGTGTTAACATCTGACTGACATTTAACATCTGCCTACAACGACAAACACACAAATCTGCTGTACAGTGCAGAGTCGTACTGGGCCAGACCGGGCCAAACAGGGTCAAATGGAACTTTTTTGCGTAGAACCCAGCCATGCTGGACCACGCAGGGCTATACTGGACCATACTGTATGGAACTGGACTATACTGGAACATTCTATTATAGCAGTGTCAAGCACCAGTGGTGTGTTCTTTTTTCGAGGGTGCTACTTTGAAAGGTTCACGAGGGCATACTCTTTTTCAAAAAAAGTCTTCACACCATACTCTGTATACCCGCGTGACAGGTAGAACACAGCACTATCAATCACCCCCAATTAGTATTTTACACTGTAAAAAAGGGAGAGAGAATGGTAGATTTTCTCCTTACTGAAAAAAAGAGATTTTGAACAGTGGAATATTACAGTTTACAGTTTAGGCATTTAGCAGATGCTTTTAATCCAAAGCGATTTACAATAAGCAGATAAAAACATCACAATAATAAACAAGATAATATGTCAGTACATTAACAGCAATATAACAATGTAAATGGATATCTATCTAGAGAAAACACAAAATCAAGTTCTAAAAAAACCT
>NC_137833.1:5535260-5567760 GCF_963921795.1 Nannobrachium achirus | reverse complement strand
ATCAATCCTCCAGTTCTAGGCAACACAGAAGGGGGGGGGGGAACTTTTTTTCTATTTCCACACAACTCCTCTAGGGTATATTAATGACACGGTTCAATATTGAAAATGGGTGGTCTTCCCCTTTAATGATAGGGTGCCATGATTCTCCCCCCCCCCCCCCCCCCCCCTGCGGGACACTTCCGGCAGATAACAGCAGACATACAAGCTCACGTTGCGTCGCAGATGCAACCGTTGTGAGCTTGTAGATCACACTCGGCTGCGACGGCCGGAAATGCCGCTCGCCTTCTGCGCCATGCACGATGGGATGTTGGAAAGTTGTGGATACTAGGAGGAAGATATTTTCCAAAAAAGGGTACAGAAAGTGTTACAATTAGGTTTTCATGTGGCCACACCCACCAGTTCATTAAGCCGAGCGTCTAGTCAGGGGCCGGCCAACTCAGGAACGATGTACATAGGGAATGAATGCCCCGCCCTTTAATGCAAACCCCATTATACCTGTTGTCATCTGAGCAGGAGATACTGTATGTTTGTCCATTCTGCACATTGCCAATGACACACACAAACACACACACATACACACACACACAAACACACACACACACACACACACACACGCAAGCACACGCACACACACACGAACACACACACACGCACGCACACTTTCAGTCATCACGTTGGGTAGAATGAGAACAGATTGTGCCAAGAGAACCTCTCTCTCTCTCTCTCTCTCTCTCTCTCCCCCCCCCCTCTCTCAGGGTACATTGTACTGGCAGGATCTGGCTGTGGCTTGGCCTCGCTGAATGAATGGTCACTGTGCATGTGTGCGTGTGTGTGTGTGCGTGTGTGCGTGCGTGTGCGTGCGTGTGGTATCTGCTGGGTTTAAGGGTTCTCTCCTCTTAGACATTGTCCGTCGTGTTGTGACTGCATGTGCATGAGTGCGTGCATGTGTGTGTGTGTGTGTGTGTGTGTGTGTGTGTGTGTGTGTGTGTGTATGCGCGTGCGTGCGTGAGTACGTGCACCCTACAGAGATGATGCATCATAGGTCGTGGCAGGGCTGTCACAGTACAATGCACGCTGTCACAACAAGACACGCACGCACGCACACACACACACACACGCACACACACACACACACACACACACACACACACACACACACACACACGAGAGAGAAGAGGAGAAAAGGAAGTGACATCACATGCTCTGTGGTGTCAAATGTCGTTGTCACTGATGCTGCACTTTCATTTCCCCAGTGTCACCTCTGACTGACTGACAGACAGACAGACAGACAGACAGACAGACAGACAGACAGACAGACAGACAGACAGACAGACTGCTCAGGTGTAACATTTAAGCTGGTTTAGTCAGGAAGGTAACAGGAAAAGCCAACCTAAAACAAAGTCGACCCAAACTCGTTTCCCAACGGGTCTGTGGCCTTAAGCTAGATGCAGAATAGACAAAAATCTAATCTTTGCTTCTGGAGGTCCCTGGAACAAAATATTTTGCGATGGGGGTCCGACGGTCCGTGGCCAAATACATATCATTATGGGAGTCCTTGACATGACATGACAAAGTTTGAGAAACAATCTAGCAACATACGTTTTTTCAGGAAAACGGTTAGGATTTAGAAGACATACATTTTTTAGAATGTGCCTATCAGTGGTTAAGGATCCCCAAAATGTGTTTTTGGCCGCGGACCCCCATCCCAAAATATTTTGTTCCACGGATGGACCCCTATCGCAAAACATTTTGTTCCAGGGAACCCCAGAAGCAAAGATTAGATTTCGGTCTATTCTGCATCTAGCTTAAGGCCACAGACCCGCTGGGAAACGAGTTTGGGTCGGCTTTGTTTTAGGTCGCCCTTTCATGTATTCAGCCAGGAACACTCACATCAAAGTAGGTTTAACCATTTATTGCATAAATGGAATACAGTTAATCTTGGCGCTTGAAGGGCTCCGCGTTCGGAGATGTTCCCTGAATTTTGTTCAATGCTTGCTAAGCAAAATCAGGGAACGCTAAGCAAGACCCCCCATAGTGATACAATAGCAGAACAATAGCAATAGCCTACATTGACACATAGCTTCAATCAGACATAATCACAAGTATTTTGAGCTTAGCCAGACTGATCAAAGGTGGAGACTGGGGTGGAGGAGGATCACGGCAGCTAGCAGCGAGTGTCCGATGCTTCGGAAACCAAGCGTAGGTAGAGAAAGCGAGCCGTAGTTAAAGGAGCCCTCCCCTACTGAACGAGAGTTGATTGGAGTATGACAGTGTGACGTAATGACCAGCAGTTATGAAAATGAGGAATGGGAAAGAGCTGACTGACAGCTGACTACAGCTGGGCGGGGCAAGAAAGACTCGTGAAAAACACTTCCGGGGTAATTTTAAAGTTTTTATGATGGAGTGGACACGGATGGTCAGAGACCATCCTAAATAAGCTGTCCGTTGTACGGTGAACCAATCGCTTTGAATTCAATGCGCCCTTGAATTCAAAGCCGTGCCGCACCGCAGGAAGGCATGCAGACGGAAGCCATACATCCTAAAGGAGAGTCCTCCTCACCCCAGAGATTGTATTCGACTTTTATAACCCAATGGGTGATGTCATTTTGTGGCGTAAACCGATTGGTTCACCGTACAACGGACAGCTTATTTAGGATGGTCTCTGACCATTCGTGTCCACCCATCATAAAAACTTTAAAATTACCCCGGAAGTGTTTTTCACAAGTCTTTCTTTCATACACCGGTGGCGGAGGAAACCATGCAAGGCACCAACCTACTCACCGGGAGCAATTAGGGGTTCAGAGTCTTACTCAAGGACTCTTCGACATTAACTCAGGGGGAGCCCGGATTCGAACTGGGAACCCTTTGTGCTCTAATAATGTTTCTCTACCCCTGAGCTATGCCGCCCTTACATGCTGGGGAATTCAAGCTGTCATGATCAACAGCCAGTGTGCGTGTGTGTGTCAGGACACTGGTTCTCAAACTCTTTGGGTCGCAGTACCCCCTTATATATTGATTTCTGAAGCCAAGTACCCCCTTCCACTGACTACAGCATTTTACCTATAAAATGTACTTCAAAAGTCTAGTTCCAATGCCAAATTATGTTCAGAAATAAAACAGCATAATGGCAAATAAACATAGCTTTCTATTCAATAACAGTTGTACTAGTCAAGGTATTGACGTACTAATCTGGTTTAACACACAGAAAGACTGTCAATGTTTTGTCATTACCCATAATAACAGTAAAATACATATTCCCATTTTCTCCTGTACCCTCTGCAGTACCCCCACGTTTGACTTATCTATCCAATGAGTGATGTCATTCTGTGATGTGACCTGATTGGCCCAGCGTAGGTTGGATGGCCTATTTAAGATGGCCTCTCTCTCCCGCCAGGTAAGATAACCCGACAAAGGTCTGAGGACTGACATTTCTGATAGAAGAACGATGGTGGTATGCTTCGTTAAGCCTAAACCTGAAGGGGCCAGACCCATCAGCGAAGCCGCCGAACAGAACAAGGAGAAAGTCCAGAAATCACTCAATATGTTACAGGAGAAACTGGTGATCTTCGAAAAGGTTCGGACGAACTGCCAGCAAGCGGCGGAACACATCAGGGTGCAGAACCAGAACTCGGAGAAGCAGATCAAGAAGGTTTTCTCCAAGCTTCAGAAGTTCCTGAAGGAGGAGGAGAAGGCCAGTCTCGCGGCGCTGAAGGCGGAGGAGCAGCTCAAGAGCAAGGTGATGCGAGAGAAGATCTACGGTCTGAACAGGGAGATTCCCACCCTTCAGCAGACCATCAAAGCCATAGAGAAGGAGCTGAAAGCCAAAAACACTGCCTTCCTGGAGAGAGTCCAGTTCACGGTGCAGGACCCGCAGCTGGTCACCGGGGCGCTCATAGACGAGGTCAAGCACGTGGGCAACCTCTCCTTCAGAGTCTGGGACAAGATGAAGTCTCGTGTCTCCTACACCCCGGTCATCATGGACCCCAACACTGCCCACGTGGAATACACCCTGTCCGACGACCTGACCAGCGTGAGGTGCGGGAAGAAACAGAAGCTTCCGGACAACCCGGAGAGGTTCGACCACTACGGGAACATCCTGAGCTCCGAGAGCTACAAGTCGGGGCTTCACAGCTGGGACGTCGAGGTGGGAGAGAACTCGACGTGGGACGTGGGCGTGCTGGCGGAGTCCTTCCAGAGGAAGGGAGACAAGGTGGGTCAGCTCTGGTGTATCGGCTTGATAGAAGGCGAATACGGAGCGTACTCGTCCCCGGGGGACCAGCAGCGCTCCATCATCTCCGTGAACCAGAGGCCCTTGAAGATCAGAGTCCAGCTGGACTGTAACAGGGGCAAGCTGGCCTTCTCCGATCCCGACGCTAACACACACCTGTACACCTTCGTGCACAATTTCACAGACCCAGTCATTCCGTACATCTACAGCGGCGACAATCTCCCCGTGAAGATCTTACCAAAGAAGTTCAGCGTGGTCGAACAGGACGACGAACACCTTCAACACAACGAGATGTTTCCTCTGCAAGGAAGGCGTTGTCCGAGTCTGTCCCACGATTCCTTCAGCAGACAGAGTCGCATATACGACTATATCGGGGAAGCGTACGATTCCCAAGCGGTCTCGCCCATGCCGGAATTCTGGGGATTGAACCCGGACTCTTTGGACTTGGGGGAAACAGTTCGCTCTGGATCGAAGCAGGGATCGGTTGGCTCAGGATCGAAGCAGGAAACCATTCGCCCGGGATCCAAGCAGGAATCGATTGGCCCCGGTTCAAAGCAAGAAACCATTGGCCCGGGGTCTAAGAAGGATATGATTGGCCCAGGATCTAAGAAGGATATGATTGGCCCAGGATCTAAGAAGGATATGATTGGCCCGGCATCTAAGAAGGATATGATTGGCCCTGGATCTAAGAAGGAGACAATTGGCCGTAGATCTAAGCAGGAATCATATTATTCCCAACAAGAGGCAGATCCACCTCCTTAGTCACTACCGTGCCCCACGTTCTAAATACGCTTTCGCTCTGAACGCTACATTTGTATTTTTATAGTGGGCTCGATATTATGTTATTGTTACTTATAGTTAAGGGGGAAGCCCTTAACTATAAGCTTTTGTAGAATCCTAAATGGAAAATTAATAGTTTTAATGATTATTTAGACAATCTTTATGCTATAATAACATCCATGGCATGTTTGAAGCACTGTCATCCGCCACAATAACAAACCAACTTAAGAGAGATTGGGAATGGATGAAATCTTGTTTTTGTTTGTTTGTTCTTTTGGTTCGTTTTTTCAAGTATATGACCAGAAACTAGACCAGTGAGTCGGGAGCGATGTAAGTTGGGAATGCACGCCCCATCCAGTGATGCTATAACGGCTGTACCCGTTGTTCCCATTGTCAGAGTACCTGTGGTACCCATCTTTCTGTCTGTGTACCTTTTATGCCCATTTGTGGAGATCTCTGTATCTGTCTGTGCCCATAGAGTTATAATGTATGTTTATATACTATGATTTAGAGCAATTGAAAGGTGCAATTCTGGTAAATTGTAGTTGCATTGAAATTAATGTAAGCCATTTACCATGAGAGGGAGTGGCTTCGCCCTGTGCCACAACCCTGAAACAGTGGTAAATCAGCCAACAACCCACGACCCTCGAATGGTAAATTGCTTTACTACCACTTCTACCATATAAATGAAAGAAAACACAGTGGTAACTCGCAAGTTTATTTAGTTATACAACAGTGGGCGGGGTCCATGAGCCAACTCAAGGTTGTTGACTGATTTACCACTGTTTTAAGCCAATCAGAATCCAGTATCTGAACATGTGACCACAAAAAGTGGTAGAATATGTCTTACCATTTATATTAGATATCGTGTTGTCAAGTGAAGCATGACCAATCCTGTCTGACTGGACATGATATTGTCCAATCAGAAAAGGAACAGAAAAGGTCCATTGAATTCAATGAACTTTTGGGGTTACAGAAAAGGTTACGGAAAACCCTAAATGGGTTAATTGTGTATCGTCTTTAAAATGGCACGCCTATAAAGCAAGAAATAATTGACTTCCATGCAACATATGAACCATGTTCATGGGATAGGGAGGGCAACATACAAACCATGTTCATTGGATAGGGAGGGTAACATATGAACCATGTTCATGGGATAGGGAGGGCAACATACAAACCATGTGCATGGGATAGGGAGGGCAACATATGAACCATGTTCATGGGATAGGGAGGGTGGAGTGGGAACTGAAAGGGAACCTACCTGGTGTTCACTCCACCAAATAAACCTGCCCACCCATCTGACAACTAAATGGTCACATGGCCACTTAGTGGTCAGACGGGTGGGCCGCAAACACTTGTAGATCGCCTACTTTTGGCAAAGATGTGTGTGTGTGTGTGTGTGTGTGTGTGTGTGTGTGTGTGTGTGTGTGTGTGTGTGTGTGTGTGTGTGTGTGTGTGTGTGTGTGTGTGTGTGAGAGAGAGAGAATTGGCGCCCCAGTGTCCTATTTGAATATAAATGTCTTCACTTCAGGAGCCATAAAACTAACTAGAAGAACACACACACACGCACATGCACATGCGCATGCGCACACACACACACACACACACACACACACACGCACACACGCACGCGCACACGCACGCACGCATACGCACACGCACACACCTCCTTAATGAAGACAATGTTTCTGTTCTTCACTTCTCTGGAACAAAACGCTGGCCTGCCAAGAACAGAGGACAAAGAAAGAGAGAGAGAGAGAGAGAGAGAGAGAGAGAGAGAGAGAGAGAGAGAGAGAGAGATTCGTCTCCTGGGTCGGCAGGATGATTCCAAACAATAAATACTTAAAAAAAGTGACACCAAATCTAATCCTATCATTATAAAGCCCCTCTGCAGAGCAGACGCAAGATACAGTAAGTATATCGACATTATCAAACCGATATTATAGCCATATCGGCATTAAAAATACAATATCAGCTTCCGACCGTTAATATAGGCCGATGGCCAATCAGGGGTCACAAGCCGTGGGCCTGTAGCCAGAGAGGGGCAAAGGTTGACTTCACAATATCGAGGCATACCAGTATATCGTCGTTGTCGGGTGGAAACCTTGTATGTACAAAATCGTTCGTTTCTGCATTTATCGTCTTAAAATTTTAAACTAGTGAAAACAGCCGATCTACAAGCACACAACGCCCTTTTGTGCGATGGCCTTGTATGATGAAGCAGGGCTTTACTTGCGGAAGAACGTACAAATTTGAAACTTGGAGATACGAGGTTTCTGCTCGACAGTGACGATATAAGGGCCACGAGAGGGGCCATCTATGCCCGTAGCCAATCAGATTGGCATAAGCAGCAGGCATATGTCCTATAAGCTTGAGGATTGCTGGATTGATGAGAATCACATGACATTTCAACCAACCAGACCATACATGGGCCAAAAGTTTCACGTGACATCAAATTAATATATAAAACGGGCGGAACGGGCAAAACGGGGGAAAACCTCTAGTTATATGAAACCAGGTTACAGGTGGTCGCCAGCTAAAGTGAGGTTGGTTTCTTTTCACACTCAAGAGTCAAATTATTGTTTAACATCTGCATTACTTAATTAACAAGAAGTCTACACAATTAGAACATTGCAGGGCTGCTCTCCATTCCGACATTGACTTCTTATTGTCGGAGTGGCAACACTTCCATAGAGGTTAGGTTTAGGGTTATAGCGTTAGGTATAGGGTTAGTTTTAGCCTCGCGTAGCCAGGCTTTACTCATCTGCGAAGAGAAAAGCCTGGTGACAATATAAGGCAGAAAGCGTTCAACTTCCGCCGTGTGAGCTTCCCCGGAAGTGAGCTTTCCTGGTTTTCCCCTAACGTAACTTCCATTAAACACAGCACTTCCGCTAGAAATCTTGGAACCAGCCGGAAGGCATATTGTCTACAGGGTGGGTTAGTGTCGGTCTGATCAACGTTTTGCCTGTTATCTCTCCTGTAGCCCCGACTTCAATACAGCACGGAATAGTGGGCAAAATCTTATCCAAAGATAACAAAATGTACAAATGTCACCAAATGGTGATCCACGAAGTGACACGTTTTGTGCCTGTACTGCAGATCAGCTATACTTTTGTATTTGAACTTGAATCCTGAAAAAGACAAATTCTGTTTTTTGTTCCAAAGAGGAACAAAACAACAAGTGACTGCAAAATCCAGAAAAGATACCCATGCCCACACTGTAACTGTACATGTGGAGAACTATTACACATTTGTAAGCTAGTTTGTTCCAATTAAGTTGTGACAAAGCTAGATGTGATGTGACATAGCTCTGTTGAATACATTGTATGTATTCCCTTTATATTTATACAACTTTCAGCATGATCACAGATGTTTAAAAAAGACAGGTGCCATTAAAAACACTGAATTATTTTTGGTTAAAATATAAAACAAAACAAAAAATTAAATATGCATTTGCCTGCCTAAAAGTCCAATGACCTAAACACCATCCAGTATAATACCCTTTAATTGTACAGTACATTGTGCTAAGTTTTGATTGACCGTTTTTAACTTGACACTTGCATTGGCAAGAATGTAAATGTGTTTTCTCATGCAATGAGAAATGAGTTGAAAGAGAGGAGGTGGGAGGAGACACGCGCGCGCACACACACACACACACACACACACACACACACACACACACACACACACACACACACACACACACACACACACACACACACACACACACACACACACACACACACACACACACACACACCGCATGCCCCATGCTTAGTCCGCCACCTGCTGGTCAAATAGAGTTTTACCCCACAGTCTGGAAAGAGCTCTTCCAAGGTATTACAGTTTAGCATTTCTCATACAAGTTTATTTAAATTTAGTTTTCACTTCATGTTTTCAAATTCACTTTAAGGTGGGTTCACTCATCAGGTAAATTATGTATCATTCTTGGAAAAGGTTTAGTTAAACTTTTAGATCAGTTTTAATATGTTATTGATTCTAATAAATGTATTAGATATTTGAGGGCATTTTTTTTCTGGAAAATCAATATTCAATTGATACCCTACCAGTCAAAAGTTTGGACACAGCTTGTCACACACATTGAGTGAGAAGCTGTGTCCAAACTTTACTGGTAGGTAGTTTAATGAGGAATGCAGTATGGTGGTAGGTAGGTAGTTATGGCCTTTGATGTAAGATTTTCACTTTCTAGGATAACTATATTTGCTATTCCCAGATGATGCCCTTTTAGGGTACCCCTCATGCCCATATATGGAGATCCCCAGGCTTTACTAATTAACATAAGTTTTATGCCCATATATGGAGATCAGTGTCCCAATGTCATCAGATATATGGGCATAAATGGACACAGGCAAACTAGATGGGCTGTATGGATATCCAGATGTGTGATGTAAGTGTTTTATTCCAAATGTGGCACCCCACAGACATATTTCCAGAAACAAAATCCCTTTCATGCCCATATATGGAGATTTCTGATGTCATCAATCCCAGGCCCTGTAAAAAACATGGTTGCTATGGTATGAGCAACTTATGTCTCCATATATGGAGATTCAACTTCAATGAGTAACCATGGCAAACTGTCAACTGCCCGTATGTCTTGATAATTGGTAAAACAAACTTTTGGCCTATTTGTGGAGATAAGCGACCAACGGTCGCTTATCTCCCGATTAGGGAGTCTTACTGGTGTATTTTGTACTATACAGTACAAATTTGACTGAGCTTCTAGATCTGCTATTTTTTGGCAAATGTTCCGCCCCAGGATAATGGATTTTTTTTATTATTGTGATAATATCGTGAATCACGATTTCTTTGGACACAATAATCGTCCCCTCCCTAGTGCTCAGCAAGTGTCATGTGTGCAGGGGGTGTACTTGTACAGTACATCAAGCTGCCTCATGGACCACATGGCTTGGCAAGGCTTACTTATGAAATTCCAAAGTTTGAGAACCACCGGTATTGTAATTGTACAGCAGGGATGCTGACAGAACCCTCGCTAAAAGCCCCAGGACAAAAGTCCACTCGTCCTATAGACAATTTTCCTTCCAGGCCCCCAAGCTGTGGAATAAACTCCCTGTCGCACTTAGAACTACAGACTCACTCCCTAGCTTCCGCCATGGACTGAAGTTGAGTCTTCAGTTTCACTTTTTCAGACTCCACCTAAACCCATAGCACTACTGAAACACTCAATGACCATACAGCTAGTTAGCACTTTTTTGGTTTCTAGATTTTTTTTTATGGATTATATTGTTTTTCTAGATTGATATTCATATGCATTTGTTATAGTGTTGTTGATGTTCTGGTATCAATAAGCTTTGGGCTTATCAAGCCTGTTATCGAGCATAGCGGCCCACAACATCATGTTTAAACAATCAAGACAAGAGGCAATCAAGACATTATTACAGTACTATTCATAATATGAAGCCATTTAACACTTATTACACACTAATGAATGTTTGTTTTAATACTGGTAAAAAAGTAAAGACATTTAACACTTATTGCACACAAATGCATGATTGTTTGAATGATATTTAATGATAATATTTGTTACTTTTGTCAATTTGTCAACAACTGGCCAATAAAAAAAAGATACCAGTTCTGTTCAGAATTTGTCGTCTTACATCTTTCCACAAAATATTAGAAGACGCTCAATATAGTGGGCTCGATAAAAGCCAGGCTCAATAAGCAGGATTGATAAGGTGCTCATTATCAATAAGAATTAACAAACTCCATCCCTACTGAGCATAAAGCTGATCTGATCCCAACCCTAGCACTGAGCATAGAGCTGATCTGATCCCAACCCTAGCACTGAGCATAGAGCTGATCTGAGTGCAGCAGCTCATTGTAGACCAGACACCAACCACAGTGTGGGATTTACATATATCATTTATTGTGCTGTGAAAATACATGTAGACATAAAGCACGCACGCACGCACGCACGCACGCACGCACGCACGCACGCACGCACACACACACACACACACACACACACACACACACACACACACACACACACACACACACACACACACACACACACACACACACACACACACACACACACACACACACACATTAACGTCACTGGTTTGAGTCCGACAGCAGTGAGTTCCTACTTTGTAATGTGTACTTCAAAAGCAATGCGATTCCAAAGTAAGTCGGACTGCACAGAGAAAAGGTCTCTTCACCGCCCGGACAGCGTCTCTGTCTTGCAGTATGCGATAATAACAGTAGTCGGTCTCAGCTCGTAGCGATGATGTGAACTGTCCACTTTTTATACATTTGCAAACCGCATTTCTGCAGGAGTTCTGTACGTTGCTGGACTCCATTCTGAATGTTTGGTCTGAACTAGACTTTGCAGTTTGACAGTATGGAATATCTATGGACCATGGAAGCTTCAAGATTTGACACGTGATCACTTATTCTCATCCGTTTTGTCCGCTTTGAAGGACAGAAAGACAGTGTTCGTCTCTACAAGACGGACAGACTGACAAGGGACAGGCGTAGTTCGCAATTTGCAGAGATCACCCAAAGTCACAGGTTTCCCAGGTTTCCCCGTAACTTGGGGGTGCTGAGGACTTCCTCTTGAAGGAGAGTTTGATTCGTTGAGAACGTCCCAGTGAAGACTGAACAAATTATAATTACTGTATTTTCCGGACTATAAGGCGCACTTAAAAGCCTTTAATTTTCTCAAAAAACTACAGTGCGCCTTATAGTCCAGTGCGCCTTATATATGGATCATTCATTGACATTGACATTCCCTTTAGCACAGCTCCATCTGTTGGATACATAACGCAATGGTAGCGTCTATTATGTGCGCCTTATAGTCAGGTGCGCCTTATATATGAAAACAGTTTGAAAATAGACCATTCATTGACAGTGCGCCTTATAGTCAGGTGCGCCTTATAGTCCAGAAAATACTGTAGATCTTAGTTTTTTTTTTTATAACTTAAAGATATCTTACAGTGAAGTAGGGTGCCTAGAAGAACGACAACTTTGTATTTTTTTTACAACAAGGGTTCATATTTTAGATAGTCATTAGAGAAAAGAAGAGTGTCAAAATGTTTTCATTTACTTCTTTCTATCGTTTTAGTGATTTTAATGAATTTTTAGCTAATTATGTATTTTTAGACACAATAAGCCCATTCCCTAGCCTAGATGCACCACAATCTTTCATGGGCAGATGTGACTTATGGGGGCTGGTGTAAACAGTAACAAAGACATTGACGGCTTATTGTGTCTAAAAAGACATATTTAGCCACTTGTACGCATGCCCCCACCTACTGAAATCAAAATACTAAAATCGCTAAAACAATAGAAAGCAGTAAATGAAAACATTTTAACACTCATCTATAATAAAATATGAACCCTTGTTGTAAAAACTAAAGTTGTCCTTTAACAATTTAAAACCGAACAAAGTTATCTGTTCCTTCGGGAACTTATAAAGACACATAGAAAACAGAGGTGACGTAATGATTATAAAATCGTTACAACACCCTTAACACAGAGTCAGAAGTGTTCGTCTCTGCAAGACAGACAGACTGACAGTTAATGCTGGTCTTGGCTCAGACCTCACAGAGCATCGTCGCTGCCCTACAAAGGCAGAGTGCAGTAACTACGTTTTCGGACACACCAACTTATTTGTGTCGCCCAAAGGTAAAATTAGCCTTCATGATATTGGGGCATGAACAATTAGCTCAAGAACAAATATACAATCAGTGTAATATCACGTGTATGTCTATATCTCATTTGGCTGATCAGCTGTAACACTTTTAAACCCATTTTTCGTGAATGTCCTTTAACTGTCTGAACCTCATGGAACCTGGCAACCCGTCCTTTTCTCTGTCCCAGTTCCAGATCGCAGGCTTCTGTGTCCGCTCCTGCAAGCAAGGGTTCCGATTGGCCGTGCAGCCTGTCAGTCAGAGGTACCGCGGTTCCCGATTGGCTCGCCTGGAGCGGAAACGAATCTCGGACAGCTTGGAGTTGATGCCCGTCCCGATCACTCCTTTGCGGGCGAGCGGGAACCTGGTTAGAGTCGCATCTGGAGAGAATGGGGAGAGAGAGAGATTTCTGTTCAAATATTTCAAAAAGCATAACACATAACACAAGTGTATGAATGGTAATTTTGACAACTAAAACTATGACAAAATACTTTCTGACAACTCCTTTTTTCCCCTGACGAAAACTAAATAAAATCTAAGCCACGATGACAATTTTGTCCATAAAAAAAAAAAATAGACTAAAATGCCAAGACGGCCAAGATACACTTCAGTCGACTGTATCAACTGTGGATTTAGTCGACTAAAATCTTTTGATATTTTGTAAATCTAGACGACTGAAATATGACTAAAACTGAAAGGAATTTTATTCGAAAGACTGTGACTAACTGCTGTCAAAATTTACATTGGCGTGTGCGTGCGTGTGTGTGTGCGTGCATATCGTACTGAAGATAGCGTTGATCTTGTGTGGGTCCAGAGCGCTGCGCTGCTCGTGGAAGGTGGATCTGCGGCTCCGCCCCCCCCGCAGGTTGCTGTTCATCAGAGTGTTCATGTCGAACACGCCCAGCAGCAGCGTGCGCGCCATCGCCGTGGGAGACTGCGCCTGATTGGCCGCATGCCACGAGCGCACGTCACATGACACTCCGGAGCCCGGGTATATCTCCACGTGGTTTACCTGGTCCGCACGCACGCACGCACACGCGCACACACACACACACACACACACACACACACACAGACATGAATTAAAAAAATATATTCAACAGATTTTGATTGTCTAAATACACGATAACTTTTGTCCAAATCACATCATCCTTACCTTGTCATATAATAGTAATGGTTCTCTCTCCTGATTGGATGAAATTGGTATCCCGACCTGCAAGTAAATTGAGTGTTATTGAACAAACACTCTATAGAAATGATTACAAGAACCAACATACAACATAAGTAAAGTGTCAATTTAAGGATTTTTAAAACAGTTTTAAACACCTCTAAAAAGAAAGATTACAATAATAATAATATATATGTCCATTACTGCATTAAAAGTAATCAACAAACACTGGACATATTGTCAAATATTCATTTATGCATTTTGCCGATCTACATGCTCACAACACCTCTCACAATGTGAGCATGTAGATCTGCTATTTTCACAAGCGAGGCAAACTACCGGTAAATGTAATGACTCAAATCCTACAATTCACCGGATAAAGTGCCTGTCAGGGCGGGCGGGGGGGGGGGGGGGGGGGTCCCCATTATGATTATTTTGGGGGATCACAGTTTGAATGTAATTCATAGTTATCAGTGTGTTTAAATGTAATTCATAGTAACATCAGGTCTCCTTACATGTGCGTGTGTTCCGAGGTCTCCGTTGATGCACGGCGGTGCGTCTGAACAGCACCTCCTGCTGGTCACCGCCATGTCTGTCTGCGTGCACATGGGAGGAGCCTCGGCCACGCCCATCTCCCCTCCTCTCACCTGCACAGGTGGAGCAGCACGTCTTGATTTAATCTTAGTCTTAGATAGATAAACACAGGTGGAGCAGCACGTCTTGATTTAGTCTTAAGATAGATAGCTTTATTATCCTGCCTCGCCCAGAGGCGCGGCAGTTAAAGGGATATTTCACTTTCAAAAAAACTTTTGTCATTTTATTGTTTAATCAGGCTTTTATGAACACCCTGAACAGATTTTAATTTGCTTGATTCAATATTTAGATATTTAATGTAAATGTTACCAGGCCCTCCTTTTGCAGGAGGCCTCCACATACACACCCATTGTAACTCCAAACTCTATTTTAACCATGATAGATTCATTAAAAACACCTGTTATTTTTTCTGGTGACTCATGATACCCTCCTAATACGTGAGCAGGCCGTGTTTTTTCGATAACTTTTTTCATTTATTTCTAATAATATTTTGTTGTATTTAATTTTTTCCATTTTCCAAAAGAATTATTAAAAATACATGAAAAAGTTATTGAGAAAACACGGTCTGCTCACATATTAAGGGGGTAGTATGAGTCACCAGAAAAAATAATCTGTGTTAATTAATCTATCATGGTTAAAATGGAGTTTGAAGTTACAATGGGTGTGTGTGGGGAGAGGCCCTGGAGCAGGAGGGCCTGATAACATTTACGTCAAATATCTAAATATTGAATCAAGCAAATTAAAAACTGTTCAGGGTGTTCATAAAAGCCTGATTAGACGATAAAATGACCAAAAGTTTTTTTGAAAGTGGAATATCCCTTTAAGGTTACAGAAAAATAAAAAGTACTGTTGTGTGCAGCAAAAAGAGGCAAAAAGAGAAACAAGAATCATCAGCGGTAATTAAACTGAAGTAAAAACAAATGTCCATTTATGCTAATGTCCATTGCAAGCTCGCAGCAAATGTCCATTTCTACCAATTTTTGTGGTCACAAGTTCAGATACTAGATTGTGATTGGCTTAAAACAGTGGTAAATCAGTCAACAACCTTGAGTTGGCTCATGGATCCCGCCCACTGTTGTGTTGCAGTTGTAACATTTCCAAACCTTGCAAGTTCCAACTGTGTTTTCTTTCATTTATATGGTAGAAGTGGTAGAAAAGCAATTTACCATTCGAGGGTCGTGGGTTGTTGGCTGATTTACCACTGTTTCAGGGTTACCCACGACCCTCGAATGGTAAATGGCTTACTTCTGCAAATGTCCATTGCGAGCTTGTAGATCTGCTATTTTTCAATAGCTAAAGCATAACATAATTCCATGTCTAATTGTCTAAATGGGTTTAGTAAATGCACTTAGTAACTGCTCACCTTCTCCTCTTCCTCCTCCTCCTCCTCGTCCTCTCCTCCTCCCAGAGAGCCTCCCCCGGCGTACGGGGACATGTCCCCGCTCAGGGGGTCCCTGCTCAGGGGGTCCTCGCTGGTCACCATGGAGACCGGGTGATGCTGGGCACTAAAGAGCGCGGCGGCGACGTTGTTGTTGTTGCTGTCGTTGTGGTGATGCGCGTAGGAGGAGGAAGTGAAGCCGTTGAGCTCCTCGCGGACGCCAGGCGTCGCCGGGTGGCTGGACTGACCCAGGGTCTGCCACATGGTGGACAGCAGCCCAGGGATCTCTGGGAAATGGAGGCAGAGAATGAGAGGTGATGTGGTCTAAAGCAGTGGTTCTCAAACTGTGGGTCCGGGATCCCCAGATTATGTTGGGGGGTCCCCAGATAATTAATATGGAACATGGTTTTATTACTCAACAGTAAACAAACCAACATAAAGTGTATAGAGGGTGTCTGCATGTTTCTAAAGTGACAATTTAAGGACTTTTTAATACCTCTATAATAACAGATTATACATTGGCCAAATTGTCAAATATTAGAGGCAGAAATTGTGAAAATAGCTCTTGTGAGCATGTAGATCTAGCTATAGCTATTTTCACAATAGAAAAAAAAAAGAATAAAGAATAATGCCTCAACTCTTAGTGCTCATAGGTTGGGGGCAGGGCCGGACTGGGGCATAAATTCGTTCCTGGCATCTTGGCTCAGACGGACACACCACAACAGGCGCGAACCGAACATTCTTGCGGAACCTTTACGGTTCGGAACCAACTCTGGTTCTCGCATCACATAGGCGGGAGAAAGAACCAGAACCGGTTCTTTGCCGGTGGAAAAGGCCCCTATCCCGATATTAAACCCTACTTGACACTAAACTGCTTTACTAACTGCAATATGCCTAAATATGGAGATGACACCATGATAGTGATGCGATCATCACACAATGACATCACAATCATTTAGCTGTCCTTTAAAATGAATTGTCAACGAGACAAAACATCATTTAGCAACGGATCCATCTGCGTGAAACTACTTTCCGGGAAAACTATTAAGCAACGTTGATTGAAGTTGTTGCTGGTGTGTGAAATGTTTGGTTGGACGGTACGTCTGAACGGAGGCCCAAAGAGACCCTTCCATGCTGCCGTCACAGTGGAGCACAAGGTGTTCTCCTTTGGAGGAGATGACAACAATGACAGAGATCACATTGAGGTTCTTGTCTTCAACACTGTGTCTTTGCGCTGGATGAGGTTGTCTCCAGTTACACCTGGAAGAGGAGAACTTCACCTTGAGGTTCCCTCCAGTCGCTGCTACCACACAGCTGTGCTGATAGAATATACCATCTACATCTGGGGAGGGCGTATTACCGAAACAAATGAGAACTGCAACTTTCTTTATGCATTTGATGTCGACACCCACAGATGGTTTAAACCCAAGGTTTCTGGAACTGTTCCAGAGGCGAGGGAGGACCATTCAGCCTGTGTCTTGGGGAAGGTCATGTTTATCCATGGAGGACAATACCACCCTGTGACACACCATAATGACATCTACAAGATGGACACAAACTCAATGGTCTGGTCTTTAATTAACACCAGAGGTACTCCAGTACCTGTTTCAGATTGTCACTCTGCCACCATCATCGGGACAAAGATGTTTGTATTTGGTGGCTGCTGCAGTCGCACTTACAACAAGAAGATCAGAGTGTTTGACACAGAGACCAACTGTTGGCTGAACACGCCTTCAACACAGCTTCTTCCAGGAAGACGCTGGAGTCATTCAGCCTTTGTCTACAATGGAGAGCTGTACATATTTGGTGGCTACATTCTGAGGGGAACGAGATTAAACGATCTGTGGAAATTGAACCCAGAGACCTTCTCCTGGAAGAAGGTTGAGCCCAAAGGAAAAGGCCCCGGTGGGAAGCATAGGATGTGCTGTTGCATGGTGGGAGATCGTGTCATTCTCTTTGGAGGATATGACAAACCTGATGACCTGTACATCTTAGACTTAAGTCCTAGTCTGAAGACGTTATGCAAGCTAGCTGTCACTCAGTACGGACTGGAACAGTCTGGACTCCCACACGACATCAGGTGGGAACTGGCAGCCATGACTACCAACAGCAACAGCTAAACCATTTTCCACAAGAATGAAAGGAAAATGTGGCACATAAGCTGCCAGATCTCCATAACATCTTTACCACTCGTTGTATGAGAAAAGATCAGAACATGACAGACACCAGCCGGGTCGTCCATACTCTGTTCTCACTCCTCCCATCCAAAAGACCTTACCGGAGTATCAAAACACACACCACCCGTCTCAGGAATAGTTTTTTTCCCCCAGGCTGAACAGCTGAATCCCATGCACGCTAGGGCATTAACGGAAAGGTCGACAAGTCGACTCAGTCAACTTCATTACACAAGTCGACTTCGACCAGAGAAAGTCGAAAGTCGAAATTGAAAAAAAAAATACATAAATAATACTTTCTATTGTGAAAATAGCAGATCTACATGCTCACAACGCCTCACGCTGCGAGGCGTTGTGAGCATGTAGATCGGCTATTTTCACAATTTCTGCCTCTATTCACGTTATTCCTGGCCCCGCCCCCGGCTTCCTGTTTATATCATGAAAGAGGCGGAAGGCTGAAAAAGCTGGCCTGAAAAACTGTTCCTGTTGTCCTTGCATTAAAGTGTCAGTAGTTGGCGTTCTAGGCTCCGGGCTCTGAATGTACATGGGTTGCCATGTCTGCTTATAATAAGCAATTTGTGTCTCTAAAAAAATAGTACAGTTGCTTATTGGGCTTACTTTCTAATATGTTTTAAACCAGTGGTTCCCAAATCTTTTCATATCAAGGACCCCAGATTAACATATTTGTCCACAGTCACAGACCCCCATCTGAAAATATGTGGTGCCAGGGACCGCCACACAGATTTATGTTGTTAAAATGTTTCAAAAATATTCAAATTTCTTTTTTCCCCCCTCAATATTTTTTAAATAGCAAATATACAAGCTCACAAAGTGTCGCAATGTGACACATTGTGAGCATGCTGATCTGCTATTTTCAATTGTAAATGTAAAGTAGTATAGCCTAGTTGCTTCTGTTGGGATTATTTCTTTGGCAAAATCTGGCAACAGACAATTCCGTGTCACTTCCTTACTTGGGAGGAAGTGAAAAGATGTTTTTTGAAGCAGCACACAGAGAAAAACTCTCTAGCACCCTCTGTAAAAGAAAATGGCAGCCTCCATAGAGAGGGCCAGGAATATGGTGAATATATTTTAAGAAAAGGCTGATGCACACCTCAAAGATTGGTTACCAGGTGCGTAGGACAAAAATACATATATCAAAAGGGTTAAAAAATAGCCGATCTACAAGCTCAAAACGCATCGCAGCGCAATGCGTTTTGAGCTTGTAGATCTGCTATTTTTGCTTCTTTTGTATGAGATACTAGAATGACAAAGTAGGACGTAGCAATATGCAATGTGGCCCTCTGGAATGAAGGTGGAAATATAGTAGCCCTCGGCCCCTCGCCATCATCAAAGTTGCCCACCCCTGTTCTAGTGTGTATCAGGTTCTTACCCATTGACCAGCATGTTCTTTGAGGTTCTAGTGTCTATCAGGTTATTACCGTTGCCCAGCATGTTAGGGTCTTACCATTGACCAGCATGTTCTAGTCAAGTGTGTATCAGGTTCTTACCATTGACCAGCATGTTCTAGTGTGTATCAGGTTCTTACCATTGACCAGCATGTTCTAGTGTGTATCAGGTTCTTACCGTTGACCAGCATGTTCTAGTGTGTATCAGGTTATTACCGTTGACCAGCATGTTCTAGTGTGTATCAGGGTCTTACCATTGCCCAGCATGTTCTAGTGTGTATCAGGGTCTTACCATTGCCCAGCATGTTCTAGTGTGTATCAGGGTCTTACCATTGACCAGCATGTTCTTTGAGGTTCTAGTGTGTATCAGGTTCTTACCGTTGACCAGCATGTTCTTTGAGGTTCTAGTGTGTATCAGGTTCTTACCGTTGACCAGCATGTTCTAGTGTGTATCAGGTGCTTACCGTTGACCAGCATGTTCTTCAGCCTGAGGTTCTCCGAGGCCATCTCTGCTCTCTCTCTCTCCAGCTGACGCACTCTGGAGCGCAGGAAGTGAAGCTCCGCCCCCTGGTAGTCTGTCAGCCCCGCCCCCGACTCCACCTTCATCACCTGGACCAAGAGGATGAGGAGATACGTCACAACACAATATGATATACAAGCTGCAAGCATGTACATCTGCTATTTTTGAAAGATTTTGACAAAATCTTTGGAAGGCCCCTGGCAGAAAGAAATTATTGATTCTTTTCTACAATCGATTAGTTGGATTAACTGTTAAAAATGTAGTCCACAATGTTATGCCAATTAATGTCTTCCTTCTCGCTCCAACTGTCAATCGGCGGACGGACGGACCAACGATTAAATTAACTTTCTTTGTTCTTTAAGACCTGTTTGTTTTTCTCTTCAGAGCTATCAGCTGTTCCCTCTAAGATAACCACGACATCATAAGAAATGACAACTTTCCTCCCCGAGGGGAAGGGCTGGGGAAAAAAGGAGAAGGTCCCAAATATTATAATCTCATGTCATTAATATGCAAATTGAACGCTGTTCAGTCAATCGTTGTGCCGTGTTACACCACAGCACATCTGAGGAGATGCACAAAATATGAAGTTGACGCTTCTTCAATTTAAATTCTAATGAGGTTCCGTCATCTGTTTACGCACACGTGCACGCACGCACACACAAACACAAGTATATGCACGCACGGATGAACCCAGCTAAAATACATCACAAACATAAACGCTCACGCACACATGTACGCAATCAGGTTGCTATACAAATAAAGCTGATTATTATTATTATTATAGCGATGCCATGCCAGGATATACATTATGCAACAATTTACAATGTAAGCATTTAGCAGACGCTCTTAATCCAAAGCGATTTACAATAAGCAAGGTAATACATCAATACATCAAATGCATAGAAATAGTAATCTAATAAAAGAAACTTGTCAGTCCAAGCACCCATTCAGTAAAAACTTTAGAAAAAAAAAGTGCCATCTAAATTAGGCTACATAGTACACATATGGTCATTGAGGGTAGTCAAGCCAATGCCCTTTTGAGCATTGTGCAATACCGCTGGTCAACCAGTAGGTGTCCTACCCGACCACATTGATACCATTCCAAGCAGATGCACCTTTAGAAGTGCATGTGGACCAGTGGTTCTCAACATGGGGTCCGGCCGGGGACCCCCAGGGGTCCTTGAGGGGGTTTTAGGGGACCCCCAGGTAAATGACTGATAGTTCTAACTCACATGAGAACCTTACATTGTCTGTAAGCAACTCTGAAGGTGTACAAAGGGAACAAAATGGACCCTTTTTTCGGTTCCATTTGTACAGAGATAAAACAAAGTGGTTCTCAAGCTGGGGGTGGAAACCTCTATCCACCTCTTTCCACAGGAGTTTGCTGGAGGCGACTGGAGATTATTTGGAACACACTTCCGGTTTAACGGCAGACATGGCAGTGGTCCCCACCCAGGTTGATCCTTAGGGTGGCAGTGGTCCCCACCAAGGTTGATCCTTAGTCAGGGTGGTAGTGGTCCCTGGTTTACAATCAGTTGAAACCCCCTGGTTTATGCCTCATTCACACTACAGATATATAGTTGAACGTTTTGCTTGGTAATTCAATGTAATCTCAATGGAAACCAGCTTTAAAGATGCAGGAGATGCTCCAAACAAAGCTTTGAAAGCTTTAAAGCTGGTTTCCATTGAGATTACATTGAATTACCAAGCTAAACGTTCAACTATATATCTGTAGTGTGAATGAGGCATTAGCAGACAATTGTACAAGTCCTTCTGATCCGAGTCCAAGTCGAGTCGCAAGTCATTTGGTCCAAGTCTCAAGCAAGTCTCAAGTTTTTTCTGTTGTGGGCAAGTCAAGTCGAGTCGAGTCACAAGGTTATGTCAAGTCAAGTCGAGTCGAGTCACAAGGTTGTCATGTCAATTTGCGTCGAGTCGCGTCGCGTCGAGTCGAGTCACAAGGTTGTCAAGTCGAGTCAAGTCACAAGGTTGTCAAGTTGAGTAAATGATACCTCTGTGACCATAACTATTATGTAATTAACATTCAGTAGGAAAAAAACAGTAACACTAGGCTTACCCTCTGACCATAATACTCTATCATGGCAGAGGTTCTCAAACTTTTAAATTCTGAGGTCTCTCTCCCCTGGAACCAAATGGATTTGGTTGTACACTGTCAGAGTTACAGACCTATAAGGGTCAATTTAGACCAATGTCTAGACCAAATCAAATCAATCAATCAATAAAAGTGTGAACCTAGCGTGGCGTTCACGACTGCTTTGGTGAGTGGCATAGTGGCAAGTCGTCCGAGTCAGCGTGTCTCAAGTCGAGTCGAGTCGGGAGTCATTGTCTTCCAAGTCAAGTCGAGTCTCAAGTTTTTGACCTTATGTCCGAGTCAAGTCGCAAGTCGTCAAATTTGCGACTTGAGTCCGAGTCAAGTCGAGTCATCATGACTCGACTCCAATTGTCTGGGCATTAGACTCATGCTACTGTAGGTTCTTGGTTTACCTGCGATCCTGTTTACTGAGGCGCTATTCTCTCTCTGCATTTGATGTACGACGTGTGCATAAGAGTGACCTGCTAAATGCACTGATCTACAAACCAAGTTGTTTCATTCAAACTGAGCTTGAATGAAACAAGTAATAAGCTAATAAGTTCACATGCATGTTTATATCACATATTTATTTCGGACAGACAGAGACAGAGAGAGAGAGAGAGAGAGAGAGAGAGAGAGAGAGAGAGAGAGAGAGAGAGAGAGAGAGAGAGAGAGAGAGAGAGAGAGAGAGAGAGAGAGAGAGACACACACACACACACACACACACACACACACACACACACACACACACACACACACACACACACACACACACACACACACACACACACACCGGGTGCATGGGTGTATGTGTGTACATTCAACACAGGAGATGAACATGAGCCAAACCTTAACCAACATAAATAAAATATAATAATGTGCTCAGATTCTGGCACTGTGTGTCAGGGAGTGAATGCACAGTGTTGCATATCTATCTATCAACAATGATATATGTGTTGTCATGTCAACACAGTGAATATATTAATGCATACTGTAACGTCTGTCGCCAATGAATATGTATGAATGTAATCAACAATGAGCGTATGGATGGATGGGTGCATGGCCTACATAAGCAGCATGGTCTTATCAACAACGCATATATGAATGAATATACGCACAGCCTATCAGCAATGAATATATGAATGCATAATGTATGACAGCCATGAATATATGAATTCATATATGTGTGCGGTTTCATGTCTTTCACAGCCCCTCACCCACACTGTTCACTCCTAATACTATTGTTGGACATTCTTCTTCTTCTTATTATTATTATTTGAATGGTCTTTTATGTCCCTATTATATCTGTTAAAACTGTATCAGATACTGTATCCATGAGGCTACGGAATGATTAACTGCCCTATTTTCAAATGAATTGAACGTTTTGACAGTCTTCGCCTATAATGCCATTCTCTAAATAGGGACACCAGGTTCAAGCGTCATTTCCACCGGGATAAAGATAGATAACTATAACGATATGTCGGCGTTTACATCAATTATCTGCGTTATTGTTGAGTTGAGAATGATTTTTTAAATGATATCTTTATCGTGCTTGGTGGGAATAATGCTTTAAAGTGGGTTTTGCAATATAATGAATAGAGGCCTATTCAGTGCTTTGGCTTATTCAACAAACAGCTTATTACTATTTTAATGACACACCAATGTACATATAGCTGTTCATAAGAGAAGTACATTGGGTCATTGCAGTGGTGTAAAGTAACTACGGTAAGTACATTTAGTATAAGTAAAATGAGGTACTAATAATTTACTTTTAATTTAATCTCAACTTCCCCTCCGTTACAGCTCAGTCAAATACTTTTTACTCCACTACAATTGTTGGGACACCTTTACTAACTAGTTACTGTACTTTGTCGATTTACAGTAGATTATCAAATTACAAACCCTACAGTTCATTAAGTGATTCATTATGTATTGTTATAGTTTAATCCTCGGTAAAGTGGGCGAATCAAGTTCACATCCGGGAATTTGGTCTCTACTTGGTCAAATGCAGACTTAAGATTGGAATGGTACTTGGGCAGCGACTGATGTCGTATCACAAATTCACGAGGACGCAAGTTAAGACAAGCATTTACATTGAGAAACAGCCATACTCTCAGGTCTGAGGTCACCACTCACCACAGCTGTCAATCAACCCGTTAGCCGTTACCTGGCTCCACCCCATCCAATCATCACCACCTGCTGTCTATAAAAGGCTGAGCCACACCTCAGCTCTGTCTCTCCAAATCATTTCCCCTACAGTTTGTAGCCCTGTCATGTAGTCTTGAGTTTGTAGTTATGTTGAACCCCAGAGCAAACTTTTAGTACTTTTGTTATTTCTCCTACTTAATATAAATTCTGTCGTATATGCCGCTGCCTTGGGACAGGGAAAGACAGAGGCCTCTATACACAGGCACCACGTACTGTAGGTAGAACTTTGTTAAAGCACACTGGGTAAGGGGTTGTTGCCACTTAATGTATTTTTGTTTTTGGTTAGGGTAGTTAGGTAGGCAGGCTTTTGGTTTACTAGACTAGTTACTTGGTAGTTAGTTAGTCTGTCTTTTGTTTCACTTAGCTGCTTCGTTTGTTATTTTGGCAACACCAGTGTTCCTAGGTAGTGGCTTGTGACTGGTTTGTATGCTTGTGCATACTTTTGAAACATGTAAATAATCTTTACATGAACAACAAGAGTAAAAGCACACCAGGTTTTAAAGGTTTAACATTTTCATGTTACAATCCTTACCTCTAGACTTATTTGGTTTCGTAACAGTATAGGCTGCTGTAAATGCTTTTGTCTTTTACTAAAATAACATTTTGAAGCCAGGCTTTGAAACCGAAGCAGTATATTCATATAGTGCACTTCCCCCCCTTTCCACAATATCTTCTTGGAAAATGTAAAGTGAAGTGACAACTTCATCCTCACAAGTATGCCAAAAAATATAACTAGCCTATACTCACACAGTACTCAAGTATACTTAGTTACTGTCCACTGCTAGGGATGTGTAAATCAGTCCAGGCATATCTACAAGCTCATAGTGAATAGTGTTTTGAAAAATCAACCTTTTTGCAAATTTACATTAAAATCTTTGCATCTGGGAGTCCCTGGAACGCAATATTTTGAGATGGCCAAAGGCATCTAATTCTGGGGGGTCTTCGAAGCACCACTGAAATAACATGCAAGTGTCATGCTAAGAATTAAGGAAGCCCATATTTTTGCCTGATTCAATCAGGCAAAATAACGTTTATTATTATTGTTAAATGGAATTACATGACACTAACATTTAATTTTTTGACAGACAATAATAAACCGACAAAAACAATGACCCAACGAATAAATGACCCAACTAAAAGAGCGTATGAAGCTAGAGCCAAGCTTCATACTGTACTGTACAGTAGGTTAACTTATAGTGGAGAGGATATTCTCACCCAAGGGGTTCTGTACTGTACTACAGTGGTTCTCAACCTTTTCAAAAATAATCATATTTTAACTGCATGGGGACCCAGAGTAGAACATATAAATGCATTTGAAATTAAAAACGTTGCTATTCAGGATTCCAATTGAAAAATAGCTAAAGAAATAATTCAGGTTTCCAATAAAAAAGGAAATAGCTAGTTGGTTTAGTGAGGGAAAACAATGTTGCATATTAAGTTAATCATCTGGATCAAACATGCAGATGCCATTAGCACCCCTAATCATAACTGACTGCAACTCTGACTTCAGAAGGTTGGACATTTCTCTATTATAAATCCTTGTTTTAAGTGGTCTCGTGTAATATTGTAATATTTTGAAATGGACTTTTGATATTCACGAGCTGCCATAAAAAATAAAAAAATAAAACAAATCTACATTTTAACAAAAAAGTTTGTAATAATTCACTCATTCATGTGCAATGTAACTAGAAGAATATAAGTTTCAAGAAATATATGAAAGTTTCAAGAAAAAAAATACTTTTACACAACATTCTATTATATTTTAAGATGGATCTGTACATTAGTGGACATGATGATGATCTTACCCTAGGGGTTCCCATGATGTCCACCACTGAAGCAGAGCTCTCTGGTACTGCTCCTCCTCCTCCTCTCTGCTGCAGGAGAGAACACTCACTGCTCCTCTGAGTCTGAGGAGGTCCTCCTGATCCAGAACATTTAGAAGATGCTGGTCCTCCTCTCAAACCTTCAGCCTCCATGATGCTCTGATCCCCTCCTCCTCCCCTCACCTCCCAACGCAGGAGACTCACTGCCCTGCTGCTCTCCTCTCCTCTCTCACACAGAGAGAGAAATACACCAATGCAAATAAATCTCTAAAAAAATGATAATAATACTGTGAAACAGCTACTCTGAGCTCGGGGGGTAAATAAAGCTTTTATTCCATATTTAGTGGTTGTGAGGGCGGCGCTGAGGCGGCGGTGGTCCAACCTCTGTACAGAGAAACACAAAAGAATGAAAGAGGAGAGGATAGAGAAAAAAAATGCAAAGAAGTTATTAAAATTCATCAACAACACCACTTCCGGTTGTTCTGTTCCCCCCCGCCCCCTCGGATGTGACGTCAGTACAGGACGTATTTTTATTATTTTGTATTATGCAATTTATTTAAACATACCTTGCAAAAGTTTGTTTTGTTAAAAATATATGTAAATTATTACATTAAGAATATTAATTAATAAATAGTCTGTTCATAATTTACACTTCTTTCTACTAAATTTCCTTTTTCCCTCTCGGTTTATACTTGGTCGTACGGCGGTGCCGCGCGTCATAAATAACCTCGATCTACAAGACCTCGGCACTCGGTGGATCATGCAGATGCGACGCGTTGTGAGCTTGTAGATCGGCGTGATTATGGATCCAACTGGGAAAGATGGATAACCACGCCCCGGACTCATTTTTGAAGCTTGTGATTGGCTGAACCGGACGTAGGGAGCGCTCCGTTGTAGTCACTTCGACCGCGCGAGGTGCACCAAAACCCAATTATCATGGCGTTTATCGTGCGCTTGCCCAGGCCTTACGGCCTGGTCATAAATATAACGATTGCATTCACCACGGCTTCGTAACTCGCGCGGCGCTCCGCCGGCCGCGCGGCCCTGGCCCGCTCTTCGCGGCCACTCGCGCCTGCGGCGCTCGGGGGTGAAGAGCAGGACCAAGATCCGCCTTCGCGCCGCTTGCAATGTCGTGGACAATAACTGAAAACGAGCGCTCTTTGCCGTTTCCATCCATCTTTCCCAGTTGGATCCATAATCACGCTGTAGATCGGCTATATTCGGTCCGCGACGCCTGGATATGACGTCAGTTTATTTGGACGTTTAATATTTGTGGGCATAAGTGGAGGACTTTCAGGGCAGAGGACAGTGTGACATGATAGGTATGTATGTACTGTACTATACCAGCTGTATGTTATTAATACACTATAGACAATAGACACGGGTTTAAGATACACTCATTGCGTTCTGCACAGCTATATATTTACCCAGGTTGTATGGGAGTCTCTCTCCTTCTCCCTCTCCCTTCACGCACGCTGGCACGCACAGAGTGCATGGATATTGAACTTGACACAGCAGTATTGGTCAAGCAAGCTATTATGTATAGCCTACCTACCTACACAATACACATTACAAGTTCACTTCGACTTTATTGTCCTCTATTGATACATTTTGGCAGGTGTTTTGTTTGTTTGTCTTGTAAACACCAATGTTTTTCAGATGCAACACTAGTAAAGTTTAAAGGGAAACTAGGTAACTAAGATATATCTATTTGTGCCTATACATTTTTTAGCAGCCGTTTCCCTTTATCAGTCACTATATTATTGTGCTGGGGTTTTCCTCGCAGAAAGATACCCCTGGTTGTATTTTGGTTCTGTTCCAGTGTTGATATCATCCCTTGGAGGGATGTTTTTGTCTGTGAGGGGAGGGGGAAGCTCAGCCAGAGCTCCTGATTGCTCCCTTTGAACTTCAAAGGGGTTGTGCACTGAGGTAATTTTGATTGTGCCATACAAGTGTCAAGTGCTCGTTAGTTACCTGATCTCTGTAATCAATGAAAGCATCAAAGACCTGTTTGATGCCTGTTAGGCGCGCCACACACATATGCGTGAAACATCTTCTCCGTATCGTCTGAGAATGGCCACTGGGGGCGCCGTACTAATGCATTGTTAATGGAAGGTTGTTTGGTGTTTTGTCGTTGCCGTGTCTCTTGGCCAAAAGACAGGCTGTGGTTGAGCTAGAGACACGGCAACAACAAAAAACCAAACAACCTTCCATTGACAATGCATTAGTATGGCGCCCCCCATGTGGCCATTCTCAGACGATACGGAGAAGATGTTTCACGCATATGTGTGAGTCCAGCCTTAGAGACGGAAGGGGGAGGGGGGATGTGTTTGTATACAACAACAAAAAAGACTTCAAAAATATATTTTATATTTTATTTTTGAGCGGTGGTAAACCGCTCCATAGAGTGGCTGTGTGTGTGTCTGTAGCCTTTTTCCTCAGCGTTTTGCCATAGCAAAATGTGTGTGTGTGTGTGTAGCATCAGTGATGTCATCATCATGTGTCTGTAGCCTTTTTCCTCAGCGTTTTGCTATACTATAGCATAGCCTGTACATCCTAGACTCAAATCCTATTCTGAAGACGTTATGCAAGCACGACCACCGCTCACTTCACATTGGGTGTGATTTTTTTTAAATAGCAGAACTACAAGCTCACAATGCATCTGTCGCATCACACCTTCTTCATCTACCGTCTTTGATTTCCATCTCGTCAGTCTCCATTTCTCCTGTGTGTGTGTGTGTGTGTGTGTGTGTGTGTGTGTGTGTGTGTGTGTGTGTGTGTGTGTGTGTGTGTGTGTGTGTGTGTGTGTGTGTGTGTGTGTGTGTGTGTGTGTGTGTGTGTGTGTGTGGGGCAGATGCCAGGCTAATTGGTAATTAATTATTGAGTCATTGGTACTTAACAACCTCCTCTCTTCAGATGGAGATGTGACAGGCAGCCTGGCGGGAGTTTGTGCGTGCGTAAAACTATGATGACAATTATGTTGGCGTCCACACTTGTCCCTTGAGATTGATTGTGATGGATTTTAAATGTGTCTCTGGGGTCCTTAGAGTTTTTTTTTCTTTTTTTTGCCAAAAATAGCATATCTACAAACTCGTTGTTGTGAGCTTGTAAATCTGCTATTTTCAGCAACAAAATCTGTTGTAAAGGTAGAAGAAGAGGGGGTCCTCTGACTCCTCTCTATGTTCCCCAGGTTCTATGTTCCCTTCTCTATGTTCCCCACCTCACAGCATTCGTTTTAGTGAGGTTATGGTGAGGGGTAGGTTAGGTGGTTTTGATTGAAGAATTTATTAGAAGTTTGCAATAGAAAAAAGTACAGTTTCATGACAGTACAAATCACTGGTACAAGGTCAACTAAAAGGAGATCCTAGAAAGCCGAGGCTTATTTCCACAGGAACCACACTTTAAGTATCTCATATAACATTGAAAGACAGACGGATAGAACATACTTTATCTAGGATAATATCAGTTTCAAAAGCATAACATCAAATACAAAGGCAGAAAAGAAAGAAAAAAGGGGGGGGGGGGAGCATGGGGGCTTAGTCTATTTACAAGTCTCGGGTAGCAGCTGTCTGAAGGTGACTTTTCATACCAATTTTGAAGGAGGCTAGGGATTTGCTCTCCTTTAAGGCTTGTGGAAGGGCGTTCCACATGTTGATGGTATAGCAGGAGAACGAGTTAGCGCCTTGTTTAGTGTTAAATCTACGTTGATGATGATTAGTGGAGCTGCCTCTGGTGTTGTGATCGTGAACATCCTTGACCTTTAAGAAGTAGTTTGCCACATAGAACCTGGGGAACATAGAACCTGGGGAACATACGGTCCCAAAGAAGAGCAGACCAAGTACAGAGCCAAATGTCAAGTTCACTAAGTATTGAGGGTTACGGTCATTCTGGTGAATTAGCGAGGCGATGTGATAATGCGAATAAATGACCCCGGCGAATTTGTACACGTTTGTCTATACACACATACCACAGCGCGATTATGCGTATACAATTATTCAAATTGAATAAAGTTATCTGTGGTGCAGCAACCACTTACAAGCTAAACAACAAATAGAGTCTACCTCCGCTGGTGCGTGACAGTGAGGACAAGCACGTGCCATGGACAAGCGTGGCTTGCTGAAGCCCAACGGGCCAGCTTGAGGAAACGCATACATCCAAACGAGGTGCTGCTTAAATCCGAGTCTGCCCAGTGGGGGGAAAATGGGCCATGAGTAGAGTGGAAGGCAACAACCGTCCTGCTACATGTGCAGATAGAAACACCTACGCAAATCAGCGTTGTCACACATGGATGACATCGGTTTGTGTTGTGAGTGACATCAGACCAGAGGTTTGTCAGCCTACATAAGGTCTTGCAGGACTTGCACACATTGATACAGACGAGAGGAATATTGAGAGGACATACTAAGGCTGACAAAGACAGAGACAGGAGAAACGAGGAAGAGATGGGTTTCTGGTCATTACCTCTGAAAAGAGGACCGCAGACTTCCCACTCGTTCTTTGCTTGTGTTGCTGGGCCAGTGAAGGACAAAGTGTATTCCTTTGGAGGGTTCTTCTATGATGGGAAGAACTACAACAAGAAGGATCAGATTGATGTGTACGTTTTCAACACAGTGTCTTTGTGCTGGATGACGTTGCCCCCAGTGACCGCTGAAAGAGGAGAATGTTCCCTTGAGGTTCCCTCCATGCGCTACAGCCACACAGCTGTACTAATAGAAGATATCATCTACATCTGGGGTGGGATGGTGAATTGTAAGACAACAATGACAACAATAGATGTCGGAGAACAGTTTGTCGTCGTCGGGGACTTTGACAGCGTTCTTTATGCATTTGATGTCGACACCCACAGATGGTTCAAGCCAACCTTTTCTGGAACGGTTCCAGGGGAGAGGTACACCCACTCAGCCTGTGTCCTAGGGAAGGTCCTGTTTATCCATGGAGGATGGAACGAGCGGACTGGACGCACTAATGACATCTACAAGTTGGACACCAGCACAATGGTCTGGTCTTTAATTAACACCAAAGGCACTCCAGCACCCGTTTCAACAGGTCACTCTGCCACCATCATTGGGACAAAGATGTTTGTATTTGGGGGCGGAGGGCACCAGAACAAAAACATCAGAGTGTTTGACACAGAGACCAACTGCTGGCTGAGCACACCTTCTGCACAGATTCTTCCAGGGCAATGTACCGGTCATGCAGCCTTTGCCTACAATGGAGAACTGTACATATTTGGCGGCTACAACATTGATCTGGGACAGACTTCAAAAGGTCTGTGGAAATTGAATTCCAAGACCTTCTCCTGGAAGAAGGTTAAGCCCATGGGGAAAGGCCCAGATTGTTGGGCTTCAATGTGCAGTTGCATGGTGGGAGATCGTTTCATCCACTTTGGACCAGACCTCAACATAGAGATCTTAGACTTAAGTCCTAGTCTGAAGACGTTATGCAAGCTAGCTGTTATTCAGCACGGTCTGGAGAAGTCAGGACTCACACACGATGTCAAGTGGGAACTGGCAGCAATGACAGCAGAAACGGAGTGGCGTTTGTTTGATTGATTGAATACTTTATTAAGACAAAATTAACAGTACGTGTTCTAATCTGTATTACGGTCAAAAGTTGTCCCTCGTACTGAATTCTTCATGTAGAACGACACAGATCATCTGACAACCACCCCTGAGGGGAACTAAAGAGTCAATCATCATAAATCATATCGCGCCATGCTCCAGAAGGGACAATTAAGTACAGTTAATGATCATTAAAAAACTTGTGTTATGCACAGAGTTGATATCCTGTGGGACAACATCGCAGTTGATACGAGGAGCTATCCATCCTTCCATCCTTCCATCTTCAACCGCTTATCCGGAGTCTGCTCCCCGGGGCAACAGTTTCAGCAGAGAGCTCCAGACTTCCCTTTCCAGCCACTTCCTCCTGGGGGACCCCGAGGCGTTCCAAGGCCAGCGTGGAGATCAGATCCCCCCATCTGGTCCTTGGTTTGCCCCGGGGTAGCAAGGACCTCCCTGTCGGGAGACGCTCAGGAGGCATCCGTACTAGATGCCTGAACCACATAAGCTGGCTCCTCTGCAAGTGAAGGAGCAGCTGTTCGCGGATGACTGAACTTCTTACCCCCGCTTGTTTCCGCAGTCTTATTCTTTCCGTCATGACCCACACATTTTGTGACCAGACATGTCATGTCACCACAGCAGACATCGGGGTGAGTCCATGATGGTGGTGATTTTCTTAAGAGTGATCTGGTGTGGTGGGTAGAAGGGCCGGACTGGGACACAAATTCGGCCCCATTCTTGGCGCAGGCCGGCCCACCACAACCGGCGCAAACCGAACATAGAAGATCTACAAGCCCACAACCCATCGAGGCAGCGATGCGTTGTGGACTGTCTTGTATCAGCTGTTTTATTTTTGGGTGGGACTCCTGGGTCACAGTAGCCTGTGATTGGGCTACTG
>NC_137833.1:5527760-5530260 GCF_963921795.1 Nannobrachium achirus | reverse complement strand
CGTGACTGTTTGTGTTCGCGGCTCGCTGCACGCCCGGACATCACCGCGATGTGTAAAGTAACTATAAGTATATTTACTCAAGTAGTACTCGAGTACAATGTTGAGGTATTTGTACTTGGATATTTCCAATTTCCAATACTTTCACTTCTACTACACTACATCTATCTCTGAGGCAAATACTGGTTACACCATTAAAATTATTTGAAAGCTTTAGTTACTACAGTACCTTTTCCTATGCAAACTTCTAATAAAATCTTCAATCAATCAAAACAGAAATACATTATAATATAAAACATATATTAACTACCTATTTTATACCTTGGCTGTTTTAAACTAGCCGATCTGCAAGCTGCACGTCACGTCCTAGGCGACTGTCATGCGAGAATGATATAAGAGTACTTTTACTTGAGTAAAATATCTTTTCCACCATTGCGAGTTCGAACGGGCGACGGCCATGTCACTCGCGTTTGTGAAGGACCAGATAATAACTACTTTAGCCCTATTATACCTTGGCTGTTTGAAACTAGCCGATCTGCAAGCTCACAATTGTGAGCTTGTACTGTAGATTGGCCACTGCGTGACTGTCCATGCGTGCGAGAATGATATGAGAGTACTTTTACTTAAGTATGAGTATCGTTTCCAGTCGAGCTCGTCACGTGGCTCGCACAGCCCACGGCCCCGTCACTTGCGTTTGTGAAGCACCTTTTAATAACTAATTCCAGTGGAATACATTTGTCTACCTTCTTTTGGGTGAGTTAATCCAATCTCGTGTCATTGTTTGGTCCAGAGGTAGAGAACACATGAATGAGAGGCAGGGGAAAAAACGGGAGGAGAGAGAGAAAAAATCAAAACAAAAAAAAAACATCCACAGTCAAACACCGAGGCAACTCCAGCATTTGGCCGAAACAAGCGCCCATCTCGGCTTGGTGTTTCTCAGTGCCTCGCTAGAGAACCGGGGCCGCGAAGAGACACGCCCCCCAGGCTAGTAAAATACGTGCATGCTACACTATATAATGGATACGGAAAAAACGGCTTATTGATTCTTTATAAAAAATTGCAAGTGTATAGCATTCATGTTGTTGTTCATGTCAATTAAGAAAGTTATGAGTTCACTTTATTAGAAAGAGTGTAAAATATTGTAATTTCCAAGACATTCTTCACATTCCTTTCAATGGGATCACGTGATGTTGCTCTGCTTTCATACGTCATGCTTTTGCTCGGCCATTCCCGAGCTCGTGGAGGAGGAGTTTTGAAAAAGTAGGACATTGGAATCTCCGTCTGAATACAACTCTGAAAACAGGCAAGACAACTATATGGTTGCATTGGCAAATATTTTCACAACTACCTAACAATTAAATTGGGACAAAGTAGATGTTATTCTGCTACCCTGTCTTTAACCATTTCAAATGGGACGGTCCTCAAGCCCTCACTGACTCCACGTGAACGCGTGTCCAAGTCAGTGAGTCTGTAATGAGTAGGAGGGACATTGGAACCGGGTCAATAGACTGTGCATAACTGTAGTTCTCTAGATAACTCCTGTAGTTCTCTATTCCAGAACAGAGCATACACATGTCCTGTTCTGGTTCAGGAGCAGGAACTGGTCTCTCTTAGGTTTCTCTTAGGTTTCTTGTAGCTTCGTTTGATTGGTTCAGCAGCAGATTTGAACTGGAAAGGCTTATGGACATGGATCCCACTCGATCCACTCATCCTAGACTCTTTGCCCTCCTGGCCCCCAAACTGTGGAATAAACTCCCTGTTTCATTTAGAACAACAGACTCACTTCCTAGCTTCCACTGTGGTTTGAAGACTCCAACTGCAGCCCATAGCACTTACCGTAGCACTCGCCTACCCTCAAATGACCATACATGTAATTTAGATAGCATTTTCTTAATTTGTTATGAAGTTTTTACAGAATAGGTGCTTGGTCTACCTGTTTTCCCTAGATTTGCCTACTATTTCTTTCCATTGATTTATTACCTTGGTCATTGTAAATCGCTCTGGATTAAGAACGTCTGCTAAGTGCTTAAATTGTAAATTGTACGAAGGTGTCAAGTGTGTCTGTGTGTGTGTCTGTGTGTGTGTGTGTGTGTGTGTGTGTGTGTGTGTGTGTGTGTGTGTGTGTGTGTGTGTGTGTGTGTGTGTGTGTGTGTGTGTGTGTGTGTGTGTGTGTGTGTGTGTGTGTGTGTGTGTGCGCGTGCGTGCGTGCGCGGGTGCGTGCGTGCGCGGGTGCGTGCGTCAGAGCTGCGACCTATCAGAACAGAGCACGGTCCACGTCGTTCTGCCTCGCCGCCAGAGCTCCGCCCCCAGCCCCGCCCCCGAAGCAGTAGGAGGAGGAGGAGGAGCCTCCAGTCTGACCCGACTGGACCTGAGCACCTCCCACCTGGAGGGAGGAGCTACGAGAGGAGACGCACAGGAGGAGGAGGAGGAGGAGAGAAGGCAAGGTGATCACAGCTAGGAGCAGGGGCGTCACAAGGGGGGGAACGTGGGACCGAGTTACCAG
>NC_137833.1:5478664-5525060 GCF_963921795.1 Nannobrachium achirus | reverse complement strand
ACAATGACCACACACACACACACACACACACACACACACACACACACACACACACACACACACACACACACACTGAGCTGAGGAAGTGTTTTGAATTATTCATAACCATCATCGGTCATTTATAATTTCTATTCCACACAACTGTGTGTGTGTGTGTGTGTGTGTGTGTGTGTGTGTGTGTGTGTGTGTGTGTGTGTGTGTGTGTGTGTGTGTGTGTGTGTGTGTGTGTGTGTGTGTGTGTGTGTGTGTGTGTGTGTGCGAGTGAGGAATAACCATACCCGCTAAAAACATTTGGAGATGCTTTCTTCACCTTTCATTACCCTCTCTCTGTCTCTCTCTCTCTCTATTTAATTAATGAGTCTAATGTCTCTCTATCAATAAAACCATTAGCGTTCCCTGATAATAAAACAGAGGCTTGTGCAGAGCTGTCACAGTGTATTAAGGAGAGAAACACTGCAGTCATTATGATTATTATCTTTATGCTGATGTGGTTCCAGTGACTATAAAGACAAAGGATCTACTGTATGATCAGTTGTAAAGAACAGGGTGGAAGAAATCACTGGTTGTCATCGTGTGATCGGGGACCCCCAGAGGTACAAATGGAACCGCAAAGGTCTGCATGACCTACCTAATTCCAACACACTTTGCTAGTCTGGGATGGCTCAGGGTAGAAGACAGGGTTAAGCAAATGGGATTGGTATTTAAGATAGTCACTCATATCTGTCTAACCATAGACATAGAAATATACAGTAGACGCCTCCTCTAAGCTGTGCTGTACATATGGGATCTACACTATGCCACTAATACTCTCTCTCTCTCTCTCTCTCTCTCTCTCTCTCTCTCTCTCAGGGTCCTTCCTGTTGGGATGATGTTCTACTTCCTGGGCGTATCCACGGCGTCTGTCAGTCTGACGGTTGCCATGGCAGCGTGGCTGTAAGTTAAACAATTGGCTGTTTCTCAAAGTAACCTTTTGTAAGGTCTCTGTAACTCTGAGAGCAGACATGGAGTGTACAGGTTATGACCTTCTGCTTGTGCAACAAGTTTGACCGCCAGTTCACTATGCATTACGGCCGTAAGTAAGTAAGCCTTGCTGAGCCATGTGGTCTATAGGGGAGTATCTTATCTCCTGTTTCACGATTAATTGTAGTAATCTGCGTTTTTTTTTTTTACGACCAATAGGAAAATAAAAATAATAAAAATATACGCTTTTGAGAACCACTGGTACATATGAAACAACCTGTTTGTTTTTAAGCTGGGCCACCAGCTTCGGTAATCAGCTCATTTTCTTAGACGACCATTGATTACCTCTTCTGGATAGGCTATTCATGTCACATGGTAGAGCTAAGGGCCAATCGCAGGACAGTACCCCTCCTCCAGGCTATGGGGGAAATTAGCAGTGTTGGAAAAAGTACTCAAATGTTTTACTTAAAGGGGCACTCCACCACTTTTCAACCTATGTTCATATAATTGGTCCTCACTCAAAAATATTTTTTTTTTTTTTTTTTTCTCAGAGGAGGGCTGTGGGCAGGTCAGAAACCCATAGTCTTGTGACATCATCGATTGTCAATCCAGCTTATAGAAACTGCAGGCTTTCTATTCCTGAAAAGTTGCAATTTTAAAGTGGAAGCCATTGTTCTCGCGATAATAAAAATCTAAATATTTTTTTCAAAAATATTGATTAATTTTTTTTTTTTGGAAAATGATGATGTCACAAGACTATGGATTCTGAACTTCCCACAGCTCTCCTAGGAGACTTGGACTGAGTAGAAAAAAATTGTGATATTTTATCATGAACATTAGTGAGGACCTATTATATGAAGACAGGTTGAAAAGTGGTGAACTACTCCTTTAAGTAAAAGTATCGTAAGAGTATCAATACTGCACTGTAGATGTACTCAGTTATAAGTAAAAGTCCAGAATTCTAAATGTACTTGAGTAAAAGTATGAAAGTATTGTCATCAAAATGTACTTAAAGTAGCAAAAGTACAGATGAGACACGTTGTGAGCTTGTAGATCGGCTATTTTCAAAAAGCCTAGGTATGAATTAGGACGGCCGAGTGAGACACACGATCTAATTAGCTGCTACAGCTCTCAGCTGCGAGTGCGCACTGCCTGTACAAGTGTGTATGCTTCTACTTGTCGGGTGTCACGCAGCCAATATCAAAGGATGCGCGCTGCCCCGGTGCCTGGCTGTCTGACCTGAGAATGAACTGGGATGATGGGTCAGTCCACTTAATGAGCTTGAGTGTTTGACACGGGGGGAGACTGGTGATACCCCCCTACCTTGGAATAGTCCAAAATTTAGCTGAAATCTGATTGGCTCGAGGGGTTCCACCCAATCATATTACAGGTTTTGCAGCTGATCTACAAGCTCATAACGTGTCAAATCAGTGATCCGATATGGGCTTGTAGATCAGCTTTTTCGGCACAGACACACGTTGAGCAGACAGGGACAGAGAGAAAAACAACAAAACATACACAGCGCTACATTTGAGATAGTAACGTTACCCTCAAGGAAGAAAGTGATGTATGATAACTTGGGGATCAGGTGCACCATGTGGGTGAGCAAGCAACAGAACATCTTCTTCCTGGCTTTCTTCTTTCTTATCCAACATCATTATTAAAGCATAGGTAACTTTTCGAGCACAAACTAGTGACACATGATAGCACTTTATGAATGTCATGTGTGGGCTCCCAAATCAATATGAAGAATGGTTTGGTGTGTTGCAACAATGTGTCTAGTTATCTAAAGTATGGAAATTAGTCATATGATTATGTCATGCAAAAATAATCTAAAAGCTAGCAAGTCAAAAAGTCTAGATTTACTTCCATTATAGCAATGATGCTCCCCTCAAATCCCCCAAACCAGGACACCAGAGTTAAAGTGGTTAAGTGTTATGCATCTTGCCTGGTGCTCATTGGGGCTTAAAGGACATGTATAACAATATGTAGGCATCACAATATTATCGTTTCAGAAATTCAGTCCTAGTTCTCAAAATGTTCACAGGATCATAGATGTTGTTAAAAACTCTGAATTGCTGTTGAAACAAGAATTTCCTGTAATGCCAATCTCATATAGCCTATAGATCTAGCCTGTTTGTACAGTAGATGTATTATCAGACATAACGCTTAATTGTTTTCAATACTTTAGCTAACTAGACAAAGTTCTGATTGCATGCACTCATTTTTTGTATGTAATCATGTTCATTCTTCACCCATTCATAATAGCCCTACTGCTTCTTTTTTCCTTTCTATTTCCTATTCCATTTCTATGTACACATGCTTGACTCTTATTGCACATTCTTTCAAATCCAAACGATTCAAATTCAGAAACGATTATTTTCCGATTTAAAAACGATTCTCGATTCAAAACGATTCTCTATTCAATTCATAGGATATCAGGATCTACTCCAGTCTGCTGGCCTAAAAGCAGAGTACATTTACGTGGCTTTTATTGTAAAGGTTTTATCAACTTATTGCAATAATGTAAACACACAAAGGTAAATCCAAGACAACATGTCTGATTTATTCATGCTTGCACACATTCTTTTAACTTGTACAAACAAAACATAATATCTAATGAAAAATTTAAGAAAAAAAAAATCATAAATAAAATATATAAAAAAAGATTTTTTTTTAAATCGATTTTTGTTAGAAACCCAATTCGAATTCAAATCGATTTTTTTCCTGCACCCCTACTTTTTAACCCAGTGACCAGCTTATATATTGACTGTGTCAATTCTTGTTTCAGGAGTTTTATTTTAAGTGTGCGTCCCATCCTACTGCTGAGGGCAACCGCTCTGTGGCCCTGGACCTTATCTTGCCCAACAACAGACAAGTGCCCTGCATCAGCTGCCTTGACGTAGAGTAAGCACACACACATACAGCACACACACACACACACACACACACACACACACACACACACACACACACACACACACACACACACACACACACACACACTCCCTACTCAACCTCCTACTTTAGTTTTTTCCCCGCTACACCAAACCTCTTCACTGAAAATAGGTGAGCCTGTAGATTGTCTGTTTTCACCGGAATGCGACCCAGCATTGCAACGATAAGGTTCACGTGGTTAAACTCGATTCCAATCCTCCAAAACAAATGTAAACCGAATTCATTGAAAACCACTGTCCTCTCTCAACAGAGCAATAAGCCGCTCCCGACCTACTACTACATTTTGGAGCGACAAAAGCTACAAAATGTTGCTGAGTCACCATTGACCTTATCAAGTGTGTGTCCTTGTTTGGGAGAGATGAGTGGAAATAAAAAAGATCAAACAAAGTTAAGGCAAAAAGAACAAGGAACTGTCAAGAATTATTTATTAAATGTATTTAGCCGTTTACAAGCAGTTCTGACTTTGTGGAGATTGAATAAGTGGAAGAGTGGAGCTGTGTAAATGGTGAAACAAAAGCATGTGATTGACTGTGATGTTGAAAACTATTTTGTGTAGATTTTCCAGCTCTGCAGCGCTCGCAGCAGCAAGTGTAAGTTTGTACGTCCATGTCGCTGGCTTCCATTGAACATGGCTTGTATCCTGTCACTGCATATTATTTATGGTTGCGAAATGATTGCTCCTTCAACCCATATACTGTTATCATGGTTCTAATACTACAGAAGTGGAAAAAGCAGCACTCCAAAAAGAAAATAATCAAATAAAAACATTAAAAAGAAAAGTGCTGCTTTTTTCCACTTTGGTGGTATATGGTTAAAATATCTCTGTTTATGCCAAATATTTTGAAATCCATACGATATTACCGTACACATTTTATATTCAATATTTTAAGTCTTGCAACAGTGAAAACTTGTCATTATTCAAAAAACAGCATAATAAGTCAATAACGCTCTTGATTTTAAGTGCAATTGGGTTCCCACACTTGTTATTTGATAATAAATAAATAAATAGCAAAAGGCAAAGAGATAGATTAGTGTAGTAAAAGTCACAAGACAACGATATGGCCGTTTTGGGCAACGATATGGCCGATATATTGTCCAGGACGCTATATTACCCATATCTTGCCTTTTGTGATACTGATATTGCACATGGACATACCGCGATAACGATGTGATAACGAACTTCATACTTGTTGTTTCTCCTCTCCTATCCCATCCTCCAGGAGTCCGGTCCTGGTGTCCCAGTGTGCAGAGCGTCATGTGATCTGTTTGGACTGTTTCCATAGTTACTGTGTGACACGCCTTAACGAGCGGCAGTTCATCCACCACCCTGAGATAGGATACACACTGCCCTGCCCTGGTACACACACATACACACACGCACGCACGCGCGCACGCACGCACGCGCACACACAAAGGAGTCAGAACTGATGGCAGGTTTTAGTTTCAAATGACAATAGTGATTTTGGAGACTCCTAGACTTTGGGGATAGACTTACATTTTATTACAGTTTATATTAGTTTTCTATTTAACTTGTAAACAATCAAATACACAAAAAGCATTGAACTGTACTTGGGCGAGTGATATTTGTTTTGGTTTGTATTTGTTAAAAGGTTAAAGCTCTATAGTGTATAGTAGGCTTGTCACGATACTGGATTTCTAACTTCGATACGATATTTTGAAAAATGTCGATACTCCATGTTCGATACCACGCAACCACTGCGATTTTAGTGCAAAAATGTTATTTCTATTTAAAGAAAAATACAGAACTTCTTGAGGTAGATGGTAGTGCACTTTTTAAAGGCCTGCCTTTGATGTTTTCACATTTTAAGTACAAATAGGCCTTTAAAATAACTAGGAATAAGTAAAAGTAGGAAGGATACACTTAAAAGTAACATTGGTGTAAACCAACGAGAGAGGTAAAAACCGAGTATCGATATTATTGATACTATGGAAAAGTCATATTGAAAATCGATAATATGTTCAAAATCGATACTTTTCGATAAATCGATATTTTTGACAACACTAGTGTATAGTGATGGTAATCATTGCTATTGTTGCTTTGTTCAGTAACACAGGAGTCTCCCTGTCTCTCCATTAAACAGAAGTGTGTGTGCGTTTCATTAATTGAGCTTTCAGTGGACGTCTAATATGTGATGGATATAATCTCTCTCTCTCTCTCTCTCTCTCAACAGCTGGCTGTTCAGACTCTCTCATCAAAGAGGTTCATCACTTCAGAGTACTGGGAGAGGAACAGGTGAGACACACACACACACACACACACACACACACACACACACACACACACACACACACACACACACACACACACACACACACACAGATATAACCACAGATATAAAAAGATAGATACCTCCTCCGCCTCTGCAGTTCATTAGCGTGACTGGTAAAACAGGACTGGCTGAAGTGCGGAAGGCACTCTGCTGCCCCCTGCTGTGGGAAAGAGGGAGTCCCGCCAGTCCAGCGCCAGTCCCGTATCTGATTGGCCTACCGGGCGTCCCACTCTGTGACGCCCAAGGAAACGTCCTTCAGAATTCTGGAAGCTTGCCAGTCCTCTTTTACCAACGCCCCTGAGCCGGAGGAGGCCTCTACCTTTCTAGGGGCTTTTAAGCCGTGACATCATTTTGTAGGCAGAGGAGAATCTGCCCCCAGAGCATTTTCTGTCCCTCGCTATTTCAAAAAACAACGACTAAAAAATAACGACTAAAGTATAATTCTAACACTTTCCTTTCAACAACAAAGAGAAGGAAAATGTGTAAATAGTAAAAATAGTAAAAAGATTCACAGAAACTGGGGGCAGAAATTCTCCTCTGCCTACAAAATGATGTCATACTTAACAGCCCCAAACAGCTTCACTTATTGATGCATCTGCTCCTGTGCCACACCCCCAATGACATCACTTCCGGACACACACAGGAGTTTCCAATGTCCCATGATGCCTTGCGTAGTCTCGGGTGGTCAGACTGTTGCCTCCCACAATTTGCAAATAGTCCCGTCATACAGTCTGGAGAACGGAAGATCTGATCATGAGTATCCGGCATGAGAAACGATAAAGCGGATGTGAAGCCTCCTCCCCACTTCTGTTTTGTCGCGCACATTTATGAGAATGAAAAAAAAAAACATTCACTTTTAGACCAGTTATAACCCTGTTTTAGACAGACGTCTGATAACCGACTGCTAATGGAACAATAATGTGTGTGTGTGTGTGTGTGTGTGTGTGTGTGTGTGTGTGTGTGTGTGTGTGTGCGTGTGCGTGTGCGTGTGCAGTACTGTCGGTACCAGCGCTACGGAGCAGAGGAGTGTGTGCTACAGTCAGGAGGGGTGTTGTGTCCGTCTCCAGGCTGTGGAGCTGGAATCCTGCCCGACGACGACAACACCAGGATACACTGTCTGCCTAGCAACGGACTGGGATGTGGGGTAGGATACACTGTCTGCCTAGCAACGGACTGGGATGTGGGGTAGGATACACTGTCTGCCTAGCAAGGGACTGGGCTGTGGGGTAGGATACACTGTCTGCCTAGCAACGGACTGGGATGTGGGGTAGGATACACTGTCTGCCTAGCAACGGACTGGGATGTGGGGTAGGATACACTGTCTGCCTAGCAACGGACTGGGATGTGGGGTAGGACCAGAGTTTCCGTTAGCCGGTATTTACCGGCCATCGACCGGTTAAATGTTTAATTGGCCGATAATTATAAAGTCCACCGGCCACCGTGGCCGGCTGGGAAAATGGCTCTTAGGCTACCAGTATTTTATCATTTATCTAAGCCTATTATTGTGGGCTCGCTGAAAGGTGAGACCAGTATGTTATACTAATACTTTATAGGTCAAGTTTATTCTCCTAAAAAAGAAAACTACCGACAGTACAAAGGCAGGGCCTTTAGCCAATGAGGGAGCAGCATTCTTGGTGACATCACCACCAACAAGTGCGACCTGATCTAAATAACAACAACACCCACATGAAATCTTTTGTAGTTTGTTCTCCCAAATCTTCAGATACTAAAGTATATGAAATGTAGGAGTCTCAGAAGTAATGTTGGAGTGCCCGTTGGGCAGATTTTTATGCCCATATATGTTGGAGTGACTGTCGGGTAGATCTTTGTGCCCATACATGGTGTTCCATGCGAGCCCACACTGTTTCGTAGGAACAGCTACATCATTAAAACCTATCATAATTTTAAAATTATATCATGATCTGACACAACAGCGGAGCTTGTCGCTACTGCTTCTGCTGTGCTTTGTGCAGTTATAGATCAGCCTATTCGCCGTACGATGGTCACGCATATTGGAAATATCTGAGCTACAAGCTCACAACACGTCGCAACGCACCGCGCTGTGAGCTTGTATGTCTGCTATTTTAGATACACAGCAACACGGCCATACGGAGAAGCACACATCAACATGACAGCTCCAGCAGCTTGTCCCAATCAGCGCTGTGTGGTTCGCTCTGAGACGGAGTTAGAGTTTAGTGTTCCGAGGTAATCTGACCAAGCTGGACCCAGTAGAAAAGTGACCCGAACTCAGTGGAATCACATAGATATTATACAAGCACGCACAGTGACTTTCTGATCGCATTGATTTGGTGCCATTGTGGTGGTCAAAGTTGGTGATGGTGACAGTTGATAACATTAACAAAACAAAACAGGAACAGATTGCATCTGTGATAAAGAGGAAAGAATCCCAGCGCTAACATACAATGGTGTAATTATCAGTTGGGTGCACAATGCACATACAGTATCTGCAAACATGCATGTGACGTTCATTTTAATATGGCCGATAATCAAATTCACTGGCCGGTAAATTATAATCCTGCCGGTCAAGGTGGTCGGCCCCAAAATTGCCTAGCGGAAACCCTGGGTAGGACTAGCCTGGGATCAATACCATTTTGAAGTTTCTGAGCCGGTCGGAAGCAGAAATAACTTGACTTCAGGAAGTAGTTTGTTGTAGTCATCAGGCTGGAACCACCTCCAAAATGATTCCCCTGGTTTAAAATAGTTTTAAATTGGTACAATCGCTTAGTTTCCTTTGGTATAATAATCATCATGAAATCCTAGGCATTTTGCAGTCAATTTTCCAATTCAGGTTAAAAACTACAGCTGTGCGTGTGTTGCGTGCGTGCGTGTGTGTGTGTGTGTGTGTGTGCGCGCGTGTGTGCGTGTGCGTGTTCGCTCTAGTTTGTCTTCTGTCGGAACTGTAAGGAGGCGTTCCATGAGGGGTCGTGTCAACACCACTTGGCCACGTCCAATGGCGGAGTCCCGCAGGTAAGCTAGCCAATCACATTTCTGAGGCATTCTGAGGAAGACACTCGTTGCTCCAACATATCAATGTCACTAAAACTAAGCTGCAGACCAATAGAATCAGGCAATGGCTGTTCTATGTTATTTGATGTAGGCCTACTGCTGCCACCTAGTGGTGGGTTCTGTAACACTCTTCCTCATACTTAACTCTCCTCTCCTCCTTGCCTTTGTCGCCTCCTCTCCTCTCCTCTCCTCTCCTCTCCTCTCCTCTCCTCCTCTCCTCTCCTCTCCTCTCCTCTCCTCTCTTCGGTCCCAGGGTTACGTAACAGACGAGGAGGCTACTGAGCGCGCTCGCTGGGAGATGGCGTCTCGTCAGACCATAGAAGAGACCACCAGACCCTGTCCTCAATGTAGAGTCTCTGTAGAGAAGAATGGTATCTATCTATCTACCTACTTATGAGGGCTGCACGATATATCGTTATCGTATCGTTATCTCGGTATGAACATGCACGATGTTGAAGGTGTCAAATGTCCCCAGCATGTACCGCTCAGCCAATGAAAACATACGTTTTTAGTTACGCTTGCCCTAAATGTACAGCTAAGGCCAGCCAACCACAAACCTTTCCTTAGACAGACAGCCAAAGCCAACCAATCACAAACATCCCCTTGCCGAGGCGGGAAACATGCTGCTGCTGTGCTGTTACCCACAGCGCAGTGCGCGGCTGAGCGCACACACAGTCTGTCTGTCAGTCTGTCTCACACTGGTCTCTGTCTCACACGGACACACAGACCACAACACGGAGAAAGGAAAAGCATAGAGAGATGGATGAGGAAGTCAACGCTGGTGCAGAATTTGTTGATTCTTCAGTTTTGGTCGTGAAAAATAAGTCAACCTCCATTGTTTGGATATGTTTCGAGTTTAGAATGGAGGATGTAAAACAGAGCGTAGGTCGTGCCGTCCTCCGCATTGTCACAAAGAAATAAGGCAACGCAACTCCAAGAATGTAGCCTAGAGTTCAATGAGAAGTAATTTCCCCATAAAAATAAACTCCACAAGCTTACAAAGAGTTGCCGCGATCAGTGAGACAGCGGCGCCTTGTGAGCTTGTCTGTTTCAATGTGCAACACTGTACCGCTAAGAGTTTTTAGAACAACAAGCTTCTTCTTTTTTTTTGAGAGAGAGAGCGAGAGAGAGAGAGAGAGAGAGAGAGAGAGATATGAAGCAGGACCCCTTATAGCTGAGAGAGATATTATAACTATTATAAATATTATAGCTGAGAGAGAGATGAAGCAGGGACCCCTAATAAAAGTTGCATTAACTCATTCGCTGCCTTTTCAAAATGGCCGCCAAGTACCAGGATGCCACGTTCCTAAATTTCTAGTGCACAGATACGTTTTGTGTAGTACTTCTTCACAGCTTTCAAACAAAAAAATCCGCTTGGAAATCCGTTCAGGCATTCATGAGATAGAAGCCTTCAAAGTCTTCAAATGTAAACAAAGATGGCTGCCATTTTGAAAGATGTGTTTGTTATGGGGCTAAACATGCAATTTCGCGATTGCGATCATGCCTAATACATTTTAGGCATTTATTTTATTTTATTCTATAATTTTTTTTAAACGGAAACTCGGGCCGTGGCAGTCTGGCGGTACTGAAATAACACGTGAAACTCAGGCCTGGCATTTAATGAGGTTAGTATCATTAATTTATATACACATTTGACAGTGGTCTGTCCCGAGCAATAAATCTGCACTTTTCCACGTCCATTTGGTATTATGCTTTTCTTTTCTTTTTTTTCTTTTTCTTTTGAAGAATGCTTAGTTTTCACTGTTTCTACAGTCACAATCGTATCGATATCGAGATATCTGGCATCAATATTGAGATGTGCCTTTTTGTCCATATCGTGCAGCCCTCATAGTTATCTACCTACCCTCTCAGAGTTACAGACCCATAATGGTCCATGTGTCGATTTGGAGACCCCACTCTAGAACCAATGAACTAATTATTTACTGTAATGCATTGTGATGTATTGTAATGTAATGGAGTGTAATGTGTGTGTCTGTCCTGCAGGGGGCTGTATGCACATGGTGTGTCCCAGAGCTCAGTGTCAGTTTGAATGGTGCTGGCAGTGCAGAGTGGCCTGGAACAGAGACTGCATGGCCAACCACTGGTTTGGATGACATACACACACACACACACACACACACACACACACACACACACACACACACACACACACACACACACACACACACACACACACACACACACACACACACACACACGCACACACAGGCCTGGGTACTATCGACTTCAGATTATTATTCACAGATTTATTGATTTATTATTGATGTTGTTTAAGGTGAAATATTGCATTGAGTTGATTGAAGAAGAGACAACGAATGGATTAATTATGTTCTCTGCTGCTCAGGTCCAACACTGACCCCTGTTGGGTTCAGTGTGTCACTACTTCTCTTTATGTACAGTAACACTATGTGTTGAATACTATTACATTTATCTGTGTAAAACAACACCTCAATAAAATTTGCCAATCAGACAGTTTTTGACTGATGCTATTTTATCAATTTTCATGCCTACTTTTCCCTATTTTTCCATTTATCTCTTTCTTATGTGGAATGTATGGCTATTTTGGCTCATGACACTGTCACGACAGCATTCTATGATGAAGTATAAACCAGGCTTGGAATATTTCAACCCAAAATGACTTTTATTCTATCAACTGCCCCGCGAAGCATTGAATTCATGGATAATCTTTGTTTGTGTTGAATTAATAATCCAACTAGAAAAGTTTAATCAAAATCTGTAGGGGGAAAAAAAAACTGAATATGTACTGTAGTTAGGCTGATCTATGTTTGGTCTTTTGAAGGTGTCTCATTGTTAAGAAAGATTTTTCAAAAGGATTTATTTTTTAACAATACAAAACACGAAGACTTATGTAAGACAGACAAAAAACAAAATAGAACAAAATAAGGTGCAGAAATAAAAATAAAAGAGGTCATGGGACGCCCGGCACAGTTGTCAGACAGTCATGCTTTCGGGATTAACATATACAGTAACATGTACATGTAGGATTAGGATATCATCAACCTTCATAAAGAACCAGAGGCATCACCCAATTGTCTTAGCCATTTCTCCCATTTCCTTTCTCCTACCTCCTTTTGGAGTCTCAGAGAGTAGGTCATTTGTTCCATAAGATGTAGTTGTTTCACAATATTAGGTCTATAGTAGGAAATTTTTCTGTAACCAGTTCTTAGTTATAGCTTTTTTACTTGCAACGAGTAGTATCTTGGGTAAATAAGAATCATCCTGACACAGTCCATCCGGAAATTGTCCAAGATACAAGAATTCAAATGTATTACTGATATCGAAGCCCATTATTTTTTAAACTAGTGTTGTTATTTCTGTCCAGAAGGGTTGTATCACAGGGCAAGACCCAAAAGATGTGCGCATGATCTACAGCTGTTTCTCCACAATCACCAATTAGTTGCCTGTTTGCATGGACTTCTGCTTAGGCGTTATAATGAAGCAAATCTGTTTTTTCCAACTGAAGTCTCTCCAAGATAAAGAGTTGGTTGTTGTTGATTGTATTGTCCATGTATCCAACTATACATCATCACTTATCACAATGTCCATTTCTTTTTCCCATTGTTGTTTTTTATACATTGTAGAATCTTTTTTCAATGACATTATACCATTATACAATTTACTTACGAGACCTCTTATTCTTTGAGTCATAGGCATCGGTAGGCATCGGTGAATACCTTAATTATAGTTGGTGTAATCTCTTCTTGAGACTTTATCTGTTTCTGACTTAATTTTTCAAAGCTGTCAATATCCCCTTTTTTAACACATTGGATGGCAACCCGTCATTTTGCCTACCTTCGAGGTCCTGATGGAAAAAGTAATCCGAGTGTTACGCCCACAGGGCCTAGGGGTGTTTGCGGGGTAACAAAGGCAAGGTGGTAAATGCCAAAAAGTAGTTTTATTACACAGAAGTTAATAAAATTACAGGTAATGTAAAATTATAAAAATGCAATTCATTATAATGTAAAATTAGGTTGCTATGTGGAACTGGGTGAGACAGGGCCGGGCAGGCACCTAGAACAGAAACAAAAATACAGAACTATCCCTATCCTAAAGATGAACCCCCAAATCTACCTAACTGACTACTTACCCAAATACTTCCCTGACTGACTACTCTAACCTTAACCTAACAAACATACAGAGTGAGGAAAACCTGCCCCTACCTGAGGGATAACACAGTGACACCTACAATAGCGAAAATACTTACTAACAATACTTGACCCTGCTCACCACTGTCAAACGTGGACTTGAACAGCAACCTTCACAAGGAATCAAAGAACAAAGAGAACTGGCTGGCGGCTAAGTGCTAAGCTGCTCCGTTGGGCACGCTGTCTCTAAACTACCCTCGTAGTTGTGAACTTGTGACAGAGTGACAGCGGCCATGAAAGCCTTCTTCATGGTGCTATTTACAGAACAGGCGGAGCCGGCGGACCAGACGGACCGAACGTTGATTGGCTGGAGGTGACAGATTGACGGGAGCCCTCCTCCACTCATAGCGGCAGCAGGGATCTGCAGACACTGACAAAACAAGACAACACATAACAGTAGCAGCTTTGCATGTCACGTAATCCTGCCCTGCATTTTGGGAAATGGAGTTTGTTTCGTCACCGCGGTAGTACAGTACAGGTGCTACAGTACAGTATAGTTGACTGCATTACGCGTCGAACGCGTCGATGGGCACACGTAGACATCAAAGAGATTGACGCGTTGACACCTCATGGCCATCCGATGAGTTAATTATTGTGCATATGGAAGTGATACCAAGGCGAACCCATTGTCTATACTACTGTCTATCAGTGCTGGCATATAGTCAGGATCATATGCTGGCCAGCTTAGAATCTACATGGCGGCAGAACCATTTAGGCTTAATATAATAGGGTTTATATAAAGCATGAAATCTTTCCTACACAAACTAGACGGCTCCCCAGTCCCGTTAAACTCATGTGTTCAAGGCCCCCCCCCCCCCCCCCCCCTTTTCCGGTAGGGGGAAGAAGAGTACCCTTTACCCCCCCTATCGACGGCCCTGCACCTCAAACCAAATTTTAAGTGATAGATTCACCCATCGACGCGATGTCAGTGGCATTCCCTTCCCTCCATCAATGCAACCCAATAATGACTGTATTGGCATATCCATTAGAGATAGTTCTATACTTTTCCATTTAGCAACATATGATGGGTTACCCCAGTATACAAGGGGTCTGTGCCGATAAATAATAGTCCCTTAAAGATGAAAGAGACATTCTCCCGGGGCGGGTTGAAAGGCAGAAAATCTCACACAAGGTCTTTTTTTTCATCTGTGTAAAACAACACCTCAAATTTGCCAATCAGTCAGTGTTTGACTGATACTATTTTATCCTTTGTCATGTGGTTGAAAGTAGAAAATCTCACCCGAGATCTTTTTTTGTCCCAGATAAAACGTGAAATGTGTTTGTTACATTCTCTGAATTGTTTCATAGTATACTGGTAGTGACACAAAGAGGTATAATAGTCTGGGTAGGATTACCATTTTAACAGATCTTATATTACCCCCTCAGAGGAAGCATGCCCCACCTGCAGGGTTTCCGGCAACGCTTTATAGGCCGGGCGGGGTGCCTGGCTGTTACCCGCGACTCACGTAGAAAAACTTGCAAAATTATTTAACTCCAGCACGGGAGGGATGTGTTACGTGTTGTGAACTTGTGTAGGCTACTGCATGAGAATCACGCACCACTCTGTGAGTTAGTTTCACGGGACTTTGTGCGGGTGCTCAATAAAGCCTTCCGCGTGAAAAGCTTTACTATTTACGTTGGTTTAATGTGTAAGATTAAACATAGCAGCGCCAATACCACGTTACCTAACCCTACGACGATAGTATAGCGTCCGATCACTGGTCATCACCAGCACACAGTAGCACTAGCAAGCTAGGTAGCTATATTATTGTTCGTCATGTCAGACCAACGTAAACCTGTTACCCCGGTCAATACCTAGGCTTCAAAATAAGAGCCGGTCGGTGGACTTCAAAACAAAATAAGAACGATTGGTACTTAAATGTAAAGTAGCCTATAAACAAGCTCGCCAACGTTTGGTTTAGCTGTGTGATGCTGTGAGCTTGTAGATCAGCTATTTTCAAATAGCAAATGTACAGGGTCAAAGTAGCTAAACTGGTTTTGCTACACAATGTTAAATAAATGTGACTAATGATAGCATAATGTAGTTGCATTTTCCTTTTTCACACCAACTCATTCATGTTTTGAGGGCAAAAATGATAACTGATTTAATCAAAAATCGAAATATGTTTTGATTTGTTTGTTATAAGCAACTTATCTCTCTTATTTAACTTCACTTAATATTTTGAGGGCAAACATAAGAATTAATATAATAAAAATGAATCAAGAAATGCATTTTAATTAAGCAAATTAATTAATGAATTAAGCAAAATATTCCGGCTCCGGCTTCCGGAGCCTATGCTTCCCCCCTGGTCAAGACTTTTTCCTGCAGGAAACCCTGACCTGTCTAGGTCATCATACATTTCTCTAGTTGCACCCTTGTAATTAACATCATACAGTTGAGATAAATCTTTTGGTAGGTTTACACCTAAGTATTTACGGTAATATGGGGTAAATACCAATTGAATTTATATTTTGTAATATTGTATGGTGTGAGACACCTTTGTGTGATGAAGTATACAATTTACATCAAATGCATAATAATAATAATAATACACTTTGTATAGCACCCTTCATACAAAAATGCATTCCAGAGTGCTTCACACAACAAAATATATAAACAAAACAGCAACAACTAGAAGCAGTGCTCTTCCGAGCACAGGTCTCCACCAGGCCACACAAATCGGCCTGTTATAGCGCCACCATGAGGCTGATTTAAAAAATGTGGGGCAGAGGTTCTGAATTAGCATCCAGGGAGTGTGTGTGCTCAGTTTGGCAGCGATCGGGCCAACGGCGCCGGAGATTAGCTGGTAACAACCAGGCCACACAAATCGGCCTGTTATAGCGCCACCATGAGGCTGATTTGAAAAATGTGGGGCAGAGGTTCTAGATTGGCATCCAGGGAGTGTGTGTGCTCAGTTTGGCAGCGATCGGGCCAACGGCGACTGAGATTAGCTGCACACAAACTGCGAGGACACACGGACACACGGACGGACGGACGCACGGACGGACGGACGGAGGGGAAAACATACTCTCCCTCAGCCTTCGGCTGGTGGAGACAATAATACATTCCCAACACATATACATTCCTCCCAGCAGACACAGCAACAGTTTTCTGAACAACATAAGCTATATAACAGTGGTTCCAACTTTGTTATGTCAAGTAACCCCAAAAGGATATGTGTTTGGCCGCGAACCCCCATCTCAATCTCATTTGTTTTTCTTCCGGGGACCCCCAGAAGCAAAGATTTTTGTTAAAAATGTTGCCTCATGCTATATGTTTGATAGAGTAGCAACAAGCAGAAACAGTTAAGCTAGGGTAGAAAAGCAATAGAAAAGAGATAAGTCTTGAGTTGAGACTTACAGAGGTAGCCCGTCTTAGATATCAGTGGCGTCAGTTCAGAAAAAGCTAAGGTATGGCAACATGACTGGTGTCTTGCACGCGCGCGTTCGTCACCAGTCATGTTGCCATACCTTAGCAACAGGCATGATACATTTATTTTAACACATATGGTGCCAACCCCGAGTTTCCCGAGTTTGATTTCAAATAGACCGCTGTGCCAACCCCGAGTTTCCCGAGTTTGGGTTTAATTACTTAATTAGGTTAATTACACTCTCCCCCATCTTGTGACAAAGTTTGGTGCTTCTGTGATAAAAAAAAAAGTCAGAAATCACATATTCAACAAGTGATGTGAGCAAAAACAAAGACTAATGCTTCCCATGAACCACAATATTGCTAAACTATGGCTCAAATGGCTCATAATATTCATTAGGCTACTCGCTCTAAACCAGAAATGCATTTCAGTGCTTTCCGTGCATTAGGCTAGTCAATTGCACCTTTATTACACACGATGGCGCTATTGTCAGATTAGTGGAAGCCCTGTTGTGTGAAACCAATGGATTGAAGCCAGGGTGTTTCCCCCAGGTCAAAACAACCTACTCGTGTTCATCATCCACCGCAAAAAAACTCAACCCCTACCTATCGTTACAATATTCTGCAGCGTCATCATCATCACATCAAACTATAGTGGGTCGCTGTCATTTCGGCTTCATCACAACGTCACGTATCAAAGATGGCGACGCCTGGACTATCTATTTTACTCATCATCTTCATCATCACAAATAACTCTAGATCACGGGCTGCTATGCAGCCCTGGAATTAGTCGGTCGCGGTGACAAACAACATATTCTTCCTCATCATCATCGTCATCACAACCAACTCTAGTGCTATCACGGGCTGCTGTGAATGTCCTGGCATTAGTGGGTCACTGTGACAAACATTTTCTACTTCATCAGTCATCACAACAATGTCAAAAGACGGTGGCGCGCCGCGCTACAACAGCAGCTAGACAATCTACTTTTGCGTTCCTTCGACCCTGGAATACAAAACAAACAGCCACGATCAAAGGAAGAATCCATCGCCTGAACCTATATAATGGAGTCTAAAACATACCTGTTTGAGCGAGTTGTAGTCGGACATTGGATTGGATCTGGATCGCGTTCTTGTCTGGTTCCAACTTCAACTACGGAGGTAATCCGACTCAGCGCAACACCGCGACCGCGGGTTGACCCACTGAGCCCTGGACGAGTGGACATGATGATCGAGCCCTATGAGAGAGCCCTATACAGCCAATACAGCATTCTGCTCCGAGGCCTGACACTGAGTCGGAGGTTTCTGAGCCAGAACCGGAGCCAGAACCACCAGAGGCGGACCCGGTCGCTTCTCCCCCAGAGAGTCCAGCTGGACCGTCCCCGCAGCCCACACACAGGCCCCGTCGTGAACGTGCCAAACCAGCAGCTCGTTAGGTAAATGTTTCTTTCTTTCTCCCCCCCCCCCTTCTGTTTCTGAAGTTGTATTTGTATCGCGAACTGCCGGTATAGTAGTGATCCACGATTACATTTACATTTAGAATGTATCTATTCAATCATTCACAGATGTCGGAGAGTCCATTCAGCTCTCAGAATATATATATATTAAGGCTGGGATTTTAACTGATTAATTGCGATTAATTAATTACAGAAAATTTACGCGATTAAAAAAATTAACGCATTTTAATCGCACTTAGTTTTTGCACCACAAAACCTTCAGTTTCGGGCATACTGATCATAGCGATGCACCAACCAAGAAGAGACAACAAACGCAAAGGGAGAAGTAGCCGATCAGAGCGCTTTGCTTGGCCCAGTGGATGCGACATTTAGATTTAAAAAACTCACTCGTTGATTCACTTGTACAACAAAATGTGTTTTACTTGAAAAAAGATGCTTCTCAGGTCAAATATCGATGTGCGATTAAAATGCGATTAATTGCGATTAATTAATCACAGAGCCTGTAATTAATTAGATTAAAGTTTTTAATCGCATCCCAGCCCTAATATATATATATATAGGCCTATATATATATAGCCTATATATAATCGTCAGATGAATCAATGTATGTTTTATAATCTAAGTTGCTCTGGGTAGGATAAATGTGTCTTCTAAACCCCTAAAACTTTTAGGCTAAAGGTGTAAATTGATTTGTGCTTTTTTCCCCCTCCCATCTGTTATTTATTTAGACTCAGAATCAGACGATACTGTTGGAGATAATGATGATGACCATCATGTGTCACGTGATGCCCCTGAAGGTAAGATTATTGTTTAGTAAAACGGTTATTGTGGTTTGTGTGTGTGTGAGAGAGAGAGAGGAGGGGGAGGAAGAGAGAGAGAAAATGTTTTCTATTGGGGTGTGTGTGTGTGTGTGTGTGTGTGTGTGTGTGTGTGTGTGTGTGTGTGTGTGTGTGTGTGTGTGTGCACGTGTGTGTGTGTGTGTGAGAGTGAGTGAGTGAGTGAGTGAGAGAGAGAAAGAGGGAGGGAGGAGAGAAATGAAGGAGAGAGAGAGAGAGGGAGGGAGGGATAGAAAGAAAATGTATTGTGTGTGTGTGTGTGTGTGTGTGTGTGTGTGTGTGTGTGTGTGTGTGTGTGTGTGTGTGTGTGTGTGTGTGTGTGTGTGTGTGTGAAAGAGAGAGAGGGCGGGAGGGATAGGGAGAGAGAAAGAGGGAGGGAGGAGAGAAATGAAGGAGAGAGAGAGAGAGGGAGGGAGGGATAGAAAGAAAGTGTGTGTGTGTGTGTGTGTGTGTGTGTGTGTGTGTGTGTGTGTGTGTGTGTGTGTGTGTGTGTGTGTGTGTGTGTGTGTGTGTGTGTGTGTGTGTGTGTGTGTGTGTGTGTGAGAGGGCGGGAGGAATAGAGGAAATGTATTTTATTGTGAGAGAGAGAGAGAGAGGGATAGAGAAAATGTATTGTGGTGTGTGTGTGAGAGAGGGAGGGAGGAGGAAGAGAGATAAATTGTGTGTGTGTGTGTGTGTGTGTGTGTGTGTGTGTGTGTGTGTGTGTGTGTGTGTGTGTGTGTGTGTGTGTGTGTGTGTGTGTGTGTGTGTGTGTGTGTGCGTGCGTGCGTGCGTGTGAGACACATTGTATTGTAAATGGATTTTATTTTTCTATATTTATAGGTAGTGGTTCGTGCAGAGGAGCCTACTGACTTCCTTTTGGAGAACTGAAAACTTTCCTTGCCCGCTGTTTCTGACCGGCCTCATCTCAACTCACACGTGCATGCACGCAGCCTCTGAACTGTGAACATGCACACGCACGCAGCCTCTGAACTGTGAACACACACGCAGCCTCTGAACTGTGAACACGCACGCAGCCTCTGAACTGTGAACACGCACGCAGCCTCTGAACTGTGAACACGCACGCAGCCTCTGAACTGTGAACATGCACACGCACAAGAGCACGCATGCAGACTCTGAACTGTGAACGTGCACACATACAGGCGCACGCATGCACGCGCGCACACGCACAATGTGAGAAACAATGTGAACAAGCCAGAGAAACACTGAACTAGCAAGAATACACTTGATTGAAAACGGTAAAGAAACAAAATAAAAAACACTTATTTGTCTTATTCTTTTGTATTTCTTTGAAGGAAAAATACTGTAAATACAATATTGAAGTCATTGAAGTCAAAGCTAAAAAGATCAAGTGAGTTTTCAGCCTGATACAGTATCATTCACTAAAAGCTGTTTTTCTCAAAACAAGGTCTAAAAAGGGGTCATTTTTGTCCGCTTTTTTTTTTTTTGTCTGGCCTATAAATACAGAAGCGAACATCGTAGAAACATGGTTCTTGGACCGGGTGAAACTAGAGAATCTCCTCTTTCATTCGGTGTGTTGTGTGATTTTGTCACGATAAAACTGAATGCTGAGGCTGTCTTCGAAGTTGGTCAAAAACATGGCAAGAGCACAGTACAGACAGAAATAAGCCATGGCAACAGATGTGTTAAGAAGTACATTCTATTTTTCCCCCTGTTTCTTTGGTTTCTTGGGCTGGATATGGCAGCCTGGAATGGTTGTTCAAGTGCAGCTAAACTTGGCATGTTAGTAAACATGCCACAATTAACAATAATGCATTGCACCTGTGCAGCTGACCTGCGGAACCTGGGAATATACCATTTTTTCAAGATGGGGAGAATACAAGTGTGGAGAATATAATTATAATACCTTGTTAAAGTGACCATTTTGTAAAACTTTGCATTTGTAGTTATTTTACTGTAATTTAACAACATAATAACCAGAACAGAAAGACAAAGAGACATGGATTTATATTTAAAAGTACATTTTATTCCCCCCCCCCCCTGGACCTAGGGTATGGCAGCTGCATACCCCTGCCATACCCAATTGATGCCCCTGTTAGATATAATGGGAAGTGGTTCCAGGCCATAGATGGCATAGAGACAGTGTAGTCACTGCCTCACTGATCTATGATCATAAGTAAACCAAGAACCAATCATCAAACAGTTTAATATAAAAAAAGAATCAGTTATTTAGACATCTCTCTAAATAACATGCTCTCTAAATTACATTTTAACCTTTGCATAAGACTTCATTGTCGTCATCAAGGCTACCAGGGACGTGCAGAGAATGTTAGTGAAGAAGGGTCTGAAATCTCTAAAATATCGAATATAGCCGATGCTCTCTTGGAGCTTGGATATTCTCTTGGATGCTGCCTGCATGCAGGCATGGCATGGAAAGAGGGCATTTGCATTTCTTTCACCATAGTAAATCTGCATTCGTGGTCTGGAGAGGGCACTTTTTACAGCCGGGTAAAGGGCCATTTATAGTTACGTATGGTTGATTTTGTGTACGTTTTGGGTGAGATATTACGTACAGTAATTCCGTCGACATACATAGTTCCTCCTCTACGTTATGTCCGTGCGGACGGCGGACCGCTCTCCGTTGGGCCGCGCGCCACATTATGTGCCTCGCAGCACAGAACAGAATAGCTAACAAAAGCGAAGCAGCCAAAATATGTAGAACCACAGAATGTCTTGACCCGACGACGTGATGTTATAAGTGGTAACAGTCTGGACTGCAGGTTCTGCTGTCTGTCGGCAAAGTTGTTTCGCGGATTCGCGGTAAATGTAAAACTCTGCGAGGGTACAGATTTAACCACATATGGATCAGGACCCGGAGTGATTATAACAAAACACACCCGCATATAATTCCCAAGTATATGAGCCGCTGAGCTAATTAATCAGCTCTTCTTGTGTGCCTCGTTGGCAGCTGTTGGAGGAGGATAGGCGGTGTGTGTGTGTGTGTGTGTGTGTGTCAAGCCGTCCTGTCGCGACGTTCCTTTTTTACCGTTTCTTGATACAATATATTTATCATTGGGACACATAGTTTGAGAACCGCTGTCATAGAGCAGAGGAAAGGTAATTTTCCTTGCTACGGATACATCTTGTACGTTGAGTCCGTCCAGTTGGGTACTGTACGTTAGGGTCCGTATACAGAGATAAATCATCCAGAGTGTTACGTACTGGGAGTCAAACCGGACCAAACGGAGTAAAGTTCTCTCACCCTCCGTTGCTTGTGTATTCCTGCGGTCCTTATGTACTACTATGCATGGTACTTAAAAGGGCAGGGGCTCAAGCCCCCTTTGGTGTCTATATCGATGGCCAAAACGCAAAACCTCCTATCTGCAAAAAATGATTTTCTTTTTTCATGAAATTAGGGATGGTCCGATCAGGTTTTTTGGAACCGATCAGCGAGCACCGATCACAAAAGTTTGATCACCCGATACCGATCAACCACCGATCCGATCAAGTTATTATTTATATTTTCTAAATTTTAATGTTTTAACTTTAATTCATTCATTCACTCATGAATTCATTTATATATTTGCCTTATAGTTATTTACCAGCATTACTATGTATTTATTATCATAGCAGTAACTAATTATTCCTTCAGCACTGTGGAAATCAATACCCCAAAATGGCCTTAAGTGGGCATACTGAACGGCTGGTTGATCGGATGCACCGATCGGATCGGATCGGTGAATTTACCTTTTGATCTAAACCACCGATTATCGCCGATCATGCTTTGATCGGCCCGATCCGATCCATTGCCGATTGATCGGTAACATCTCTACATGAAATGAGTACTACAGGCTATGCTTCACATGGTCAGCCTGTCTGCATGATTGTCCTGCCCCTCATTTTGTCAGAAATGTCATGTGAGTAAAACCTCCTATCTACTGCAGTTCCAGTCAGTGAGAAATCTCACAAGCGCAAAACCTCCTAACTGCAGCAGAGTAAAAGCAGAGCTTAAACTTGGAACTTATATGGTATGTAGACCGTCTAAATGTCTTTCAGTCTTGTAGTAATTAATTGTTTTATAAATAAAAAGTGTCTTCCACCCCTATAGTGAAGTATTATTTTAGGTACTCTGTAAGTTAATAGCATTTCCCTTGTTGATTGCTAATGATTAGCATGATTAGCACCAGGTGGTGACATCTTTCACAAAACAAGAGAGTGAGTTGATAACTAAGTAACTAAGTGCATTTACCTAAATACTGTAACTTATTGACTGCCTTGACAAGTTATATAAGTGTGACCATGCTGCCTATGACGAGTATGACAAAGTTTTTTGAGCCGAATTTGCGGTTTTTTATTATTATATTATTATTTTATTTTTTGAAAAAAAAAAAAAAAAAAAGTAGATTTTTTTCTTTGGGACTTCCTTCTATCTACTAGGCATGATCATGATCGCGAAATTGCATGTTTGACCCCCATACCAACCCCTTGTTTCAAACATGGCATCTATGTGTTTACATTGGAAAAAACATAATGGCTGCTATCTCATGAATGCCTGAATGGATTTCCAAGCAGTTTTTGTTTGAAAGCTGTGAACAACGTGCACACACGTGGTGCATGATCTGTGCATGGGCGTGCATGATCTGTGAAGTATTTGTACTTTACTTTAGTATTTCCAATTTCCAATAACTTTACTTCTACTCTACCAAATCTCAGATCCAAATATTGTACTTTTACTCCACTTTAAGTTCATTTTGATGTCAATACTTTCATACTTTTACTCAATTACATATTGAATTCCAGATGGTTTGTGTTTCTAGTACAAACTTGACTACACTGATTCTGAGTTCCTTCCCTTGCCAAATAGGATCAAAGAAAACACTGGTTCGATTAGGAGGAAGTATGCCGAAAAACCCAAAATTAAGAAGTCAAAATATCCTAGCAGGGGTGCAACAGGGAGACACTCTTGCCCCCTTCCTCTTTATCATAGCTCTGGACTACGCGCTCAGGAAAGCCATCAACGGGCGGGAGCAGGAGCTTGGCTTCACAATTACACCAAGGACGTCTAGTAGAAACCCTGCTGTAGCTCTGGCAGACCTAGACTACGCAGATGACATCTACCTGGTGTCTGACCGTGTGGAGCAAGCGCAGGAACTCCTGAACAGAGTGGAGGTGGAATGTGCTAAGGTTGGCCTCAGACTGAATGCAAAGAAGACTGAGGTAATCACCTATAACATCCACACGGACCATCCGCCGATTACAACATCAGATGGCAACGCTCTGCGAGAGGTCAATGACTTCAAATACTTGGGTTCCTGGATGAACTCCACAGAACAGGACCTTAAGGTCAGGAAGGCACTAGCGTGGAGGGCCCTGAACGGTATGTCAAGAGTGTGGTGCTCGAATCTCCCCCGACACATAAAGCTGAGCCTATTCCACGCCACTGTGGAGTCTGTCCTCCTGTATGGCTGCGAAAGCTGGACCCTGACACCCACCCTGCAGAAGTCCCTGGATGGGTGCTACACCAGAATGCTACGAGCTGTTCTGAATGTGGACCAGAACATCCACATTACCAACAAGGACCTGTACAGGCAACTGCCGAGGCTCAGCAAGAAGGTAGCAGCTAGGAGGATGAAGTTGGCCGGCCACTGCCACAGACATCGGGAGCTCCCGGCCAGCAGGCTGGTCCTGTGGAAACCAACGTGCGGGCATCGATAGAGAGGACGTTCCGCGTTAACGTATGTGGATGTCCTGAAGAAGGATGCGGGAGCTGAAAGCTCTTCGGAGCTGGCCGGGTGTATGGAGAACCGGAACGATCGGAGACTCCGAGGGGAGCTCGTCTGAGGACGACCGAGAGATAACACTGCTGACTTAATAAGAGTCTAACTGGAATACAGCAATGGGTGGGGTTTGGGGAGAATATTTCCAGTGGTGGAGTTGGGGGGGTATGCAACTGTTTGTAGCCCCAAAAAAGTTATGTTTTATGTATTTATAGTATTACTATTATTTAGCAATCAATTTTATTGTGTAAACACTTCATTTAAGTAATGATTTATGTATTTAAGTATTATTTGTACCATTATTTATTGTGTAAACACTTTTATGCAAGTATTTCCCTGCAAACTGTTTTGTTTTGAAATAAAACTAGAAAATAAAATCTCTAAGAAATTGTAAGTGTGCCTGCAGCTCGCTAAAGGGGAGCACACACTGGACGCGAACGGCTGCGCAGCGTCGCGTCGCGGAATCGCCGGACATGAAGTGCCGCACGGTAACCCCAACTGGATGCGGCGCGCTGCCAAACAGTACATCCATTTCCCCGGTGGGGAGAACCATGGGAGAACATGTTCAACGCGCGGCAACGCTGGAAGAATAGAACAGTGGTGTATCGGCGCCGGTGTGGGTTAGTTCATTGAAAATAACGGGGCTGTATGTTTTGACGTGGCGCCTCCGCGCCGCCTCCGCGCCGCCTCCGCGTCCAGTGTGTCCTTGTGTAGCGGTTGGTGTTAGCATTAGCATTATTAGCATTATTAGCATTAACATTAACATCAGCATTAGCATTAGAATTTTTTACATTAGCATTTTTAGCATTAGCTTTTTTTATTAGCATTAGCTTTAACATTCTTAGCATTAGCATTTTTAACATTAGCATGTTGGGAAGTGGAGTTATGGATGTTTAAAGCCCAGCCAATAGGAAGGCAGAGGGGACAGGGCTTAAACAATTACAGATCATTCCTATTGGCTATGTAAGTACACCCACCAAATTCCAAGACAGTACAATGCTGCAAACTAGAGTTATGGGTGTTTAAAGCTCAGCCAATCGGAAGACAGGAGCAGGGCTTCAGCAATTACAGCTCATTCCTATTGGCTGTCTAAGTACACACAGCGAGTTTCGAGATGGTACCATGCTGCAAACTGGAGATATAGCTGTTTGAAGCTCAGCCAATAGGAAGATAGGGGCGGGGCTTATAAGGGGCGGGGCTTAAGTAATACGTCCCTATTGGCCATTTAAGTTCAGACACCAAGTTTGAAGACAGTACCATGCTGCAAACTGGAGATATCGCTGTTTGAAGCTCAGCCAATAGGAATATAGGGGCGGGGCTTAAGTAATACGTCCCTATTGGCCATTTAAGTTCAGACACCAAGTTTGAAGACAGTACCATGCTGTGTACTGGACAGTACTATGTGTAATTATTTAGTTACCGGTATGCAACAATGAACACTTAAGTGCAAAACCTCCTATCTGCAGAATTATCCAGGAAAAGTGGGTAAAAACCTCCTATCTGCATTTGCAATATGAAATTAGAGTAGTTAATACATAATATTGTAATATAGTCCAGAAATCCAAAAATGGTGTATTATGTGATGGGTATCATTAACAAATTGCATTGTGCAAGAAAAACACACAGCTTTTTAGTTTTCTTTTTCATTTTCCCAACAAAGTGATTTTCGCAGATAGGAGGTTTTGCGCTTTGGCCATCGATATGTGCACGTGCCCGAAGGCTACAGGCTAAGGTGGAGTCTGAAGAGGTGAGTCAGCAGCAGTGGTAATCAGATACTTTCTACTACATAACAGCCGAATAACTCATGGCCCTGTTTCATCATTTTGAAATGAGAGCCTAGCTGGATGACAAAATTATTTTCCATCCTCAGTGGTGTCGATATCAAGAGTCATAATGGACATACGTAGAACGGCTTCCATACTTGATTTTGGTGGCATTGTTGTGTTACTTGAGTTGGGAAGCACACTGTTGTTTAGCCTTTGGGGAGAACGGGGTAAGATGAACTTTCCCAGCAATGTGCTATCATCTTGCCTAAGATGGTAAGATGGTAAGATGATAACCCTAACCCTTTAGCTTTAAAACTATACACGAGTTGTCATTTGAGTTGAGTAGTGGAGTAAAAGTAGGTCTACATATTTGCCCCTGTGTTTGTGCCACGTTTGGTGCGGAGCAATAGTGTGCCTCGCAGGTCTGGATGTTTGGTAGTGTCACAGCGCGCGCGCACACACACACACACACACACACACACACACACACACACAGACACACGCACGCACGCACACACACACACACACACACACACACACACTCTTGGTTTACATAGGTTGTGGGGACATTACATAGACTTCCATTCATTTCCTGTGGCCTTACCCTAACCTCTATCCCTAAACCTAACCCCTAACCCTAACCCTAAACCTAACCCTAACCGTTGTGGGGACCTACTATTAAATAGTAGGTGGGGACCAAATTTTGGTCCCCACAATGTCTATTTCTCCAATTCTTCATTACTATGTCCCCACAAAGTAATAAAAACCTGTCCACACACACGCACACACACACACACACACACACACACACACACACACACACACACACACACACACACACACACACAGATACAGGGACAACTAGAAGCAGTGCTCTTCCGAGCACAGGTCTCCACCAGGCCACACAAATCGGCCTGTTATAGCGCCACCATGAGGCTGATTTAAAAAATGTGGGGCAGAGGTTCTGAATTAGCATCCAGGGAGTGTGTGTGCTCAGTTTGGCAGCGATCGGGCCAACGGCGCCGGAGATTAGCTGGTAACAACCAGGCCACACAAATCGGCCTGTTATAGCGCCACCATGAGGCTGATTTGAAAAATGTGGGGCAGAGGTTCTAGATTGGCATCCAGGGAGTGTGTGTGCTCAGTTTGGCAGCGATCGGGCCAACGGTGACTGAGATTAGCTGTTCACAAACTGCGAGGACGCACGGACGCACGCACGGACGGACGCACGGACGCACGGACGCACGGACGGACGGACGGAGGGGAAAACATACTCTCCCTCAGCCTTCGGCTGGTGGAGACAACAAACCAGACAGGGGCGTCACACCAAATTCTGGGCCCTGGGTACAAGGATTCACTGCGGACCCCCATGAATGTTAACTATTGAAAAATAGCAGATATACAAGCTCACAGCGCGGCACCGAGTGCCGCGCTGCGAGCTTGTATATCTGCTATTTTTGAAAAATCATGAAAATGTGTGCAAGAAACCTATTTCAAGGACCCCCAAGATGATGGCCACGGACCCCGATCTCAAAATATTTAGTTCCAGGGACCCCCAGAAGCAAAATTTGAGTTAGAAATGTTCGCTTAAAAATATATTCAAAGATTTTCACACATTTTCACAACTTTTCAAAAATAGCAGATCTACAAGCTCGCAGGTGAGCTTGTATATCTGCTATTTTTAAATAGATAAAGTTATTAGGGCCCCTCCACCTTGGGCCCTAGTAACTCAGTCCCACTTTCCTACCCCTTGTGACGCTCCTGCATCCAGACACCACACCCCCTTTGCAAGTGTATATACAAGTTGTAACATAACACACACACACACACACACACACACACACACACACACACACACACACACACACACACACACACACACACACACACACACACAGATACAGGGACAAAAAACATCTCATCCAGGCCAGGCACCACACCCCCTTTGCAAATGTATTTAGTAAGTTGTAACTCTGTCACTCTGTCACATAATGCTGAACAGTCCTTCAGTTGAACCTCTCTGTCCAACACGGAGCATCCGTTCACATCCTTGGGATGAGCTTTTAAAGGAGGGTAAGTCTTTCTTATTAATGTTATTATTTGATTCACTCCAATGCATTTCTTCTGTATTTATTATGAATTGACATGTTTTACAGTTATTTACGAAAAGTCCCTTTTTTCTGAATAAGAGACATCTCAGTGTGCTGGTCTGATGCTTCACAGCCTGTATCTTTAGACTGCAAGATTCAAGATAGTCAGAGGATCCCCTCTTATTTTAATGAGAGAGATAGATGTCTATAGATGGTTTTTCTAAACCAATAGAAATAACAAAATAATAAACTTGCTCAGATTTCACCAACTTTTTTTTTTACTTCTATAAACATGTGATTTGACAATAAAGCTGATTCTGATTCTGTCTCCTCTTAGGAATGGACTCTTATCAATGGTAAGCTATAAAATGACACTTAGACACAGACTTGTTATCTATCATCTTGGTTGATGAACATTGTCTTATCTCGTCTTGTCTTTGTCTCTCCAGACAATAGGACTTATAAGACTTCAACATTGAAGCAGGTAAGCCATTGAGATTGCTTGTCTTGGAGATGTAGATGGAAAATGGATGATGGAAAATTATGGCATCTTTTTAATTCATGTTAAAGCATTCAGTTTTAAGCAGCTGACATTCTGTTAAGTAATTTTCCAAATGACCATGGGACTGTTCGCCTGACTGTAACAGACATTTCTCCTCCAAAAACAATTGCAACTATGGGATGGTCCGGTTGGGAATGTTATGTTATCAGTGACACCTGAAGACTGTACAGTTCAATGACACATCATTTCCCATCTATAGAAATAAACGCACCGATCATCATGTTTACTTGCGTGGTGAATGTATACTTCGTCGTACCGTATGACTCGTACGGGGGCTACGCACGTAGAAACATAGAGAATAAGCGGTTTACAAGCTCACAGCATGTCGCGTCCACTGAACATGCTGAAGAGTCAACAATGCTACCAGTGCAGGGTCGCCCCAGTGCTTCCAGTGGATTAGAGCCTACAGGGATTACAGCAAATTTAAAAAAAAAAATACACAGCCTACTCACCAGGATAATTCAAATGCAAAAACGGCAACTATGGCTCTATCGTGTCTCTTTCATGTGCTCCTGCAGCATGAGTGCAAAACTATGGAAGTTTTTATTGGACTTTATTTTTCGCAAGGATTTACAAGGCTACTTGTGCGTGTTGTGTGTTTCGTCTTCGTACATGAAACACTTCGCAAGGATTCACAATGCTACTCGTGCGTGTTGTGTGTTTCGTCTTCGTAAATGAAACACTTCGAAGAAAAAAACAACCTCGCAAAAAGAAAAATAACATTCACAGAAAAACGTATAATCTTTGTACGTGTTTGCGTTTCCATTTTTTCTACGAAGCATGCCATTGAACTACGACGAATAAAGTCCCTTTTTTACCTCTCCTCTCGCCGTAATTACAACTTTGTACACAATCTCCAAGCCTTGTATAAAAATAGTACCTCGCAAGAAATCAGAAGGTCACGTGCATATTGTGGTTTTCGTATTTGTAAAAAAAACACTTTGCAGAAAAAAACAACCTCGCAAAAGGAAAAATAGCATTCGCAGAAAAAATAATAACCTTTGTATGTATTTGTGGTTCATTTTTTACAACAGCATCCCCATTTTGTCTATGAAGCATGCAATTTATTTGCACACGACCACTGAAAAACACAAAGACGAAGTATTCATTGCGCACACGACCACTGAAAAACACCACGACCACTGAAAAACATGAAGACTGTGGCTGACTGTGGACTAAGCACACACCCAAAAAACTAATAGTAAAGTTTTTAAACTATCAGAGATGTAGGTCGATAGACAGACAAAAAACTAAACAATATAATGGAGTTTAAAACAGCTAAGTTCGCCTGCCGAGGTAGCCGTGAGGACAGCCTGTTTCCCCCTGTGTGTGCGCACTGTGAATGAGAGCCGATGTCGCAGGCTCGCAGCTGCACCAGCCGTGGTGGGGAGGAATTTGAGGAATGCAGCATGGTTCTCCCTCTCTCTCTCACACACTCACACACACACACACACACACACACACACACACACACACACACACACACACACACACACACACACACACACACACACACACACACACACACACACACACACACAGGGAGGCACAGCGGCAATGACGGTGACTGTCTGGTGAGACAGAGAGACACAGGCAGCGGTACCGACCAAAACGGCTTGTTAAGTTATTTAACAGCTTGTTTGAATGTTCTATTGTTATTTTTTTTTGCCAGAAAAAGCTCATGTGGTAACTTATCTCCCACCTAGAGACGCTATTTTAGATTATAGGTTTCCGAATGCGCTCCTGTTTTGTCTCGTTGAAAGCAGGCTGACCGGCATATAGTTTGAGTGACAGCTACCTTGGACACGCTCATTTGCATAAAAATAAAGCTGCATGGTTTTTACCAAGCTGCATGGTTCTTAAGTGAGTGATTTGAAGGAGGATATAGCCTATATATTGATGAAATTAATAGTTTCAAAGGTGTCAGGCGTATTCGCCTATGTTTTTTTCGCCTGCATGCATTTGGTCCTTTCGCATGGCACTTTTGCCGCGGAGGAGAGTCTTTTCACCTATCCTGTCTGGCCCATTCACCGCAGTTGAAGAGCCATTTCGCCTGCCTTATGCATGACAGTGGTGTTACCTCACCTGTCAAACGGTGACCATTACACATGGCTATCCTAAGCACCCCATAGAAATCACATTAATACAGATTAGAGTTATTGGAATCAGGTGTGTCTTAAATGGGTTAGATAATCACCTGCGTCACAGTTACTGAGGTTAGGGTTAGGATTAGGTTTAGGCATAGTTTTACTGAGGTTAGGGTTAGGGTTAAGGTTAGGTTTTGGTGGTCGGACCAAAGTAATTTAAGGGTGTTCGACCTAAGGACAGACATGTTACCCTGTTTGACACGGGGTCCACCCTATGTTCCCCAGGTTCTATGTTCCCCATATGTTCCCCACATCACAGCATTAGTTTTAGGTACGGTCCCTTTGACATCACTTTCACAGTCACTATAATATTTAGATGACAACGGGATAATATGCAAACATAAGACAGTCTGACAGCAGAATTGAGCATAGGCGAAATGGCTCTTCAACGGCGGCGAAACGGCCAGACAGGTTAGGTGAAAACACTCTCCTCCACGGCGAAAGTGCCACGCGAAAAGACCATATTCATGTAGGCGAAAAAAACATGCGAAAGCGCTGGTGACCGTTTCAAAAACGCTGTGTTATTCTCAGCATGGAAGACAGAGGTCTGTCTGTCTCTCCTCCTGCCCTGCTCTCGCAGTACTCAATTGTTTTACTTAAGTAAAAGTATCAATACTGCAATATAGAAAATCTCTGTAAATGCAGTGGAGTAAAGGTACAATATTTGGATCCGAGATGTAGTGGAGTAGAAGTAGCCTAGGCTAAAAGTATTGGAAATTGGAAACACTCATGTAAAGTACAAATACCTCAAAAGTGTATTTAAGTACAGTACTTGAGTAAATGTACTTAGTTACTTAACACACCAATGCGCTGGAGAACCAGAAAGGGCTAGCGTTTTCCACGCTTTTTTCCACCACTGGAAAAATTGCAGCATTTCCTCTTCTCTTTCTTGTTGACAGGAAAGTGGTAGAATTATTCTTTAGTCGTGTGTGTGCGCACGTGTGTGTGTGTGTGTGTGTGTGTGTGTGTGTGTGTGTGTGTGTGTGTGTGTGTGTGTGTGTGTGTGTGTGTGTGTGTGTGTGTCTAAGGAGGTTATATTATATTAGGGAGGTATTAACTAGGCTATGTTAAAATAGCCAATCTACAGTACAAGCTTACAAAATGTCAAATGCTCTACCACTGAGACATGGGCTTCTTCCAGGGACTGCCCATAAGGTGAACTAAAACAAGCTCTCCAACCTCAATCTTACTGCTTACTGGTACCTCAAACTATATATATATATATATATATATATATATGCCTTCTACCTGGTGGAGACAACAATACAGGGCAATGGTTTGTCCTTTGACTCTAGAGAGTGTGCATAGACGGTGCATTTTACACTGATCAGTGGAGTTATAGGTAACAACATGAATTGGCCTGTTATAGCGCCACCATGAGGCTGACCAAAGGACACGGTTCAGCCTGTTGGCCTTTGTCAACTGACTTGGCAGAAATGACTGTATATACTGATATAGTTTACAGGAGTCATTTATTATGCAAATGTCTTTCTCCTGTCATGAGGTGTTGGTGTGTTTCCACCCGGTGCCTCAGATGCAAGATCTTCCCAGGACTTGGTGTCGACGTCAAGGGCCTTCATGTCTCTCTTGAAGACATCTCTGTAGCGCAGGTGGGGACGACCTGTTCTCTTCAGAAACCACAACTAAGATCTAGTTTGTTTTATAACAAAGAGTTCAATACAAATTCCTCATGAAGACCTTTTGGAAATATTGTATTCAAAATACATCCATTACACTTCTCTTCGTAGCAATGACCAATCTCTATTTCATCCTTTATTTAAGGGATGTGATTTGTTGAAATGTCCTTGTGGTTTGTGTAATGTTGGTAAAACAAATTGAGTTAAAAGCTACATTTGAATCACTGAACACAAAAGCAATATAAGAAATCATGATGGAAAATCTGTAGTTGTGAGACATTTCAATGCCACAGTTCAAGAAGTTTATAGGCTTAGATTCCAAGCTACTGTATGAAAGTTGTAAATTCCTTAAATACAGGAGATAAAGATTGGTTATTGCTAGTAGTAATGATGACATAGACTTACCAAGTGCTATGTACAGCACTAAGAACTCTGTGTTAGTATTATGGTTTAAGCTGCTAAAACTTTAGCCTCTGTTTGTAAATGTGTTGTGTTTTTTATTTATTTGTATTTAATATACATGATTGTTTTTTTGTATTCTTCTCTCAGTGTTTTAGGGAAGTATCCTTATACCTTCCAAGTCATCTCTGGGACTAAATTAAAAGAAGAGAAGCAAAGAGTAAGTCTCTCTAGTGAGATAGAAGAAACTCCAGAGGAGACAAAACATGGCTACAGGAACTGGAAAGCATAGAAGAAGAGTGAAGCATAGTGAGATGGAAGACAATCCTGAAGATAGGAAAGATTGCAATTTCTCAACCACTGAAATTCAAGTTCAGCACATACTGAAGAATACAGCAGAAGACATTCTGTTTTCGGTGAGGAGCAGTTTCATCGAGAGAGTTTCAGATCCTGTTCTTAAAAGTGTCCTGGACAAACTTTTAGAGAAGAGGGTGTTAAACGATGCTGAGAGGGAGGAGGCTGGTGGGATACCGTTGAGAAAAGACAAGGCGGGTTGTGTCATTGATACAGTAAGACGCAAAGGACCTGAAGCAAGTAAACACTTGATATCACTTCTGTGTGAGGAGGACCCATTCCTCTCTGATCATCTTGGTTTGAAACCCACCACACAGAAAAATGGTCCACAACATCCACAACAAAGAAGAAGCCCTAGACACCAACTAAAAGGAAGTCCAGACGGTGCAAGTGTGGCATAGCGGTATAATTTAGGGTATTGCCAGACAACGCCACCGAGGGAGTTGCGCCCCCGGAAATAGTTATTATCTAAATTAAACACTTCAGGTTCAACATATAGCACACAAGTTCGTTTTACAAGTCAGGCAGAAACGTGTTTACAAAAGTACAAAACAATTCTTTATTTGACTTAGGCAGAGTATTTAGGCAGTAGTACATATTTATTTCACTTCATCTTTATCATTTAATATAACTCTGGTAATGGCTTAAAATAGGGACAGGGGGATAAATAGCAAATCAATTATAAAAACAACCGAGTTCTCTATGGGCCAGGTGTAAGGAGCAAGGGGGATAGGGACAGGTCGACCGACCCAGGGAAGTGGCTCTCCAAATCACAGCAAAATCAAATATAAACAAAAATAATATAACACAGCAAAACGGGGGGATTACCACAACCCTGGGCGGCTGCCCGTGTCCCAACGTAAGGCCCCAGCACCGTGGCCTGTGTAATAGAAAGAGACGGTGTTAGAATGAATCACAATAGTTCTAGGCTTGTCTCAAGATACTAGAACTAAAACACACGGGCGGCGAAGTTGGAGTGGAGGAAGAGTTGTACGTGTGTCAGATCCTTGCGTTTCTGTATGGCGGGTGACCTTGCGGTCGCAAAGCAGCAGTTTCAATGGCTCTGAAATAGGCAACAAGCGGCCCTATTAGTTTACCAGTATACTGCATAAAGTTCAAAGAATTAGGAACAGAGAGATGCACACCTACCACTTTAATGCGAGCGGAACTCACAGAGTCCTGTACACACAGCGGCCCCCGGGAGGACGTTAATAACTGGAATACAAATACAAAGCCCAATGTTTAATCTAGTGAACGCACCAGAACCAACATATACTGCGGAGACTGAGAGGGAGGAATGTACACCTACCCCGTGCGTGTGGCACTAGATCGCCGCACCATAGAGCAGGAAGCTCCCGACAGAGCGTTTGATCACAGCTAAAAAGACAACACCCAGTCACGGTCAAGTTCAAGTTCACTATGCAATGTACAAAAGGTATTTACTTGAACAGCAAAACCTGGGAACGTACCTTCTCTGAGCAAATGAGTGTGTAGCTGCTGGAGCCCATCAGGCCAGCGCGAGCTGGAGGGCACCTTCAGTGTGCCCCACCAGCGAGAGGAGACAACCATCTAACTCACAGCTGAAGACCATGCTGCTTAAATACTGGTTTCAATCAGGCTAACAAGGGGGAGGAGGATGGGCAATGGGAACCGACGCCCATACTGCTACAATCCATCCCCCCCAATTGCGTCGTCGACCCGACGATGACTCACCTAGCAATACCAAACATTTCATAAGGCTCACTAGGTGCAACAAATATAATCTATAAGGCACACAGACTGTGCGTTGTAGCTGAAGCCCGCAGGCCAGCGTAGTTTGACACATTTAAACTCTTGAGGGCACAAACACCACTACAGTTGCACCGCTCCTGAAGAGACGGGCAAAAACTGTCCAGCTTGTTAACAAGCGAACAGGCTGTAGTCAATTATCAAACCATGACTTGCTCAGCTCCTTGAGGTGAACAAAACAGAAAAGACTCACTTACGGAAGCACACAGAAGTGCGCGGACTGACTGAAACCCAACAGGCCAGCCATTGAACAGTTTTAAAACCTGGCGCATTCAGCTCCTCTGGAGGTGAACACAGCGAACCGACTAAACCCATTACGAGCCAGCCATCGAACCTTTTAAAACGTGACGTATTCAGCTCCTCTGGAGGTGAACACAGCGAACTGACTAAACCCATTGCGAGCCAGCCATTGAACCTTTTAAAACATGACGCATTCAGCTCCTCTAGAGGTGAACACAGCGAACCGACTAAACCCATTGCGAGCCAGCCATCGAACCTTTTAAAACATGACGCATTCAGCTCCTCTGGAGGTGAACGCAGCGAACCGACTAAACCCATTGCGAGCCAGCCATCGAACCTTTTAAAAACATACTATAACCTGTTCAGCTCCTCGGGAGAAGAACACCACTGAAGACTCACTTATTGAAAGCACACCGACGTGCGCGGACAAACTGAAACCCGACGGGCCAGTCAAACTTTAACATACTGACTTGCTCAGCTCCTCTGGAAGTGAACAAAATTGAAAAGACTCAACTTATTGGAAGCACACCTGAAGTGTGCAGGCTGACAAACTAAAACCCAACGGGCCAGTCCACCAACTCTAGCTGTTCAGCTCCTTTTGGAGGTGAACAAAACTGACGAGACGCAACTATCCTACACGGGGGAGGGGGACGCCATCGGGACCTACACTCCCTGGCAAAATGGCAAATCTGTGTCAGCCATTTTAACTGCTCCTGCTGTCCTTCAAGCACTGCCTGTCCATCAAAGGAGACAATACTACTACCTGGTTGTGCATCTCTCTGTTCCTGTCTCAATGAACAATCTGCCCTGAGCTGTGCTACCAGCTCAGCCTCCATAGTGGTACAGACTTTAAGACTTACGACCAGATTGAGTTTTACACGAGCCAGGTCCTACAGCGGAGACCAGGGAACCAGTCTAGGTGACCCGCGGGTCCTCCCCTCCACTGACAACTGCTGCTTTGCTTAAAAAGAGAACAAAATATCAGTTAATAAACAAAATACAACTCTTCTCCCACCTTTTTTTTTTTTTCTTCTTTTTTTTTTTTTCTGGACTAACAAATTATAAATCTAACTTAAATCACTGTGCTAACAGAACAAATGATCTAACAAGGGAACTAGAAAAGAAAAAAAAATACACGTTTCTGCCTAGTTAGTAGATCCTGCCGACGTACCCAAATGTGGCATAGCGGTATAATTTAGGGTATTGCCAGACAACGCCACCGAGGGAGTTGCGCCCCCGGAAATAGTTATTATCTAAATTAAACACTTCAGGTTCAACATATAGCACACAAGTTCGTTTTACAAGTCAGGCAGAAACGTGTTTACAAAAGTACAAAACAATTCTTTATTTGACTTAGGCAGAGTATTTAGGCAGTAGTACATATTTATTTCACTTCATCTTTATCATTTAATATAACTCTGGTAATGGCTTAAAATAGGGACAGGGGGATAAATAGCAAATCAATTATAAAAACAACCGAGTTCTCTATGGGCCAGGTGTAAGGAGCAAGGGGGATAGGGACAGGTCGACCGACCCAGGGAAGTGGCTCTCCAAATCACAGCAAAATCAAATATAAACAAAAATAATATAACACAGCAAAACGGGGGGATTACCACAACCCTGGGCGGCTGCCCGTGTCCCAACGTAAGGCCCCAGCACCGTGGCCTGTGTAATAGAAAGAGACGGTGTTAGAATGAATCACAATAGTTCTAGGCTTGTCTCAAGATACTAGAACTAAAACACACGGGCGGCGAAGTTGGAGTGGAGGAAGAGTTGTACGTGTGTCAGATCCTTGCGTTTCTGTATGGCGGGTGACCTTGCGGTCGCAAAGCAGCAGTTTCAATGGCTCTGAAATAGGCAACAAGCGGCCCTATTAGTTTACCAGTATACTGCATAAAGTTCAAAGAATTAGGAACAGAGAGATGCACACCTACCACTTTAATGCGAGCGGAACTCACAGAGTCCTGTACACACAGCGGCCCCCGGGAGGACGTTAATAACTGGAATACAAATACAAAGCCCAATGTTTAATCTAGTGAACGCACCAGAACCAACATATACTGCGGAGACTGAGAGGGAGGAATGTACACCTACCCCGTGCGTGTGGCACTAGATCGCCGCACCATAGAGCAGGAAGCTCCCGACAGAGCGTTTGATCACAGCTAAAAAGACAACACCCAGTCACGGTCAAGTTCAAGTTCACTATGCAATGTACAAAAGGTATTTACTTGAACAGCAAAACCTGGGAACGTACCTTCTCTGAGCAAATGAGTGTGTAGCTGCTGGAGCCCATCAGGCCAGCGCGAGCTGGAGGGCACCTTCAGTGTGCCCCACCAGCGAGAGGAGACAACCATCTAACTCACAGCTGAAGACCATGCTGCTTAAATACTGGTTTCAATCAGGCTAACAAGGGGGAGGAGGATGGGCAATGGGAACCGACGCCCATACTGCTACACAAGCAAGGAAAGAACACAACCAAGGATGGAAACAAGGAAACGCAGAATCCAATCATAAAACTGTCACAAATAACTCATGACAGCACAGACCACTCTGTTATGTAAGGGAATACCCTTTTCGACCACACACAACCAAAATCCTTTCAAACTAAAGGTGGAACTAAAGTAGAAACTCTTAGAGTGGCGTGGACTGCCCCTTGACCATGGTGTGTACTGGTTGACAATAGCACACAGATCCTCTTGTATGTACTGGTAAAGACTACTCATTACACTGGGTGGTGGAAAAGAGAAACTGCACCAAATGTCCTGAAGATCCACCTATGATGAGCCAGCAATTACAGTATATCCAACACTCAACCCTCAATGACACATGAGGTGTTGTGAACAAGCCAGTTCATGTACTCTTCTAACTAGATTAACTGCATGTGATAATCTGCTGTATAGCATTGTGGCAATTCACCTTGCCACTGACTGGACTTAAGTATTTCAGTTTGTTTTCCCCCTATGTTTTAACTGCAATTATATCACCACACAGGGTTATGTTTGAATTTCACTGTCTTGCTTATGTTAAGAAGAAAATGTATTTGATTTTGATTGTTTGCACTGATTTATTGATTGAGTTGTTGACTCCATTGAAGGGAGTGTTCCTGCACACCTGTGCTTACTTAGACTGGTCCTGATTACCAGAAAGCTAACCATACCTGTGGGTCTGAGTAAAGTGGGAAATTGGGTCCTTTAATATGTAATTATTGATGTGATGAGTATTTAAATGTGTATTGTCTTTGGACATGGAATGAGTCTGGTTTATATAGTTGTGGAATCAACTCAGAATTGGTACGGTCCAGTGGGAGGGGCTTAGCCTTTAAGAGGGAGACCTGCACATACGCCATTTTGTTCTACTTCCGGGTGTCTTTCGACTTCCTTCACAGGTGTTACTGATGATACTAATTAAGGCTCTGTTTGATGTATTGTACAGTGGTTCTTTAATTTCAAGGACCCTCATAACTCTGTACAAATGGAATCAACAAATGGAAGCAAATGGACACTTGCAGGTCCATTTGCTTCCATTTGTACACTCTCAGAGTTACACACCTGTATGGGGACATTTGGAACCACAGGTGTAGCAGAGTGTTTGTGAGCCAACATGCACAATATCAGCACCCTGACTCTGTTTGACCAGAATGGAACAGACCCTTCATTAGTATCATCGGTAACACCTGTGAAGGAAGTCGAAAGACACCCGGAAGTAGAACAAAATTGCGTATATGCATATACCCCATATCCTCTCGAGTATTTTCAGTGCCCCATGGTAATTGGAGTAGTGGTGTGGATTCTGGAGACACACCTGGACCTCATTCCTCAATCAGCCTGCACCCAGCCTAAAAACCTGTGAAGAACACTATAGGGTGTGCCAAATGTAGTTCTTAGAGCGGCCATTTCTTGGGTCAACACAGCCTTACTACACAGGTGTTCTGATTAGACTATAGCATTAGTTCTATGCAATCAAACAATTGAAACACCTGTTTTTACCCAAAATATGGCCGCTAAGGACTACAATTGCGTCACCGTTGGCACACACACTATATATACCAGATTCACACGGTGTCCATTTTGTTATTAAGTTAATGAAATTAAATTCAATGTAAAATGCAAACATGGCCGCCATGTGAATATGGTTTGTTCCAGCCATTTTGCCATCCGTCACCTCCATGTGCTGAGTGAGTCCTTTTGTTTGATGAAGTGGGCATTAAAGGTAGGGTAAGTGAAGGTTAAAATAAAAGTTTTTGTTAAAAGGTAAAAGCTCTATATTCTCATAGTAATCATTGCTATAGAGCAGGGGTGTTCAAAGTGCGGCCCGGGGGTCTAATGCGGCCCGAGGACAATCAGGAGAGCTGTCTGCTCCTTTCTTTGTTCCATCACTTCCAATTTAACAATTCTGTATCTTGACTGAGTTCTCTATCCTGATTGGATAAAGTTGGCATCCCGACCTGAAAATGTATTTTCTGTATAACAAAGAGCTGATGAGACATGGAGACTCCTAATACTGAACACACACACACTATTGCAGTGAATAGAGCTATATAAAACCTGCCACAAAAAGTTCTGAAATCTAACTTTGGTCGATTATATCTCCCCTTTAATAAACCCAAATGGTATTGTATTTTATATCATTTTTATTGTTGATTTGTCACCTTTACAACGAGGTACAGCTTGTTGTAAGCATCGGGCATTCGAGGCATGAGCTACACAGCCAAACGTGTGGGTAGCGCCGACCAGAATTTTGCCAAAATGGCTTGCAATATACTGTTCTGCTGGCATTTACTCTCGTTTTGGGCTTCCCTGACACTGAGTTTATCATTAACAAAGTGTAAAAATGGCCAATATGTGTTGTTTTTACTTTTCCTTATTACTGTGAGAGTGCAATCATTCAATGCCACAAGTAACAAAGGTAAACACCAAAAGAACATTATTGCAGGCCTGCCAGGCCATTTTCACCATTTTTTGAGGGGCGCTACCCACACGTTTGGCTGTGTTGCTTATTCCACGAATGGCAGATCCTTACAAGCTGTACCTCGTTGTAAAGGTGATAAATCAACGATAATACATATATAAAATACAATACCATTTGGGTTTATTAAAGGTGAGATATAATCGACCAAAGTTAGATTTCCGTACTTTTTGTGGCAGGTTTTATATAACACTTATTTTAACCAAAGAAAATCACTTACCCTACCTTTAATTTACAAAAAGAAAACAAAAAGGTTTAAATACACTATGGTGATACAAGGCTTCTGCATGACCAAGACAATATTGTAATGTCTATTCATAAAAAAAAAAAAAAAAAAAGTTGGTATTTGGTTATAAGCCAACGTCTTGTCAACCTAAAAGTTCTGGAACAAAGATTGATTCCTGTGGAAGCAGTTAGTGTGGTTTGGGGTGATCATATTTTCCAGAAGATAATTTTTTTTATTAATTTGGATGTCTTCCCAGGACCCAAACTTTATGAATGAACCTTTTAAGCACTAAGTGAGAATATCACATCTACAAGCTCAATTAGCTTTTTTATTTGTGTGCTTTATTTTTGTGACTCCTAATGTGTCAGAGTGTCAACCTGTAGCAAGGTTGACACTTCTGGAGGCTGGACATTCAGTAATTAGTTTGGTGTTCTGATCAAAATGAATATAATGTTATGCAAAAACGAAATAAGAATGGCCAAGGACAATTGATTAAACATTAAACACTTTTCCTCCTGGGGGTCGTAAGATCTGCGTTTAAATCCTGGGCATTACAAAGGCACCACCTGCTCATCAGGAAATACTCTTAGTGCTGTCCTGTCATTTGTTTGTTGTTGGACACCATTAGCCTGCTATTAACCAGTGAGAGACTTCCTTTTGGGATGGAGTAGTCTATAGACCTATTTAAGGTTTTTGAATGTTTGTCATCATCATTTGACTCTGAAGAAGACTGTGTCAAATTAAATCTGTGAAGCAAATGGAATGAAGGCTACTCCGGTACCTTCTGTAGATTCAGTCATTCAGAAGTGTCTCATAGACCAGTGGTTCTCAACATGTGGGTCGGGTCCCCCAGGGGGGGGGGGGGGGTCCCCACATAATTTTGGGGGGTCCCCAGATGATTAACTTAATGTGCAACATTGTTTTCTCACTCAACAGTAAACAAACCAATTAAGGTTTAAGTGTATAGAGGGTATATTATGCAGAGTTTTTAATACCTCTAAAATGATGAATTAAACATTGGCCAAGTTGTCAAATATTATTAGTGGCAAAACATTTTGAAAATAGCTGATCTACATGCTCTCAACGCTTTGTGAGGCATCATGAGCATGTAGATCTGCTATTTTCACAATAGAACCGTGTTATACAAAATGTAACTATCATAGACCTGTCTAAATGTGTGGATTCAGTCATTCAGAAGTGTCTCATAGACCTCTGTTTAAAAATGATGTGGATTTTGCCTTGTAAACTGCCCAGTTCCTGGAAAAACGCATTGTCATTGATCCTTCTGGTCAAGTGTCTCATAGCCCTGTGTTTGATTGAAGAGTTTCATGACAGCACAAATCACTGGTGCAAGGTCAACTAAAAGGAGATCCTAGTAATGCTTTACGGCTTATTTACACAGGAACCACTTTATGTATCTGATATAACATTGAAAGACAGACGGATAGAACAGACTACTTTACATAAATGTAAAGTTTAAATAATGTGGGTTCAGTCATTCAGAAGTGTCTCATAGAGCTGTGTTTAAATAATGTGGGTTCAGTCATTCAGAAGTGTCTCATAGAGCTGTGTTTAAATAATGTGGGTTCAGTCATTCAGAAGTGTCTCATAGAGCTGTGTTTAAATGATTTACCCTCCTGTTAGAGAGTGGCTGAAGCAAACAAGACTCTTGTCAATGCTTTTAAAATAGAACTGTTACTTCTGTTATGAACCAGCAAGTGGCAGCATTGCACAGTTCAGTTTGTTGACTGTTCAAGCAAGTCAAAAGATTACTCATGATCAATCAGTTCAGAAAGACATCCTGTGTTCTTTAAGATTTTAGGATACAGAGACAGAGATACGCATTGTAGCTGTTTTTGGATACTTTTTTTTCTTCTTTTTTTACTTCACTCGTTCTGTAAAAGTATCAACACCTGGATGCAAAAAAAATGAATAAAATGCTACACGTAAAAGTTTGGTATTCAAAATGTGATAAAGAGGTATGGGTGTCAAAGTGTACTTAGAGTAGGTTACCAAAAGTAAAGCAGGCTATCCAGAATGTCTCATTTAAGTTTTCAAAATGTATAAAATACATTTGAAAATAGCAGATCTGCAAGCTCATAACGCTTCCCATTGCAACGCATTGTGATAGATTGTAGATTGGCTATTTTCTAATTACCAAAGTATCAATAGGGCTGAAGTGGTTTATGTATGGTTTGCAATAACAATCAAAATCTGTAATGTAACTAAGTTCTCTAATAATTGTAGTGGAGTAGAAAGTACAATATTTAGAATTGTAGTGGAGTAGAAAGTACAATATTTAGGCTACCTCTGAGATGTAGTGGAGTAATGATATAATCAAGTAAAGTATTTTACTCAGGCTTCTTGTTTTTTCATTATATGTTTAATCAAGTTTCTATTATAACAATCAAAATAAAACAGCGAATGGACACAACTCACTAAGACATAATTTCAAATGATAATAACTTCAATAGGTTATATATCACACTTATTACACAGTGTCAAACACAAAGTGTGTTCAAACTTTTACACAGTGATAATCAAACAAAGAAAAGGAAAGCACCCTACAATCAAGCTGGAAATAAAAAAATAAAATAAAAAGAAGGGTCATGATTCACAGTTCAGCACAGGGGCGTCAACTGGGTATGCAGGGGTATGCAGCTGCCATACCCTGGGTCCAGGGGGGGAAATGAAAGTTACTTTTAAATATAAATCCACAAATGTTTCTTTATCTATCTATGCTGGTTATGTTGTTAAATTACAGTAAAATAACTACAAATGCAAAGTTTTACAAAAAAATGGTCACTTTAACAAGGTATTGTGACACGTTTACGAACATGCCAAGTTTATCTGCACTTGAACAATCTTTGAACAATCTTTGAACAATCGAAGGCACGCGTGAAAGACACCAGTCATGTTGCCATACCTTAGTTTTGACCCAACTGGTTCAGCATCACTTGAATTGCACCCCCCAGCATTAAAGTGTGTCTTTGGCAACTGAATTTATCTTATTATATTAGCTAGTTCAGAGTTCAGAGACATTAATGTCTTGAGAAGAAAAATAATAATATATATATATATATATATATATATATATATATATATATATATATATATATACACACACACACACACACACACACACACACACACACACACACACACACATATATATATATATACATACACACACACACACACACACACACACACACACACACACACACACACACACACACACACACACACACACACACACACACATATATATATATATATATATATATGGTGCAATCTAGAAGACCCAAACCAAAATCTGTGATCTGAGATTTAAGATTATATAGTTAAATCTCATATATTACAGTCAAATTATCAACATTGTGGCAGCAATAATACATAATAAATCTTATTTAAACCAGAAAAATTCTACCTCAATGTTGCAAAGCAGTTATTAGTTGATTCTACTCACACACCACACTGGGCAGGCACAGTCCAGACTGTCCAGTGAGGGGCAGCAATAACTATACTGTTACCGCCCAGGTCTGAAGGTCTGACCTTGATGGGTACATGTGGTTGTAAAAAGTCAAAGAGATGGGTTGGATCAAGCCAGATCAGTATAGACCGTAAGCCACTGGGGTTGGTCGGTACCAACTGAGGGGATTAATGCTCATGGTGATTTTTGTCATGGTATACATGTCTAGAGTTAGAAAATATGTGATAGCCTTGCACCAGAGGTAGCTTTATGGGTGCTATCATGCATTTTATTTTATAACACTAGGCGAAAATTATTTTAAATTACTTCAATTTAAAATTAGGTCAATTTATGAAAACATACTACTTAACCCCCCTATATAAAAGGTTTTTCAACTAGTTATGTTACCTCTAGGTATGCTTAAGAACACACTAAAGATGTTGGAATTTTCTATGTCTTATAAAGCCATCATTTTCAAGATGGCGTCCAAGATGGCTGCCTGGAGCTTAAATAGCGTTATGATACTGTTCAACCTATAGAAAGGTGGTATTGGTTATCTAACCCAAGGTTTTAGGGTTCAATGAATGTGGCTGAATCAGTGAAATTACCATCAGTTAATTATGTATTGCCAAATCCATTGTATTGCAATGATCCAATGATTGTACATCATTTTGTTAAAAATAACAAATTGTATTTCAGTTGTGTGAACTTATGGTGATTCATATGGGTACCTGGGGGGCATAGGTGTAGATTACAGTTATATATTCAATTGCCATTCAGTCTTAGGCCTATGTGCTAAAGGTCAGGTTAAGGTCTCTCACATCTTGTTATCACTCCTTATCCAGGTGTCCAAGCAGGCAGCAGCTATGGTCACTGGTTGACATGTAGAGTGTTCACCTCACAATTGACATGTTATACAGATACCTCATTCCTCAGCTGCATTGCAATACTGTTGCAAAGTTCAGCGCTGGAAATGCATGTGTTTGCATATGGAGTGTATCAGCTGCACTCTGAAGTGGTTTTTATCAACTAGACCAAAGACATTTGAACAGATACAGCAGCAGTCTACTTGGACACTGTGCATCCGACTGGCTGACTTTGGGTAGACAACTTAATTCTTCCTACTGTATACTTCCCATTCACCAGTTTGAACATGCAGGGAGACACCTTGTCAATAGGTTGTCACCTTTTCTCTCATGACACACATGATGAAGTGCTTCTTCCGTGCTGGCCATGTGCAATATGCTTGATATCTCACCCAGTGCCTGCTGAAATGCATGGTCTCCATGCCATAGAGGCTAAGCTAGAAGTTGTCTGTCAGCACCATAATGGATTCTGGATCACTGTCTCTGCTCACCAGTCTGGGGAGCAGACTGAGAGAGCAGGAATGATGCTGTCATGAGTCATGACGCATGTGGGTAGAGTTGACTGACGCCTACCCAAAATGTGCAGTAACAGTAGTAGGGAGTCTAAGCACTGGTGTGTCTTGGTTGTAAAATATCGGGGTGTATCCACACACAGAAAGACCACTGCCCTCATCTCTTCAATCCCATTATTGGTAAATGTGCCCAACAATGTGCATGGTAATATCTAGAGATGTTACCGATCAATCGGCAATGGATCGGATCGGGCCGATCAAAGCATGATCGGCGATAATCGGTGGTTTAGATCAAAAGGTAAATTCACCGATCGGATCGGTGCACCTGATCAACCAGCCGTTCAGTATGCCCACTTGAGGCCATTTTGGGGTATTGATTTCCACAGTGCTAAAGGAATAATTAGTTACTGCTATGATAATAAATACATAGTAATGCTGGTAAATAACTATAAGGCAAATATATAAATGAATTCATGAGTGAATGAATGAAATAAAGTTAAAACATTAACATTTAGAAAATATAAATAATAACTTGATCGGTGATTGATCGG
>NC_137833.1:5401164-5473664 GCF_963921795.1 Nannobrachium achirus | reverse complement strand
AACTACCTTTTCCGGTTTTACCTTCAGAATAAAGTATTTACACTGCCCCATACCCAGGCCCTCATGCGATGGCATGGCACGCCACTTAACATTATATAGACTGTAGACACATTTGATGTACCGGAGCGCAAGAGGCAGGTGGTGGAGCCAAGCTCCGGCATTAATTAAACACTGTGTCTTGAGCTTTTGAACACGTGTAGCAGAGTGACTCAGCCTGATGGCCTCAAAAGTCTAGTATCTCCCCTGGTACAAAGGGATATCCCTTTGGTCTGATGGTTAAGATACACGGGAAACCGGCGTTCGAATCCTGGGCATTACACATGGGGATATAACAACCAATTATTGGTAACTAACTATCTATCTAGGTCGTCCTCAGACGAGCCCTCCATCGTTGTTTCCAGTCATCTCGGTTCTCCATACATCTGGCCAGCTCATTGGTGTTCTGTGTCCCTACGTCTTCCTTGAGTATGTCCACGTATGTTTTTGTGGGACGTCCTCGCGGCCGGTGCCCGTGTGTTGGCTCCCACAGTACCAATTTGCTGGCTGGAAGCTCCTGGTGTCTTTGGCAGTGTCCTGCTAGTCTCATTCTTCTGGTGGCAATTTTCTCGCTTACCTTTGGTATTCCCTCATACAGGCTCTCGTTTGTAACATGTGCACTCCTGTTGATGTTGAGTACTGCACGCAACATTCTAGTGTAGCACCCGTCTAGAGACTTCTGCAGGGTTGGCTTCAGGGTCCAGCATTCACTGCCATAGAGGAGAACAGACTCCACCGTTGCAAAGAAGAAGCTAAGTTTGATTTGGCGGGGGAGGTTAGAGTTCCATACACTGTTCATGCCGTTCAGGGCCCTCCAAGCGAGTGCCTTCCTTACTTTAAGGTCTTTCTCAGTTGAGTCGACCCATGCGCCCAGGTACTTGAAGTCCTTGACTTCCTTCAACACAGCTCCTTCTGTTGTTGTCAGAGGTGAGTGATCAGGTAGGTTATAGGTGATAACCTCAGTTTTCTTAGCGTTTAGCCTGAGACCAACTTTGGCACACTCTATCTCCACCCTGTTCAGGAGTTCTTGTGCTTGTTCCATGCTGTCGGAGAGCAGGCTGATGTCGTCCGCATAGTCCAGGTCTGTCAGAACTACTGCGGGATGCCGTCTTGACCTCCTTGGTTCTCTTTAGATCTGTGCAAGCCTCAGTAGCAACCTACGTTACTATAGTAACCCGACAGTGACCAGATCTACAATCTCAGAACGCGTCGCGGATGCAACGTGTTGTGAGCTTGTAGATCTGGTCCTTTCAAAGCCAGACCCGCTGTGCTGTACGGGGATGTATAACCCGGGCTGTGGAGCGGCACGTTCTGGATGCCCCCGGTTTTGGTTTGTTACAAGACTTGACACAAAAGGTTGTAAAATCGCCGACGTTGGAAAAAGTAGAAGCTGGTTTCATTTTCGGTTTGAGTCCTCGCGGCTCGCGCTCTGTCCGTATGAATAAAAAAAGAATCTGCCACAAGGTATGTTTAAACATACTTGTGTCTTGTGGATATTATGGAGAAAGTTTAACGCTGCTGCCTGCTACGAGACTGCTGCTCCAGTCAGTGTCCAGCGGGGATTTCTCTGTCTCCGCGTGACGGCAAAACCTATAGGGTCTAGCGTTAGTTTCATTTTCGATGAAAAGGAAACTGATGGCCCATTAAGCTTCCAAACATGTGGTACGCGGCCCAGAGCAGAGCGGCATGGAGCGCATACGGTCCCTGCTTCTCCCCCGTTTTAAGACTTGCTCGTTCTCAATAAAAAATTGCCTCTTTATTGTCTTTTTTGACCGCGGTAAGGACCCTGACACCGCGGTAGGCCGCGGTATACCGCTGTACGGCGGTTACCGTCCCCAACCCTAGACATCGATACTATCGAGTATTGGTTCACGTAAAAACAAACCTCATTTCGATACTCTTGAACACACCCCTGGCCGGTCGCATCTGTAAGAGTTGGGCTACTGAGAGTTTAATTACTGCTCTAGTAGGCTACCCCCGTTACCGTGGAAAATAGCCGACAATAGCCTATAATGTTTATTATTATGTGTATATTCTAATGTAGACAAACAATAGAATTATTGCGACCGTAGGTCGCATTTACTATCAAACCCTGCACAAAGTGTCCGTCTGTCTGTCAGTCTGTCTGTCACACCTCACACGTCACACTCTTGCCCTGCTCATATCTCCGCAACCGTTGCCCCGATCCATGCCAAATTTTGCACACACACTCCTTACCTGCCAAACTACAACCTCCAAGGACCCCCGGAGCTCCAGGGACCCCCAGGTCCCTGGGGGACCCCCAGATGTAAAAAATTACCAAATGTGCAAAAATGACCAAATGACCACCCCAACGGGGCTGCTCACGGGGAATTCCCGGGGACCACCCACTGCTGGTGCTCCAGAACGGATGCAAAAGTGGTGGCGCCCCCAGTGGAGGACCCCCTCCACTGCAGCTCACATAAAATGCTGTAACTCTGGCTAGGAGCGTCCGGGAGAGCCGGGGCCGGTACCTATTCGTCCGTCAAGGCAACGCGGAGACCCCACCCCTCATTTCTCACATGCCCCTCTTCTAGCGCCACCATGAGGCCGATTCTTGCAAAACACATTTTTGGACACTGCTCCTACAATTTTTGCCCTAAAATCACGCAAATCGGTACACAGTATGTCTACACTCATCCCATCAACATGAATCTCTCCCATATAGCGCCACCTCCAGGCCGATTTTTAAAAACACATTTTTGGACACTGCTCCTACAGATTTTGCCCTAAAAACACGAAAATCACTACACAGTATGTCTACACTCATGTCATCAACATGGATCAGGAAGATTTTGGCAAAACAAATTTTTGCCCTATTTGTGGAGATAAGTGACCTACGGTTGCTTATCTCCCGATTAGGGAGTCTTACTGGTACTATAGCAGCCACCCATAACAGTAATAGTAGTCACATGAACTACTCTACTACTACTACTAGGCCTACTTGACATGAAAATGGCTGAATAACTGGCTTAATAACCTATGTTGGTGTGTAAAATAGCCCATAAAAAAAGGCAAATAATAATTTTAATAATAATAAATAAATAGTATCGAAAATGGTATCGAAAAGGGTATTGTATCGATTCCCAGGTATCGAAAAAGATTCAAAGGTGAACGATACCCATCCCTATATTTAGATATCTGATATTAATTTGGTTTATGAGAACCAAAATGGTGATTGGTTATTTGAAGTAGGCTACAATGAAGAATTTCTCCTGCCGAAAAGAAGGAACAAAAAGGCCACCCAAACAACCACCCAGGCAACTATCAATCATCTGACACGAAAGTTTCCAGAAAAAAAGTGAACAGAGAAAAGGAAAAAAAAGGAACTGAAATCATGCGGCATGTATTTCACACGTATTTCATTGCACTTTCAGTGCGAGTTCTGGCACCCATGGAGAGCGTCAGGGAGCGTCATGGCCGTTCCCGGCGGTCACGTGGTTTCCCTTCCTTATTTGAACTTGCAAATACTGTAAACTGTACGAAAACAGTGAACTGAGAGAACTGAAATGTGCAACATATAGCATGTGAAACTTGACTTGAAGTGCATTTTAAAAGTTCTGTGAATCATTGTTGCATAATTGTTTGCTGTCTTGCCTTTTTGTTAGTTTTCTTTTAACTAAATTATTGACGTAATCTATGTTTGCATTTTTTTTTATTAGCAGCATTAAACTGACAGTATTAGACCTGACTTGGATCTGTGGAAATTTGACATCGATAGGGGTGGCTCGGTATCGACATTTTGTTATCGCGGTTACCGTCTTCCCATTTACCGCCGGTATTGCGGTAATTACCGCACCCCCGTATCTATCAATTAATAGGTTCGGCGATAAGCCAAAATATTCAAATCATCTGCCCAGAATTTGCCGCTCCACAGCCCGAGTTATACATCCCCGTACAGCACAGCGGGTCTGGTTTGAAAGGAGCAGATCTACAAGCTCACAACACGTTGCATCCGCGACGCGTTCTGAGCTTTAGATCTGTGCAAGCCTCAGTAGCAACCTACGTTACTATAGTAACCCGACAGTGACCAGATCTACAATCTCAGAACGCGTCGCGGATGCAACGTGTTGTGAGCTTGTAGATCTGGTCCTTTCAAAGCCAGACCCGCTGTGCTGTACGGGGATGTATAACCCGGGCTGTGGAGCGGCACGTTCTGGATGCCCCCGGTTTTGGTTTGTTACAAGACTTGACACAAAAGGTTGTAAAATCGCCGACGTTGGAAAAAGTAGAAGCTGGTTTCATTTTCGGTTTGAGTCCTCGCGGCTCGCGCTCTGTCCGTATGAATAAAAAAAGAATCTGCCACAAGGTATGTTTAAACATACTTGTGTCTTGTGGATATTATGGAGAAAGTTTAACGCTGCTGCCTGCTACGAGACTGCTGCTCCAGTCAGTGTCCAGCGGGGATTTCTCTGTCTCCGCGTGACGGCAAAACCTATAGGGTCTAGCGTTAGTTTCATTTTCGATGAAAAGGAAACTGATGGCCCATTAAGCTTCCAAACATGTGGTACGCGGCCCAGAGCAGAGCGGCATGGAGCGCATACGGTCCCTGCTTCTCCCCCGTTTTAAGACTTGCTCGTTCTCAATAAAAAATTGCCTCTTTATTGTCTTTTTTGACCGCGGTAAGGACCCTGACACCGCGGTAGGCCGCGGTATACCGCTGTACGGCGGTTACCGTCCCCAACCCTAGACATCGATACTATCGAGTATTGGTTCACGTAAAAACAAACCTCATTTCGATACTCTTGAACACACCCCTGGCCGGTAGCATCTGTAAGAGTTGGGCTACTGAGAGTTTAATTACTGCTCTAGTAGGCTACCCCCGTTACCGTGGAAAATAGCCGACAATAGCCTATAATGTTTATTATTATGTGTATATTCTAATGTAGACAAACAATAGAATTATTGCGACCGTAGGTCGCATTTACTATCAAACCCTGCACAAAGTGTCCGTCTGTCTGTCAGTCTGTCTGTCACACCTCACACGTCACACTCTTGCCCTGCTCATATCTCCGCAACCGTTGCCCCGATCCATGCCAAATTTTGCACACACACTCCTTACCTGCCAAACTACAACCTCCAAGGACCCCCGGAGCTCCAGGGACCCCCAGGTCCCTGGGGGACCCCCAGATGTAAAAAATTACCAAATGTGCAAAAATGACCAAATGACCACCCCAACGGGGCTGCTCACGGGGAATTCCCGGGGACCACCCACTGCTGGTGCTCCAGAACGGATGCAAAAGTGGTGGCGCCCCCAGTGGAGGACCCCCTCCACTGCAGCTCACATAAAATGCTGTAACTCTGGCTAGGAGCGTCCGGGAGAGCCGGGGCCGGTACCTATTCGTCCGTCAAGGCAACGCGGAGACCCCACCCCTCATTTCTCACATGCCCCTCTTCTAGCGCCACCATGAGGCCGATTCTTGCAAAACACATTTTTGGACACTGCTCCTACAATTTTTGCCCTAAAATCACGCAAATCGGTACACAGTATGTCTACACTCATCCCATCAACATGAATCTCTCCCATATAGCGCCACCTCCAGGCCGATTTTTAAAAACACATTTTTGGACACTGCTCCTACAGATTTTGCCCTAAAAACACGAAAATCACTACACAGTATGTCTACACTCATGTCATCAACATGGATCAGGAAGATTTTGGCAAAACAAATTTTTGCCCTATTTGTGGAGATAAGTGACCTACGGTTGCTTATCTCCCGATTAGGGAGTCTTACTGGTACTATAGCAGCCACCCATAACAGTAATAGTAGTCACATGAACTACTCTACTACTACTACTAGGCCTACTTGACATGAAAATGGCTGAATAACTGGCTTAATAACCTATGTTGGTGTGTAAAATAGCCCATAAAAAAAGGCAAATAATAATTTTAATAATAATAAATAAATAGTATCGAAAATGGTATCGAAAAGGGTATTGTATCGATTCCCAGGTATCGAAAAAGATTCAAAGGTGAACGATACCCATCCCTATATTTAGATATCTGATATTAATTTGGTTTATGAGAACCAAAATGGTGATTGGTTATTTGAAGTAGGCTACAATGAAGAATTTCTCCTGCCGAAAAGAAGGAACAAAAAGGCCACCCAAACAACCACCCAGGCAACTATCAATCATCTGACACGAAAGTTTCCAGAAAAAAAGTGAACAGAGAAAAGGAAAAAAAAGGAACTGAAATCATGCGGCATGTATTTCACACGTATTTCATTGCACTTTCAGTGCGAGTTCTGGCACCCATGGAGAGCGTCAGGGAGCGTCATGGCCGTTCCCGGCGGTCACATGGTTTCCCTTCCTTATTTGAACTTGCAAATACTGTAAACTGTACGAAAACAGTGAACTGAGAGAACTGAAATGTGCAACATATAGCATGTGAAACTTGACTTGAAGTGCATTTTAAAAGTTCTGTGAATCATTGTTGCATAATTGTTTGCTGTCTTGCCTTTTTGTTAGTTTTCTTTTAACTAAATTATTGACGTAATCTATGTTTGCATTTTTTTTTATTAGCAGCATTAAACTGACAGTATTAGACCTGACTTGGATCTGTGGAAATTTGAGTTCTGGCACCCATGGAGAGCGTCAGGGAGCGTCATGGCCGTTCCCGGCGGTCACGTGGTTTCCCTTCCTTATTTGAACTTTCAAATACGCGTTCAGACAACCCACAAATCATCTGACTGAAAGTTACCCGAAAACAGTGAACTGAGAGAACTGAAATGTGCAACATAATGTGAAACTTGACTTGAAGTGCATTTTAAAAGTTCTGTGAATCATTGTTGCATAATTGTTTGCTGTCTTGCCTTTTTGTTAGTTTTCTTTTAACTAAATTATTGACGTAATCTATGTTTGCATTTTTTTTTATTAGCAGCATTAAACTGACAGTATTAGACTTGACTTGGATCTGGGGAAATTTGAGCCACTTGACTTGACCAATTCTTTTTTTAATAACTCATATTTGTATGGCCCTTTGCCATAGATGCTTGGCATGAAAGCAGAGTACATTTACGTAGCTTTTATAATTGTAAAGGTTTTATCAACTTATTGCAATAATGTAAACACACAAAGGTAAATCCAAGACAACATGTCTGATTTATTCATGCTTGCACACACACATTCTTTTAACTAATACAAACACAACATAATATCTAATAAATTATCGTAATAAAACCAGTAAGACTCCCTAATCGGGAGATAAGCGACCGTTGGTCGCTTATCTCCACAAATAGGCCAAAAGTTTGTTTTACCAATTATCAAGACATACGGGCAGTTGACAGTTTGCCATGGTTACTCATTGAAGTTGAATCTCCATATATGGAGATAACCTACGCATCACACTAAGTCTGACCTCACCAGCCCATATTTGGGCATGAGCAACTTATGTCTCCATATATGGAGATATGATGACATCACACAGTCCTCAGCCGATGATGTGGCGTGATGTCATACAATACACAAACGAGCCCTACAGTATAAAGGGGCAATTCTTGCCAGGAAAGAAGCATTTCTTCGACTCAGACCTTATCGCCAGGGTTGGCTTATAGCAGCTGTCGGTAGGACCATAAAATAATTCATAATAAAATAATCATAAAATAATAAATCATGAAAATCATGATATCTAATAAATATTATCTAATAAAAAAATCGATTTTTGGAAAATTCTGAATCTTGCCATGTTAGAAACACGATTCGAATTCGAATCGATTTTGTCCTGCACCCCTAGATATTATAACTATTATTAATATTATAGCTGAGAGAGAGATGTAGCAGGGACCCCTAATAAAAGTCTGTTGCACTAATAATAATCTATCTATAAAAGCGAGAAGTCTCTTTTCCGAAAGTGGCGCAAAACTTTCGGAATCTCCTTTTGTGAGATTGTTGACATCAGGCTGTTCCGGAGGAAATCGGCGCAAGCGCTGACTCATTGTGACATCACTTCATAAAAGGCTCTGACATCACGTACACCACATGAGTCAATGGGCATAAATGGACACAGGCAAACGGATGGTCAAAACGGGTCCTATGACAACAGGTATAATGGGGTTTGCATTAAAGGAGGAAGTGTCTGCAACACAGTCGGAAGCACAGACAGATACAGAGATCTCCATAATGGGCATAAAGGGACACAGACAAACAGATACAGAGATCTTCATATATGGGCATAAAATGGATGCAGACAGATAGCTACAGATATCTCCATACAGTATATGAGCATAAATGGACACAGGCAAACAGATGGTCAATACGGGTCCTACAGAGATCTCCATATATGGGCATAAAATGGACGCAGACAGACAGATAACTCCATATATGGGCATAAATGGACACAGGCAAACAGATGGTCAAAACGGGTCCTACAGAGATCTCCATATATGGGCATAAAATGGACGTAGAAGGACAGATATCTCCATATATGGGCATAAATGGACACACGCAAACAGATGGTCAAAACAGATCCTATGACAACAGGTATAATAATGGGGCATTAAAGGGCGAGGCATTCATTCCCTATTTACATTGTTCCCGAGTTGGCCAGGGCGCCGACTGGACTATCTATCTATAAATGCGAGAAGTCTCTGCGTGTCTGCGTGTGTGTCTGTAATCCGCGTATCTCGAGAACCGTTCGTCCCACCGGCTTCAGATTCGGCACGCGCGCTCCCCGCCGCGGCACGGAGTGCAGTGCCGGGCCTCGACCCGACCCGACGCGCGGTTTTCCCTAACCGGCGCGAAACGTTCGGAATCTCCTTATGCGGGGCTGATTGTTGACATCCGGCTGTTCCGGAGGAAATCGGCGCAAGCGCTGAGTCATTGTGACATCACATCATAAAAGGCTCTGAGATCACGCACGCCACATGAGTCAACAAAAAATGCCATGGTTACGTATTCTGATGTTCCTATATGGGCATAAAAGGACACAGGCAAACATATGGTCAAAACGACTCTTATGACAACAGGTATAATGGGGTTTGCATTAAAGGGTGGGGCATTCATTCCCTATTTCAAAGGGTTTTCCGGAACCGGCACTATGTCTGCATAGATCTCCATTTATGGGCATAAAATGGATGCAGACAGACAGATACGGATATCTCCATATATGAGCATAAATGGACACAGGCAAACAGATGGTCAAAGATCTCCATATATGGGCATAAAATGGACGCAAAAAGACAGATACAGATATCTCCATATATGGGCATAAATGGACACAGGCAAACAGATGGTCAAAACGGGTCCTATGACAACAGGTATTATGGGGTTTGCATTAAAGGGGGAACCAGCACTGTGTCTGCAACACAGTCGGAGGCACAGACAGATACAGAGATCTCCATAATGGGCATAAAGGGACACAGACAAACAGATACAGAGATCTCCATATATGGGCATGAAATGGATGCAGACAGACAGATACAGATATCTCCATATATGAGCATAAATGGACACAGGCAAACAGATGGTCAATACAGGTCCTACAGAGATCTCCATATATGGACATAAAATGGACGTGGACAGATAGATATCCCCATATATGGGCATAAATGGACACACGCAAACAGATGGTCAATACAGGTCCTACAGAGATCTCCATATATGGACATAAAATGGACGTGGACAGATAGATATCCCCATATATGGGCATAAATGGACACACGCAAACAGATGGTCAAAACAGATCCTATGACAACAGGTATAATGGGGTTTGCATTAAAGGGCGGGGCATTCATCCCCTATTTACATTGTTCCCGAGTTGGCCAGGGCGCCGACTATAGACGCTTCTAGTATCTATAAATGCGACAAATCTCTGCATGTATGTCTGTATGTAATCCGCGTATCTCAAGAACCGTTCGTCCCACCGGCTTCAGATTCGGCACGCGCATTCCACGCCGTGGCGCGGAGTGCAGTGCCGGGCCTCGGCCCGACGCACGGTTTTCCCGAACCGGCGCAAAATGTTCGGATTGTTGACATTAGGCTGTTCCGGAGGAAATCGGCGCAAGCGCTGACTCATTGTGACATCTCTTCATAAAAGGCTCTGACATCACGTACCGTTCTTCCCACCGGCTTCAAATTCGGCATTCGCCGCAGCAGGGAGTGCAGTGCCCGGCCTCGACCCCACCCAATAAGTGATTTTCCGGAACCGGCGCGAAAGGTTTGGATTCGCATTATGCGCTGATGTCCGCAAGGCAATATCCGAAAAACGGGTATGATGGGTATTGCCTAACAACCGGAGGGGCATCATTCCCCACGGGTGGCAAAGCAAGCAGGCTGCGTATTATTGCAGGGTCCTTAGACAGACGGATACAGAGATATCCATATATAGGCATAAAATGGACGCAGACAGAAATATATCGCCATATATGGGCATAAATTGACACAGGCAAACAGATAAATGGGGATTGCGTTAAAGAGCGGGGCATTCATTCCTATTTACATCGTTCCCGAGTAGGCCGGTCCCCGACTAGACGATTGGCTGCCCAAAGGGCAGAGATCTCCACATATGGGCATAAAATGGACGCAGACAGACAGATATCTCCATATATGGGCATGATATCTCCATATATGGGCATACATGGACACAGGCAAACAGATGGTCAAAATGGGTCCTATGACAACAGGTATAATGGGGTTTGCATTAAAGGGTGGGGCATTCATTCCCTATTTACATTGTTTCCGAGTAGGCCGGCAACGGACTAGACGCTTGGCCGCCCGAAGGGCAGAGATCTCCATATATGGGCATAACATGGACGCAGACAGACAGATATCTCCATATATGGGCATAAATGGACACAAGCAAACAGATGGTCAAAACAGGTCGTATGACAACAGGTATGGGGTTTGCATTAAAGGGTGGGGCATTCATTCCCTATTTACATCGTTCCCGAGTCTGCCGGTCATCGACTAGATGCTCGGCCGCCCGTCAGGCAAATACAAGGATCTCCATATTATATGAGCATAAAATGGACGCATTTGGTATTATGCTTTTCTTTTTTTCTTTTTCTTTTGAAGAATGCTTAGTTTTCACTGTTTCTACAGTCACATATCTGGCATAAATATCGAGATGTGCCTTTTTGTCCATATCGTGCAGCCCTCATAGTTATCTACTAGGGGTGTAACGATACATTTTAATAGTGATTCGATACATATCACAATACATGGTTGACGATACGATACATGGACGATATTGGTTCATTCATGGCGATACGATGCGATTCGATTCAATGATTTAAAATCAATATAGTAACTATTTAGAAAATAAATTAAATCTGTGTGAAAGGTGTGGATAGTGCAGGTTTTTAAGGGAAACATGAATTATTATGGATATAAATAAGTAAACACAGTGATTATCTGCCAAATAGATGGACATTGTATATTGAAAAACCTGCACCTTGACAGGAACCCAGAGATTACACACATTTATCGATAGAACAGTGTAGCTATATGGAAAGGAAAAGTAATTAAACCCCTCCTTTTAGTTTTTTCTTCTTAAAAAAACTAAATACAATACCCAAGTAGGTAGTATCGATACAATCGATTCTTTGCACTGCTGATTCGATACGCTACAAAATAAAACGATACGATTCGATTTTAGCTGTTTTCATTTCGATATACTTCGATTTTTTAAGTTAAAAACGATATTTCGATACAGTTACTATATCGTTACACCCCTATTATCTACCTACCCTCTCAGAGTTACAGACCCATAATGGGCCATGTGTCGATTTGGAGACCCCACGCTAGAACCAATGAATGCATTGTGATGTATAGTAATGTAATGAAGTGTAATGTGTGTGTCTGTCCTGCAGGGGGCTGTATGCACATGGTGTGTCCCAGAGCTCAGTGTCAGTTTGAATGGTGCTGGCAGTGCAGAGTGGCCTGGAACAGAGACTGCATGGCCAACCACTGGTTTGGATGACATGCACAGTGTGCACACCAGGGCAGGAATTTCATGGAGGCCATGAAGGCCATGGCCGTCGTTGCCCCTCAGTTTGGCCTTGTGCCCCTCAAACCAATGGCATGACCTGAGGCCACAGTGGCCTTACTCCAGCTGACTGTACCCCTATCCCTATAAACTTCTTTGCCTTTTTTTTATATTTTGGAAAACATTTTAAAATACTTCAAATAGCCGATCTACATCGGCAGGGGTCATCATTCTCATCAACATGTCTGTACACGGACAAACGTGTCTGTGGTACGGACATGGACAAGTCCGTGGCACATTTAGTATTTTGGTTATCATGTGTACATAATCTATCCTAAATATTCAATAATAATAATACTAATAATAATAATAAAGCATTTGTTTGAACTATTTTGGGGACTGGTAAAGTGTCAGGATGATTAATAAGTCGTGTTGGCTACATGATTGCATCAGGTGAGGATGCAATGCAAGGCAAGACAAGACAAGACAAGACAAGACAGAGAGATAAGTAATGTTTGCAAATACTTGTTCCACTGGTATACCTTACATCACACTTTCTTACGCAATCTTTCTCATGAGTTTGGCAAAAGACAAAAGAATAAAACAATATTTGTTGATGGGTCAATGAATTGCAAAAACTATGCTGTGATAGTGAAGAAAGGGAACTTGGAAAGCCTCTTTCTGACCAACCACAAATCATTTGACTGCTAGAAGGAAGTGAAGCCTTAAGTATTTGTGTACCATACATGGAACTGGATGGAGCTCTGTCAAGTATTTGTCTCATCAGCAAGATGGTGAAGGAAGAGAACTTGCGGACAAACCACACATCATTTGACGAGACATTTCCAGCAGACAGAGAACTGAACTAAGGAACTGAAATTTCAACCATTTAGCCAAATATGATACAGTATATATGTTCTTTTGTAAAATTATTGGACAGTTATTTTTTATGTCCGTGACAAAAATAAAATATTTATCAAAATGTCCATCACAAGCTGACATGGTGATGAACCCTGTACATCGACATTGTGAGATCAGCTATTTGAAATATTCAAAAATGTTTTTCAAAATGGTAAAAAAAAGGAAAGAAAGGTTTAGTGATATTGAACTAAACTAAACTGATATATAATTTTTTTAAGACCTCATCTTTAAACCAATGCAGTAAGTTTAACCCTTAATTTACCCTTTTTTCCACTATTTTGAAAAACATTTTTAAATACTTCAAATGCTGATCTACATCTGCACGTTGTGAACTTGCAGGTCAGCTATTTGAAATATTTAAAAAATAAAAATAAAATAGTAAATAAGGCAAAGAAGTTAAGGCATAAGGCATAAGACCTGGATCATAATAGGGCCCTTCGTGTTGAATACTATTACATTCATCTGTGTAAAACAACACCTCAATAAAATTTGCCAATCAGACAGTTTTTGACTGATGCTATTTTATCTATTTTCATGCCTACTTTTCTCTCCATTTATTTCTCCATTTCTGCGAGAAGCAGGGGCTGAAATCTCTAAAATATCGAAAATAGACGATCTCCAAGCTCACAGCACGTTGCGACGCACTGTGAGCTTGGATGCTCTCTTGGAGCTTGGATACTCTCTTGAATGCTGCCTTCAGGTATGGCATGGAAAGAGGGCATTTGAATTTCTTTAACCATAGTAAAAACTGCATTCATGGTCTGGAGAGGGCACTTTTTACAGACGGGTAAAAGGACAGGGGCTTAAAGGACCACCTTCATCTCTGGGACAACCAAATCTTATTTTATTCAATTTCAGCATGCTACAACAGCATGCTACAACTGGTCATATAATGCATTTTGCATCATATCAACTAATCATTCTTAACGTGCTTAAGGTTTCGGTAGGTCATTTGCTACTGGCTAAGGTGGAGTCTGAAGAGGTGATTCTTCAATTAAGTATAAATCATCAGCAGTGGTAATCAGATACTTTCTACTAAATAACAGTTGAATAACTTATGGCCAGGGTTCATCGTTTTGAAATGAAAGCCTAGCTGGATCACACAATTCTTTGCCATCAATGCGATGTCGATATGAAGAGTCTCAATGGACATACTGTACGTATGACTTCCATACTTTATTTTGTTTTGTTCTTGTGTTACTTGAGTTCGAAAGCACACCGTTGTTGTTAAGCCATTATTAGTGTGGTTGCTATAGGCAACCATACTATTGTTCTTTGTCCATTTTCTTTTCACCTACAGTATAGTAAACCTTTTCTCTGTAAACATTTATTTCACCTAGAGTACCACACTATTGATTGGACCAATGATTTGCAGTGCTGTAGTGTCTCATGTGTCATCAAAATGTTCTTAAAGTTCCAAAAGTAGAAAGTAGAAAAGTAGAACTCTAGGTGAAATAAATGTTTACAGAGAAAACGTTTTCAAATGTATAACATTTTTCAATTCTCTTTGAAAATAGCAGATCTACAAGCTTGTAGCACAAATGTCCAAAATGTATATAAGGCTTATGTGGTTAATGTAGCCTATGTTATGTCATAATAATCAAATAATTGTACTGGAGTAAAAGAATATAATATTTGCCTCTGAGATGAAATACTTTAGCAAAGTAAAAGTACCTACAATTTTTACTTAATTACAGCACTTAAGTAAAAGTACTGTTTGTGCAACAGTGTGCCTCGCTTGTCTACACACACACACACACACACACACACACACACACACACACACACACACACACACACACACACACACACACACACACACACACACACACACACACACACACACAGGGTTAACCCTAACCCTAACCCAAGGACAGAAACACCAGCAGAAAACACTCTCCCATATCCAGACACCACACCCCCTTTGCAAATGTATACAAGTTGTAACTCTGTCACACAGTCACATAATGCTGCAGTCCTTCAGTTGAACCTCTCTGTCCAACACGGAGCATCCGCTCACACTCAACCTTGGATAAGCTTTGAAGGGTAAGTCTTAAGATAAGATAAGATAAGAAAACGTTATTGTCCATCAAATTTTGCATAAAATGGAAATTCATCTTTGGCACACAGGCAGTCAGTCAGTATACAACAACAGTAAAACATACATAAAATACACAGTGCATTAAAACTATACAAAATGCATCCCCTGACAGCAACAAACAGTGCAGTGATCAAGGTCTGTGGGGGGTTGGAGCTATTCAAATATTTCCTTATTTAAAATCTCCACTGCAGTTGGTACAAATGATGTCTTATAGCCAGTGACACAATGTGCACTGTGAGCTTGTAGATCGGCTATTTTTACTACTTCTTAAATAGGCCTATTTGTTTTCTAAGATAATTTCTTAGATCATTTGTATTTTATTTATTCATAAAATTAGAAAAGTAATTTACTTATTCTTTTAATCATGAAATGTTTAGCTTTTTTGGGGAGGGAATGTTTTTTGAAAATGTTTTGAAATAATTAAAAACGAAATGTAGGAAACTAAAAATGAAGGGACCCATACAATGTGTCCACGACCCACACATGGGTCCCAACCCAGTGTTTGGGAAACAGTTGTAAATCACAGATGATTCATTTAGTGGATTCTCCTGGCTGACTTTTTGCAATCTAGCTAGCCATCATCGTCAAAGAAAAAGGTCGATCCTTTTCACTTCTAACTCGAGTCGAGCTCAGTTAGTCCGTTCTTAAGTTGAGAGACCAGACTTTTTGTGACTTGTCTCAGCCTCCTCCTTCTGTAGGCAGATGTCACGGCACTCTAGCGTTAGCATGTAGCTAAGCTAGCGATTGTAGCGAATCATCGTAAAATCAACAAGGCTAATAACCGATATCACATCACGCATCGATGCAGAATAGCGCACGACCGCGAGCGAACCAAACAGCCAACAGTCCACAGTCACAAAGCTGGCCGCACACTAGCCGATAATCGGGCTATTTAATTACCCCCCCGACAATCGGGCTGCCACCGACTGAAACGGGCCCGACAATCGGGCATGAACGTCGTCTAGCGTGAGGTCTCACAGATCCACTCGGTGCCCAGCCGAGTGGCTCGGAGGACGATCGGGGGTAGCCCGACTCTTTTCAAACATGTTTGATATTTTCCTGGATCAGTACTTGTCTGGAAGACTGGAAGGGCAGCAGGGGACTGAGAGAAAATAGTAGGCTACAGCAGCCGCTGATAGACGCAAGTCTCTGAGCATACATCTGACTGAGTGACAGATCCATCTCTTTTTTTTTCTCTCCACCTCTCCCGGCCTCTGCCTCTCTCTCACACACACACACACACACACACACACACACACACACACTTTTCATAGCGTCCGTCCGTCCATCAGGTTGTATCATGAATGATTGGGATTTAAATTAAAACTCAACGGCAGCGCATATCAAACAAACAGAAGAAAGACCGCGAGCAGTAGTCTACACATCCCTTGCAAGTAGGTGGGACGTTCGCGAACGAATCGAGTATTTTGAACGGCTCTTTGAAATGAACGATGGGATCCGGTTCGCAGTAGGGAGCCGTTCCTTTCTAATGAACAGTGGTGGGAAAATAGCCTACTGCAATCAATGTGGAAATACTCTGCCACAAGTAGAGGTTTTTGGAATGCTAATATACTTGAGTAAAAGTACAAACGTATTGGTATCATTCAACATTTAATTAATGTAGCCTACAGAGTACCAATAGTAGAAAGTAGGCAGAATGTCCTGTTTCACAGATTTTCCAATGAATAAAATGTAGAAAAATCTTTTGAAAATAGCCGATCTACAAGCTCACAATGCAACAAATGGCAGGTATATAGGCCTACCTATATATGACAGAAATAAATGTATATGGGGTTGAAGTTATTTGTAATTATAATCAAAATCTACAAAGTAACTAATGAGCCAGTCTTTTGAACGGCTCTTTGAAAGGAACGGATCCCAGAGATCCGGTTCACTTCAAAGGACCATAAATCCCATCTCTATGAGTCAAAGAAGTACACGCCCATCCTGATCTACAAGCTTACAACGTGGCACGGGACAGACACAGTTTGGTCTTGGAGATCTTGTTCTGGGTGCGCTACACAGTCATACGACTAATCATAAATCAGGCACCATGACAAGGACGGAGCGGTGCTTTAGCGCAGGAGAGAGAGGGGATGTCAGAGTTGGATGTACATGAAACGTGTCAAAGTGATCTCATATCGTCAAAATAGGACACAACTTCCATATTGAAGCTTTTTTTTTTTTCGTTGCGTGAGGCGGTGTTGTGTGTTGAGTCAGTGGATAACGTCATGTGTTTGTTTGTATGTGCGTGTGCGTGCGTGTTGCAAAGCACAGCTCTCAGAACACCCCCCGTGGCATCTTGTATTCATTATATTATGTATTATTGCTGTGTGCGAGCCCGACTCAATCGGGATAGAATCCTGTAGCGTGCGGAGCGCCCGACTGTTCAAAACGGCTAGTCTGAGTCCGTTTAGATTATCTGGTAAAATAATCTGAAAAAATGATCCTGTAGTGTTTAATTCTACCCGATTCAGTCGGGCCCGATTATCGGCTAGTGTATGGCCAGCTTAAGCCTGGTGAGGCGAGGTTACAGTCACACCACAACTACGGCAACTTTGCGAGCTTTGAGCGCTCTGCTCTCCTCTGTGCTCTGTCTGTGGCTCGCAGCGCACTGAGTGAGTGCAGTCAGTGTTGACTTTGAGCGCTGCCAGCTGACGACGACGTCACATCCAAGAGAAACTCAGGGAGCGCTTGATTTGTTAAAAAAATAAAACAACCCACTTCCCCATCCACCCTCAACACTATTGTACTGACAAAACGGACGGCGCCGAGAATAAGAAATAAACGCTCCTCTTCTCACTGCTGCTCTGACGACACGACACCCCCCTTAATTCTTTTGAACGAATCTGCACGATTCACACAAATGACCAATTTGGATTCAAAACGGCGATTTTCGCCGAAAAGCTACACGTTTGCAACTTTGCATGCCTGTAAAAAGTATTTATGTCATATTGTTTATGTCCCAAAAAACGTTTTTCAAAAGGTTTGAGGCTAAATTGGCCACCCAACCCTAGTATTTTTTCCAAATATATTTTTTAATTTGATGGACTTTATATCGATTGATGTATTTAAGATATCACAATTATTTATTACAATAATCATAAAGCATTTTATATGTACTTTTAAGGTCCAAAAATAAACACATTTTTATCTGCTTAAAACACCATAATTTCAGTTATAACTGTAAGCACTCATTTTTATAACAGTAATCTTATTACAACATAATATAATGTCATAAGGTCAAGTATTATACTAATTTATAATCACGGTTTTTTTTTCGTTTTTTTGTAAGGATCATAGTGAATTATAATTATCATAGTTAAATTATGTATTCTAATTTGATTTGGTCGCTTATCTAGAGACGTCACGCGCATGTTGCTTAATGCCTACTATTATACAGGTCTATTGATATGCATATAGGCTTGTTGTTCAAACACCCTGTTGTGACACTAAAGCGTTGGCGAGATGTGAACTTGGGGGTTTTGGCATAAGTACTCATTTGTATAACAATAATCTTATTGCAACATAATGTCATAAGGTCACGTATTATACTAACTAGAATTTCGGGCCCCCTTCGGGGGCCCTCAAATCTAGAGCTCGGGCCCCCTCCGGGGGCCCTCACGGTATACCAGCAATCAAATGGATTTGTAATGGGCAAATATGGGTAGTTCTTTTTTTGAGAAAAAATATTTTTTTGAGAAAACATAGTTTTTTCAGAAAAAATTTTTTTTGAGAAAAAAAAAAGTTTTTTGAAAAAAAAAGTTTTTTGAAAAAGAAAAGTTTTTTGAAAAAAAGTAAAAGTTTTGGCCTAATTGTGTTATTGCGACCGTCAGGGAGCAGTTTACTATGAAAACCTCCACCGGCCGTCCGTCCGTCGGTCGGTCACACGTCACACCTTTGCCCTGCTCATATCTCCGCATCAGTATATAGGGCTTGTTTGTTTATTGTATGACATCACGCCACATCATCAGCTGTGGACTCTGTGATGTCATCGTATCTCCATATATGGCCATCTCCGTATATGGAGATATAAGTCGTCCATGCCCAAGTATGGGCTGGTGAGGTCAGACTTTGTGTGATGCGTAGGTTATCTCCATATATGGAGATTCAACATTCCAGGCAATGCTCTCTTCCCTGGTGAGAATTGCCCCTTTATATAGGGCTTGTTTGTGTATTGTATGACATCACGCCACATCATCAGCTGTGGACTCTGTGATGTCATCGTATCGCATCAGTATATAGGGCTTGTTTGTGTATTGTATGACATCACGCCACATCATCAGCTGTGGACTCTGTGATGTCATCGTATCTCCATATATGGCCATCTCTGTATATGGAGATATAAGTCGTCCATGCCCAAGTATGGGCTGGTGAGGTCAGACTTTGTGTGATGCGTAGGTTATCTCCATATATGGAGATTCAACATTCCAGGTGTAACTACGGCTACCCGTATGACGTGAGAGGTGGAGGTTGTGATATTTGTGGAGATAAGCGACCAACGGTCGCTTATCTCCCGATTAGGGAGTCTTACTGGTTATTATTACTACTAGAAGCTGGGCCGCCCTTCGGGCGGCCCAGCGTCTAGTCGGCGACCTGGCCAACTCGGGAACGATGTAAATAGGGAATGAATCCCCCGCCCTTTAATGCAAACCCCATTATACCTGTTGTCATAGAACCCGTTTTGACCATCTGTTTGCCTGTGTCCATTTATGCCCATATATGGAGATATCTGTATCTGTCTGTCTGTCGGTGTCCATTTTATGTCCATATATGGAGATCACTGCAGATATAGTTCTGGGTCCATTTTATGCCCATACGCCCATATATGGAGATATCTGTCTATTTGTGTCCATTTTATGCCCATATATGGAGATCTCTGTATCTGTCCGTCTGTGTCCCTTTATGCCCGTATATGGAGATATCTGTTTATCTGCGTCCATTTTATGCCCATATATGAGATCTCTGTCGCTTTTTGTTTGTTTCTTCTTTAAGCAGAATACACAGCCTGCTTAAATCTGCATCATTCAAGTCATCCTCCCAGTCCCACGCTTTGTCGCTTGTCTTATGTTTGTTTTTGTCTCTTTTATTTTCTTTTTTGGAGCGGACCCCATGAATGCCCCATCCTTTAATGCAAACCCCAATATACCTGTTGTCATAGGACCCGTTTTGACCATCTGTTAGCCTTTGTCCCCACCCTTTAATGCAAACCCCAATATACCTGTTGTCATAGGACCCGTTTTGACCATCTGTTTGCCTTTGTCCCCTTATGCCCATATATGGAGATCTCTGCACACACAGTACCGGTTGCGGAAAACTCTGATGTCAGACATCAGCTCCGCATTCAGGGATTCATTTTATGCCTATATCTGGAGAAAGCGTGTGCCGGTGGGAAGAACTTGTCCCCTTATGCCCATATATGGAGATCTCTGCACACACAGTACCGGTTGCGGAAAACTCTGATGTCAGACATCAGCTCCGCATTCGGGGATTCATTTTATGCCTATATCTGTAGAAAGCGTGTGCCGGTGGGAAGAACGGTTCTCGAGATTCACATACATACATACACATTCACAGAGATTTTTTGTTGACTCATGTGGCGTACGTGATGTCACAGCCTTTTATGAAGTGATGTCACAATGAGTCAGCGCTTGCGCCGATTTCCTCCGGAACAGCCTGATGTCAACAATCAGCTCCGCATAAGGAGATTCCGAACGTTTTGCGCCGGTTTCGGAAAACCGCGAGTCAGGTCGGGTCGAGGCCCTGCACTGCACTCCGCGCGGCGGCGGGGAACGCGCGTGCCGAATCTGAAGCCGGTGGGACGAACGGTTCTCGAGATACGCGGATTACAAACAAACAAACAGACAGACAGACAGAGATTTGTCGCATTTATAGATAGATAATAGGCCTGCCAATGTTTTATTTTCATGATTTCAATGTTTTCATTTTAGCAACACACACACACACACACCCCTACACACACACACACACACACACACACACACACACACACACACACACACACACACACACACACACACACACACACACACACACACACAGACAGACAGTATGTTGCTGTGAAGAGGTGAGTGGGCCGAACTCTAGAGGTGAGTGGCCCGAAGGGCCGCCAACTTCTTGTAAGATACAGGCTCTCGGCTAGCTAGGCTCTCGCTGCTGCGCGGCCGTCACTGCTGAAGCAAACTGTAACCTGATACTTTGGTGACGAAAATTGCGTAGGAGACACTCTGGGGAAAGATTTGCATAGCAAACCCACACATTACTTTTCTACAAAGTGTACATCGTGCGAATACAATAGCTTCAGGAGAAGCTGCTAGGAACATTGGGGTAAAAATGCGCAATTTTTGTGCAAAACGTGGAGTCTTTAGATGCAGTGTAAATGTGATTCTATCGCGCAGGATGCTTAAAAATACTTAAAGAGGCTCGCTGTGGGTTATGGCTGCTGAGATTTATAATCACTTTTTCTTTTTTTTGCAAGGATCATAGTGAATTATAATTATCATAGTTGTTAAAAGGTATTCTAATTTGATTATAAGTCATTATAAGTGATTATAATAAGTCACAACTTAAGTGGTCATTCCTGATGAGCATCCAACCGGATGTTTGGACAAGACAAATAGTTGAATAAGTAGCTCAGTGGTGCATTGGTGATTCAATGTTTGGGGGGTCGCTTATCTAGAGACATCACGCGCATGTTGCTTAACGCCTTCTATACAGGTCTATTGATATGCATATAGGCTTGTTGTTCAAACACCCTGTTGTGACACTAAAGCGTTGGCGAGGTGTGAACTTGGGGGGTTTTGGCATCAATGCACGTCCATTTGCGTGAGAGGCGAGACCCCCGCTCAGAAAAGATATGGGGCGGCAGGGGGCGTGCGACCCCAGACTAATTCAACTGCTGTACTGAAACTCATTGCGTCTATTACTAGTCCCACGCACAATAAGTGTGGGATTCCTCTGCCGAGGAGGACAGCAGGATATCAAGTTCTCCCAACTTTTGCTTTGCTTGGCAAGGCAGCTTCACTTGTAGTTTCCCATCATGGTGAATAGATGCTGATGATTATGAAGTCAGTCCAGTCAGCAGCAGCAAGGAAAATACAGGAACCTTCATGCGCCACTACTTATGAGCTAAACTGGGTGTGTGGCACTCCTAACTCCTATGACAAACATTACAGACAAATGGATTTGAGTAAATATTGTTATCAGATAAATATATTACTGATAACAATATATTATGAGCTAAAATTTGTGTGACACATATAGCTCATAGGGGAGTGGCATAATGTGTTTGCCATTGCCTGCATGTGTGCCAGTGCCAGGGGCCTCATACTAGTGTTCACCTATAGGACCCCTAAATCACTAAGTCCTCATGGCTAGCTACTGCTTAGCTTCAGTCAGAAGCAAGTGTGTTCGTTTAACAGCACCACTTGGTCTTGGTCACTATTGCAGCGTGTGAGCTAGCGCTGCATGCACTGCTCAAAAACCTACATGATGCAATATATAGAGACCTCTGTCTTACCTGGCCCAGGGCCGGGCATACACAGCATCTAATAAGTAGGAGAATCACTTCACATACAGTTTGCTCTGGGGTTACACAAGCACAACACTGATGAGAGAAAGTGGGCAGACCAAGGCCTTTCATCTAGCCTCGTAAACCGCCCTCTTCCGGAAACTATTTCATTTGTTTCACTGGATTACGGAAGTTGGTTGTTTACTAGGCTACCTTTCATCTGCCAGCAGATAACAATTGTTGGGGCTTTGACCAGGTATTAGGTAACAAGTTGCTTGGTAATTATAGATGAAGTGATTAATGCCTGGAGCTGACTGCAGAGAAATAGCAGGAGACGGAGACAGACCCAGGACATGCCCAGACACAACAACAATACAATGTAGAATGTAATGGCCTCTGACCATGTATAGTGACTTATAATCACACTATCAGCTAAACAACAAAAGAAGTGTTTAGTATTTAATTTGTGTTTCCATACCAGCAGTCACAGGGCAACCAATGGACGCGGTTCAGCCTGTTGGCCTTCTGCAGTGTGTAAAATGACCAGGCAGAAATTACTTACTGTATAGTTTACAATAGTCATTGATTATGCAAATGTCTTTCCCCTGTCATTAGGTGTTGGTGTAGGTTGGTGTATGTATGTATGGTATGGTGCTTCTCCAACTTGTGCAGTCAAATGCAAGATCTTCCCAGGACTTGGTGTCGACGTCAAGGGCCTTCATGTCTCTCTTGAAGACATCTCTGTAGCGCAGGTGGGGACGAGCGGTTGCTCTCTTTAGAAACCACAACTAAGATCTAGTTTATGTTATAACAAAGAGTTCAATACTACACTAATTCCCCATGGAGACCTTTTGGAATTATTGTAATAAAATGTGAATCCAGTACACTGCTCTTGGTATAGCAATGACCAATCTCTATATCCTCCTCTATTTAAGGGATGTACTACGTGACTCGTTTATATTGTTTGTTGAAATGGCCTCATGGCTTTTGTAATAAAACAAACTCTGTTAAAACAAATCAAGTTAAAAACTAAATTAGAATCACTGAACACAAATGCAATATAATGAACAATGATTAAAAATCTCTAGTTGCTAGGCCCGTGTCATGGTCATACAAAAAAATTATATTGCTTCAACTTTCAGTGTGGATTAGACATGTCGTGTGTTACAAAATCATTGTCTGAACGTCCAAAATAGGACTGTAACTTTTAGCTTGTGGCCATTGGAACTTTGGTATTTTGCTGGCCCTGGGCCCTGAGCCATCTTAAGCTGAGTAGCCCTGTGCTTGACATTTCAAGGCCACAGTTCATGAAGTTTATAGGCTTAGATTCCAAGGTACTGTATGGAAATAGTAAATTCCTTAAATACAGGAGATAGAGATCGGTTATTGCTAGTAGTAATGATGACATAGACTGACCAAGTGCTATGACAATGAGTACAGCACTAAGAACTCTGGGTTAGTATTATGGTTTAAGCTGCCAGAAATCATTAGCCTCTGTTTGTGGATGTGTTGTGATGTTTATTTAATATACATCATTGTTCTTTTCTTCTCTCAGTTTTTTAGGGAATATTCTTATACCTTCCAGGCTTCCAAGTCATCTCAGGGACTACTTTAAAAGAAGTGAAGAAAAATAAATGCCTACGAGAACTAGAAAGCATAGAAGAAGAGTGAAGCATAGGGAGATGGAAGACACTCCTGAAGATAGGAAAGATTGCAATTTCTCAACCACTGAGAATCCTGTTACAGCGTCACTGTCCCAGGCCGATGTCAATGCACTGAGTTGTACACAGAGGTTGGGCGAATCCGTCTCCCAGCCTCATTCTCACAGCTTACGCTCACTGAGACAAACTCCATGTATAGAGAAAAGGGCAAGTTACAGAGCAGAGAGGTCCCACAGCTTAAATTATGTTATACAACGTTATACACCTGATATCTATGTTGAAGGTGACATGGAAAACTACTGGTTACACTGCACACAAGCAGGACTGTTCCGATGCAACGTGACTGGCCTGGTGTTTAAGATGAAGGCACCGGGAAGTGTAATTTACAGGACAGTCCCTTGGAACCAAAAGCTTGTAGCCCAGCTTGGCAAGAGGCCAGCAGGACCACTGTTTGACATAAAACATCATCAGGGTTCTGTATCTAAGTTACACCTTCCCCATTGTGAGATCATATCCCTGGGTGGAGGCAAATCCTTATCTGTTGTCCATGTGATGGATGAGGAGGGTGAGCTTATCGACCCCCAAGTTATCACAGTCACAGACACTCATGTAATCATAGACGTAAGTGAATTTTCTGCCTATGGTGTCGTTGTTGATGATGTGAGCAACCCTAATCCTATACGTGCATTGGTGCCACTGTTTTATACACCACCAATTGATAATGAGCCCATATCAATCCTGAATGTATTGCTGTTACCTGGTAACGTTGTGCTGAGTGAAGTGATAAATGAAAGGAGGAAGAGAATTGGAGAAGAGATTTATGTTGAAAGTCCTCCCTGTAAACTAGTCCCAAACAAAGAATATACCCTCTCCACTGACCCTCAAGATGACTCTATCACAATTGAACCAAGAACACGTAGGGCATCATTTGAAGTTGAGGAATATCACAATTTTATCTCAACATTCAAAATAAATTTAAAGTTGAAGTTAAAGGATGTGAGGCTGCTTCTAAGCGACAGTAGCACCTCTGCCTGGACATGGGAATCCTGTGTAAACTTTTCAGCTCCTGATCTAAGGAGACACCAGTTCAAAATTCAAGTTCAGCACCTACTGAAGGATACAGCAGAAGAAATACTGTTGTCTGTGAGGAGCAGTTTCATCGAGAGAGTTTCAGATCCTGTTCTTAAAAGTGTCCTGGACAAACTTTTAGAGAAGAGGGTGTTAAACGATGCTGAGAGGGAGGAGGCTGGTGGGATACCGTTGAGAAAAGACAAGGCGGGTTGTGTCATTGATGCAGTAAGACGCAAAGGACCTGAAGCAAGTAAACACTTGATATCCCTTCTGTGTGAGATGGACCCATTCCTCTCTGAACATCTTGGTTTGAAACCCACCACACAGCAAAATGGTCCACAACATCCACAACCAAGAAGCAACAGACGCCAACCAAAAAGAAGTCCAGATGGTGCAAGCAATGAAAGAACACAACCAAGGATGGAAACAAGGAAACGCAGAATCCAATCATAAACCTGTCAAAAATGACTCATCACAGCACAGTCCACTCTGTTATGTATGTTTTCGACCACACACACAACCAAAATCCTTTCAAACTAAAGGTGGAACTAAAGTAGAAACTCTTAAAGTGGCGTGGACTGCTACTCAACCATGGTGTGGTACTGCATGGTTGACAATAGCACAAAGATCCTCCTGTATTCACAGGTATAGACTAAATATTACACTGGGTGGTGGAAAAGAGCAACTACTGTCACCAAATTTGTCCTGAAGATCCACCTATGAAGAGCCAATGCTCAAACCCTCAATGACACATGAGGTTTTGTGAACAAGCCAGTTGGTTTACTCTTCTAACTAGATTAACTATGATAATCTACTGTATAGCATGTTTATACTGTATTTATTGTCTGTCTTCATTTATCGATTCATTCATTTCTTGATTTCTACAATAAATATATAAATGACCCTTCTATTGACTATCAGTAATAGTTTCCTCTTGTAATGACATGATGATAACATGATAAACTAATATTAATCATATATATCGTTGCTGTTGGTGTTAAAGCCCTATGGGGCCTCGTTTTGTGGGGGACTGCCAATAAGTCGGAAAGCTCATTTGTCAGAATTTTGTTAGGGTTAGGTTTTAGTTAGGGATAGGCTTAGGCTTAAGGCCTCTCCATACTTCGCCCGAAACCGCCGTTTTCGGTCAAAAGGTCCTTTTCTACCATAAAATGATATCCCTCGGGACTTCTGAAAAGCATTGGACCGAACGAGAGTTCGGAAATTTGCACGTCGGAAAACACAACTCACCGAACATTTCGGTCGAAGTATGGAGAGGCCTTTAGGCATAGTTTTACTGAGGTTAGGGTTTGGGTTAGGTTTAGGCATAGTTTTACTGAGGTTAGGGTTAGGGTTTGGGTTAGGTTTTGCTGAGGTTAGGGTTGGGTTTAGATTTAGGCATAGCATTTTTCACCAGGTTAACATCACCAGATTCTGAGCTTTCTGACCAATGAGCTTTCTGAGCTTTCTGACCAATGAGCTTTCTGACTAATGAGCTTTCTGACTAATGAGCTTTCTGACTAATGAGCTTTCTGACCAATGAGCTTTCTGACCAATGAGCTTTCTGACCAATGAGCTTTCTGACTAATGAGCTTTCTGACCAATGAGCTTTCTGACCAATGAGCTTTCTGACTAATGAGCTTTCTGACCAATGAGCTTTCTGACCAATCAGCTTTCTGACTAATGAGCTTTCTGACCAATCAGCTTTCTGACTAATGAGCTTTCTGACCAATGAGCTTTCTGACCAATGAGCTTTCTGACTAATGAGCTTTCTGACTAATGAGCTTTCTGACCAATGAGCTTTCTGACCAATGAGCTTTCTGACTAATGAGCTTTCTGACTAATGAGCTTTCTGACTAATGAGCTTTCTGACCAATGAGCTTTCTGACTAATGAGCTTTCTGACCAATGAGCTTTCTGACCAATGAGCTTTCTGACCAATGAGCTTTCTGACCAATGAGCTTTCTGACTAATGAGCTTTCTGACCAATGAGCTTTCTGACCAATGAGCTTTCTGACTAATGAGCTTTCTGAACAATGCCATGGCATCGTTTTGTGTTTAATCCTCTCTGAGTATTTTCAGTGCCCCATGGTAATTGGAGGAGTGGTGTGGATTCTGGAGACACACCTGGACCTCATTCTTCAATCAGCCTGCACCCAGCCTAAAAACCTGTGAAGAACACTATTAGACCAGATTCACATGGTGGCCATTTTGTTATTAATTTAATGAAATGCCACCCTGTTTATTCAATGTGAAATGCCAATATGGCTGCCGTGTGAATATGGTTTGTTCCAGCCATTTTGCCATCCGTCACCTCCATGTGCCGAGCCCTTTTGTTTGACGCTATAATATGATGAAGTGGGCATTAAAGGTAGGGTAAGTGAAGGTTAAAATACAAGTTTTTGTTAAAAGATAAAAGCTCTATATTCTGATAGTAATCATTGCTATAGAGCAGGGGTGTTCAAAGTGCGGCCCGGGGGCCTAATGCGGCCAGAGGACAATCAGAAGAGAGCAATTCCAATTCTGTCTGCTCCTTTCTTTGTTCCATCACTTCCAATTTCACAATCTGTATCTTGACTGAGTTCTCTATCCTGATTGGATAAAGTTGGCATCCCGAACTGAAAATGTAGTTTCTGTATAACAAAGAGCTGATGAGACATGGAGACTCCTGTTACTGAACACACACACTGTTGCAGTGAATAGAGCTATATTTAACACTTATATTAACCAAAGAAAATCACTTAAAGAAAACAAAAAGGTTTAAATACTCTATGGTGATACAAGGCTTCTGCATGACCAAGACAATATTGTAATGTCTATTCATTAAAAGAAAAAAAAAGTTGGTATTTGGTTATAAGCCAACGTCTTGTCAACCTTAAAGTTCAGGAAAAAAGATCGATTCCTGTGGAAGCAGTTAGTGTGGTTTGGGGTGATCATATTTTCCAAAAGATACATTTGTTTATTAATTCGGTGTCCTCCCAGGACCCAAACTTTATGAATGAACCTTTTAAGCACTAAGTGAGAATATCTAAGTGAGAATATCTACAAGCTCAATTAGCTTTTATTTTTATGCTTTATTTGTGTGACTCCTAATGTGTCAGAGTGTCAACCTGTAGCAAGGTTAACACTTCTGGAGACTCGACATTCAGTAATTAGTTTGGTGTTCTGATCAAAATGAAACATTATAATGCTATGTAAAAACCAAATAAGAATGGCCAAGGACTAAGAATAAGCTTTGCCACGGACACATTAGTCTGTGTGACGGACATATTGATGACCCCTGGTTGTAGTTCTATAGTGCTCAGTGTGAACGGTCCTTTAGTAAGCTTTTCCTCCTGGGCGTCGTAAGATCTGCGTTTAAATCCTGGGCATTACAAAGGCACCAACCTGCTCATCAGGAAATACTCTTAGTGCTGTCCTGTCATTAAGTCCTTAATTAAGTCCTTAAAGTCATTAATGTCCTGTCCTGTCACTAAGGCACCACCTGCTCATAGGGAAATACTCTTCATACCAGTGTTGTCCTGTCATGTGTTTGTTGTTGGACACCATTAGCCTGCTATTAATACCTCTAAAATGACGAATTAAACATTGGCCAAATTGTCAAATATTATTAGAGGCAGAAATTGTGAAAATAGCTGATCTACATGCTTGCTCACAGCGCTTTGTGAGGCGTCATGAGCATGTAGATCTGCTATTTTCACAATAGAACCGTGTTATATAAAATTTAACTATCATAGACCTGTCTAAATGTGTGGGTTCAGTCATTCAGAAGTGTCTCATAGAGCTGTGTTTAAATGATGTGGGTTCAGTCATTCAGAAGTGTCTCATAGAGCTGTGTTTAAATGATTTACCCTCCTGTTAGAGAGTGGCTGAAGCAAACAAGACTCTTGTCAACGCTTTTAAAATAGAACTGTTACTTCTGTTATGAACCAGCAAGTAGCAGCATTGCACAGTTCAGTTTGTTGACTGTTCAAGCAAGTCAAAAGATTACTCATGATCAATCTGTTCAGAAAGACATCCTGTGTTCTTTAAGTTTTTAGGATACAGAGACAGAGATACTCATTGTAGCTGTTTTTGGATATTTTTCTTTTCTTTTCTTTTTTTTTTTTTTTTTTTACTTCACTCGTACTGTAACAGCTGGATGCAAAAAAACAACAACAACAACAAATGGATAAAATGCTACAAGTAAAAGTTTGGTATTAAAAATGTAATAAAGAGGTATTGGCGTCCAAGTGTAGGTTGCCGAAAGTAAAAGTACTCCTTATCCATCTCATTTTAGGTTTTCAAAATGTATAAAATACTTTTGAAAATGGCAGATCTGCAAGCTCATAACGCTTCCCATTGCAACACGCTGTGATAGATTGTAGATCGGCTATTTTCAAATAACCAAAGTAAAGTGGTTTATGTATGGTTTGCAATAACAATCAAAATCTGTAATGTAACTAAGTTCTCTAATAATAGTAGTGGAGTTGTCAAACACAAAGTGTGTACAAACTTCAGTGATAATCAAACAAAGAAAAGGAAAGTACCCTACAATCAAGCTGGAAATAAAACACTTAAAAAAGAAGGGTCAACAGTCCTACAGTATGATTCACTGTTCAGCATCACTTAAATTGCACCCCCCAGCATTAAAGTGTGTCTTTGGCAACTGAATTTATCTTATTATATTAGCTAGTTCAGAGTTCAGAGACATTAATGTCTTGAGAAAAAAAAAGTGCAATCCAGAAGACCCAAAACCGAAATCTGTGATCTGAGATTTAAGATATTAGTTAAATCTCATATACTGTATTACAGTCAAATTATGAACATTGTGGCAGCAATAATACATAATAAATCTTATTTAAACCAGAAAAATTCTACCTCAATGTTGCAAAGCAGTTATTAGTCGATTCTACTCACACACCACACTGGGCAGGCACAGTCCAGGCTGTCCAGTGTGGGGCAGCAATAACTCTACTGTTACCGCCCAGGTCTGAAGGTCTGACCTTGATGGGTACATGTGGTTGTAAAAAGTCACAGAGATGGTAGATCAGCCAGATCAGTAGAAAATTAAGAAAAACAATAAAATAAAATCAATCCCAAAACACACAGGGAGACATGTGATGGCCAGCCAGTAGGGAGGCGGGGAATGTTCTCTCATTTACGTTTTCCCGTTAATAGGAGTGGGGATATTTGGTCCCTTATATCTTGTGTACTACTGTAGCTCACAACGCATTGCGTTGGAACACATTTATCACCAACGTGAACAGAATAGGGTTTGTATAGCCTCGATAGCCAGGCATTTCATTCAGGGTTTGTGTGGTTATTTGTAGATAATAGTTATCATCGCCTGAAACTTACTGATCATCTTTTGACATTGTTCAGCAGACTTTCTCGTTTTGACATTTAACTCTTTACCGTTTGCAACTATGTCCCTCTTCAATTCAACCACTTGACCATAGAGGCGTTTGAATTCTTCCATGTAGTTTATGCAAGTGCAGATCTGTGCAATCATCTCTGAGGATCTTTCGTTTAACTCTGTGTGAGTATGTATTGTCTTCAGGCAATCAATTAGTGGTTGGACTCTTGTCAGGAAATCCATCGCCAGTGTCTCAAATTTCCCATTTTCGATTCCATTATCGCTCATGACATTCCCATAATCTCTTGCTGCCATTGCAGCTTTACCAGCACTAGCTACACCTGCGCCCAAAGCCACCAGGCTTAAACCAAATGTAAATGGCAGTAACACCATTCCCACAGCACATGCAGCCAAGCCTCTATTGGCTCCTTCTTGCGCTGTGTCCCATGACTCAACCAACATTTTCATTTCATCTGCTATTTCAAAGAAACCACATTGAATATCTTTCATTCTTTCTTTATGATGAAGAAAATAACTTGAGAATGATGCGGCACTCTTATGGGCTTCACTGGATAAAACTAGTGGAAAGTCCTTGTTAGCTATTCTTTTTTGATTCAGACTCATTTTCAAAAACAAATTTGCAAGCTATACAGACGCCTCTGTTGTCTTCTGGGTGATGTGGCAGGGTTGTAATGTGGAATCTTTAGGCTACAGCACCAATCTGAAAGTTGAAGACAGGTTTATTAGTTTTATTGATTCACATGATCAAGTTTATTGTCCCTTTATGATTTATATCGGTCCAGTAGTGCATTGTTTCACAATTGGGGTGGGAGGTGGGTGTGGTGCCAGTGAGATTGGCTGTTGACTGAGTGGCTGATTGACTGAGTGTCGCAGATTGACAGGTCCCGCCTTCAGACCTGCCCCTTCCCTCCCATTCGATGGGAGGGAAGGGGCCCTCCCAGGGGCGGGCTCCTCACTGGGAGGATACAGCAGTGTCAACACAGAAATGTGTGTGAGGAGGACTTAATTGGCATAATGACTAAATTGGAGAGAAAAATTGGTAAAATCTAAAAAAGTGACTCCTGTTACGGAACACAATGATGTATCACAATTGGGCTTTAACGTTTTAACACTAAACACTTAAACAACCACATATAGTACCCTACATTTATTGACCGGGCCCTGAGGGGGCTTCTCCCCCTCTTACTGTATATTTCCCTGAAACATCTTTGCTTAAAATAGCCGATTAGCATAAGAGCCACTGCGCTTAAACCTAATGTGAATGTGAGTAATACCCAGGCCCGGACCGGGGCAAACCAGGTCCAAGCACAGGGCACCATGAAGGGTTAATCCTGCCCTGGTAATACCGCTGCTACACCTGCTGAACCTACTATAGCAGTTAAAATGTAAAAACATTTATCCCATGACTCAACCAACTGTTTCATTTCCCCTGCTATTTCAAAGACCACATTCTATATCTGATAATCAAAATGACTTTAGAATGTTGCAACACTGCCTCTGGCTTCATTGGATAAATCTGGCGGAAAGTCCTTGCTGTTTCTTCTTCTTCTTAGGGTTCTGACTTTTTTTTAAAGGATAACTTCAGGGAAAAGCCGCCTGAAATTTGATAACAGGCTTATTAGTTTAATGTACAATGAAGTAATGCATTCATTTATGAAAAGAAACAGAGGTTTATGCCTGACTGTGACTTTATGTTGTCTTAGCCCTGAAATGGCTGGGATTCTGGGAATGTATGTATGTATGTATGTATAGTATGTACAGTATGTAGGTGTCCCCCCTACTAAAAAAATCGCACCCGTGCGAAGTGAGCGGTGCAACAATATTTAGGGAGTATGATATATTGTGGACTTCGATTTTCAAGCCTTTGAACATCATTTTTTGACATCATTTTTTATGACGTATTTTCTGCGGCCTAAACGCGTTCTAAATCAGGGTGAACCAATCGGGTGCCTCTGTGCCTATGACATCATGGACAAATCCACAGAATCGAAGTGTTTCATTGGTCTAGCTAACTCATGTCATCATCATTAGTGACATCATAATTTTGGTAAAAAAGCGGTCCATAGGAGCAGTTTGCACCTCTCAAAAATATGGACGACGCAAAGCCATTGGTTTCTATGCGGCGAAAATGAAGCTTTTTTGTCCCTTGTATGGGTGTCGCCATCATTGTTTGAATGGTACCCCAGGAATCATAAGGAATGCTATTGGCTGCCGACGGTCACGTGGAACCGCAGAGATACATGGGAGAATGTGGTCGGAGCCTCCCGAAATACAGCACACGAAGAAGAACACAGCCGGCTGGTATCAGTTTAGTTGGACACGCCCCCCGCAACTTTATCATCGATTTTAACATAAATGGGACCATATTTGCACAAAACGCATATCGTGACTACTAATTGAAGCCGAGGCCGAATTGGGCCGAATCGCATGGATGAGCCCTGACAGCACATGGTTGGTGCTACAGACTCCAAATTTCGCACGCAGATAGCTCAGACCTTTGCCTACGTTCTTAGCTAGGCCTCGACCCGACCCGATATGTGGTTTTCCGGAACCAACGCTAAAGGTTCGGAATCTCCATATGCGGAGTCCTGACTACTAATTGAAGCCAATGGACACCGAATCCGAATGGCCCGAATCGCATGGATGAGCCCTGACAGCACATGGTTGGTGCTACAGACTCCAAATTTCGCACACAGACAGCTCAGACCTTTGCCAACGTTCTTAGCTAGGCCTCGACCCGACCCGATACACAGTTTTTCGGATCCGGCACGAAAGATTTGGAATCTCCGTATGCGGAGATGACTGACATCGGGCTGTTCCGGAGCAAGCGCTGACTCATTGTGACATCACTTCATAAAAGGCTCTGACATCACATACGCAAGATGAGTCAACTAAAAACCTCTCTGAGTGTGGCATAAACTAAAGTCTTTCTTCCTCTCACTTCGAGGTAAGCAAAGTTCAGGGTGCTCTTCAGAGCGGTTGGGTTCAGGGGAATTAGCGGGCTGTGCCTTTAAGAGAACCAGGTGAATAATGTGGATAAGCCCAGGCAGTCCCTCTCACGCTAAACTTAAATAATAAAGTGGAATAAGGAGCCCAGGGGCTAGGGAACTCCGGGGCGCTCTGTAAGTAAAGTAAGGGGTGAGTTACGAAGGCTCTCACTTGCTCTCACGTCATACGGGCAGTTGACAGGTTGCGTATGGTTACGTATTGAATGTTGAAACCCATATATGGAGACACCCAACACATCTCATTAAGTCTTCGGAATCTCCTTATGCGGAGCTGATTGTTGACATCAGGCTGTTCCGGAGGAAATCGGCGCAAGCGCTGACTCATTGTGACATCACTTCATAAAAGGCTCTGACATCACGTACACCACATGAGTCAATGGGCATAAATGGACACAGGCAAACAGATGGTCAAAACGGGTCCTATGACAACAGGTATAATGGGGTTTGCATTAAAGGGGGAACCGGCACTGTCTGCAACACGGAGGCACAGACAGATACAGAGATCTCCATAATGGGCATAAAGGGACACAGACAAACAGATACAGAGATCTCCATATGGGCATACAATGGATGCAGACAGACAGATACAGATATCTCCATATATTAGTATAAATGGACACAGGCAAACAGATGGTCAATACGGGTCCTACAGATAACTCCATATATGGGCATAAATGGACACAGGCAAACAGATGGTCAAAACGGGTCCTACAGAGATCTCCATATATGGGCATAAAATGGATGTAGACAGACAGATATCTCCATATATGGGCATAAATGGACACACGCAAACAGATGGTCAAAATGGATCCTATGACAACAGGTATAATGGGGTTTGCATTAAAGGGCGGGGCATTCATTCCCTATTTACATTGTTCCCGAGTTGGCCAGGGCGCCGACTAGACACTCGGCCGCCCATCTCCATATATGGGCATAAAATGGACGTGGACAGACAGATATCTCCATATGGGCATAAATGGACACACGCTAACAGATGATCAAAACAGATCCTATGACAACAGGTATAATGGGGTTTGCATTAAAGGGCGGGGCATTCATTCCCTATTTACACTAGACGCTCGGCCGCCCATCTCCATATATGGGCATAAAATGGACGTAGACAGACAGATATCTCCATATATGGGCATAAATGGACACACGCAAACAGATTGTCAAAACAGATCCTATGACAACAGGTATAATGGGGTTTGCATTAAAGGGCGGGGCATTCATTCCCTATTTACATTGTTCCCGAGTTGGCCAGGGCGCCGACTAGACGCTCGGCCGCCCGAAGGGCGGCCGAGCTTCTAGTCATGGTAATTGAAAGGCAGTTTTTCACTAGCGACATGAACCATAAAGTATTTATGACGATGTTTATTAAGGTTAGAAAATCTAAGAGGAAAATGAATGGAGTCCAGTGGAGAACAAATCTTTTTGGTACCTCGCGGGGGGAAAACAGTGCAACTAGCGGCCAATCATGGGGTCTTTCTCTTCCGGGAAAGCTTCATGAATAATCCAGCCAACTACACCCCTGCACCCTACAGCCAATGCAGAGTTTGGTATAGACGGGTTTCTTGTTTACAAACATTGAGACTAAATGCACAGGTGACTGTATCATGTAATCAATTCCGTCCAATCCCCAAACCTGTTGTTTTGGGGAGCGCTGGTTTCATTGGCTAATTTTGGTACCGACCTTGCGCACGCATCTATTTCTTATCAGTGTAACGTGGACCAGAAACCCAGTATAAGAGCGCTCTCGGTAATGTCTTCATTAACGGGCAAAGACATCAGGGACATGAGGCCAGAAGCGCACACCTCGTGGCATGCTCTGCTTGCACACAAGTAGGCCATGTGTGGCCTGCTTGAGCGGAAAAGGGATAAAAGGGATTGTATGTTTGAGATGTACACGGCGGCGCGACCCCCCATCAGCTTTACAGTCATCAGACGAGGTAAAAATAACGAGCCGTATTGGCATCGCGCCGCCGTCAAAAATGGGGCGAACGGGAACGTCCGTAGCAGTAAAAGAGTTAATAGTGTATTCACAATGTATAATATGGATTTTGAGTATAATATGATAGTGATTAGTCGTTTTAGTCTTATTAGTCTGTGGAACCTGAACAAAATAATTTTACTCTCATGTACACTGGCTGCTCAGAGAGTGGGCGGGTCTATGGGCTGAAAGGCTACCTGTACACAAGATGTAGCAATAAATAAATATTGTACTTTGAACCTATTTGCCATCATTATTTTGTATAAGGGCACTACAGCACAGACTCTGCACCCACACGCATGCAATCACACGGTGTGAAGAATTAACCACGTGAATAGCTTCCCTCTTTTAAGGAATGTCATAACAGACACACATTTGACAAAAATAGCAGATGAGCTATTTTCAGAGAATACATTTGGTGAAGAGGGTAAAAAAAGAGGCAAGTATAGACTCCTGGGGGATCCCAGTCTGCCAGTCAATGAAGTGTTATGGTTTAAGTGGTTAATTAAACATGTTGAATCATGTTTTATACTGTAAGACTACATTAAATGTTTTGTGAAATACAGATGCCAACGGTTGATAGAGATACAGTATTAATTGTGGCCACTACACAATGAAACTGTTAACTCACCGTGTTGCATACAGTGCTCTACACTGGGTCAGAGGTCAGCATTACTGGGAAGTGACGCTGCTGCAGAAGTTGCAGAACACATGGCGACCTATAAGAACTTTAACACATGAGTCAAATTAAATTATGAATACATTTGTTTTTCATTTGATGTGATTACCATTTCATCCCCCACCATCATGTACAATGTTCTGAATACACAATGTCAACCATTCATTCACAGTGATCATGCGTGTGTACCTGTACCCATAGTCAAATGTTGCTAATAAATAATGTACAAATTATTTTCAGTCACTTTACAAGAACAGCAAAATGTCTGTGGTATTACAATATTTATGAAATATGACTCACCATGTCTTCCAGAATGTTCATGTCCATATAGGAAGGTTATGAATGAATGAATGGGTGTTGCTGTGTTGATGAGCAGAGCAAAGTGTTCAGAGACTGCTTATGAGTCTGTGTCGCTTTACTGCTCCTGACCAAACTTTACTGCTCCTGACAGACTATAAAAGTGTGTGTGCGCGTGCGTGCGTGCGTGCGTGCGCGTGCGTGCGTGTGTGTGTGAGAGAGAGAATGGTATGGAGTAGGGTAGACATATTAATATTTTGAAATGTTTGTCATCATTATCTGACTCTGAAGAAAACAGAACGTTTGACACGTTAGTCACTTTTGTTTGTTTCTTTGTGCCAAATCTCTGAAGCAAATGGAGTGTGCTCCGGTACCTTCTGTGGATTCAGTCATTCAGAAGTGTCTCATAGACCTGTGTTTAAATGATGTGGGTTCAGTCAACAGTCATTCAGAAGTGTCACATGTGTTTCAAATTTTGACCATGTCCCCCTTTGTGTGGGACAGTCCCACATTTCCATGACTTTTCAGGCGTCCCACACATTGAGAACCCGAGCCACATTATGACTGGCAGGCTCCTGTAATGATCAATGTGCAGGTGTTGATAGGTGAGCAAGCTAGACCACACCGGACACACACTGCTACTGGACACGTAGCAGCATGTGAATACATTATAGGGTACTATATCCTCATAATAAATTGCTTTATATATCTATGTATTGTAATGCATTGTGATGTAATGTATAGTAATGTAATGTAATGAAGTGTAATGTGTGTGTGTGTGTGTGTGTGTGTGTGTGTGTGTGTGTGTGTGTGTGTGTGTGTGTGTGTGTGTGTGTGTGTGTGTGTGTGTGTGTGTGTGTGTGTGTGTGCGTCCTGCAGGGGGCTGTATGCTGGCAGTGCAGAGTGGCCTGGAACAGAGACTGCATGGCCAACCACTGGTTTGGATGACACGCACGCACACACACACACACACACACAGTCCAGATTTAAATTTACAGATTTATTGATCTATTATTGATTATGTTTCATATGAAATATTGTATTGAGTTGTTTGAAGAGAACTCTTGTTCTCTGCTGCTCAGGTCCAACACTGACCCCTGTTGGGTTTAGTGTGTCACTACTTCTCTTTATGTACAGTGTTGAATACTATTGTATTCATCTGTGTTAAAAAAAAGACCTCAATAAAATGTACCAATTAGAGTCTGACTTTTGGTATTTTATCTATTGTCATGCCTACTGTACTTTTCTCTTTCTCATGTGGACTGTTGTGGCTATTTTGGCACACGACAGCGTATGATAAAGTATAAACCCAGGCTTTAAGGCATATTTCAACCAATAATGTAGAATTCAAGTAGATTTTTAGTTTGTGGTGAATTAATAATCCAACTAGAAAAGTGTAATCAAAATCTGTAGAAAAAAAACTGAAGATAATGGTTAAGCAGAAACATGATCTATATTTCGTCATATGAAGGTGTCTCATTGTGAGCTTGTAAGTTGTACACTATATCTGCTATTTTTGGTGTGAGAATTATACAATTTATATTTGAGGTATTTAGCAAACTGACACTCTTAACACTTTGAGTGCCAGGGCGTCATATGACGTCAGACACGCACTTGGCAATGATGCCAGAAAATAATATTGGCGTCATATGACGCCAGATGCTTTTTTTTCATATTACAGTAGTACAGTGTTGGATCTATGCGGTAACCAAGATACAGCCCTTTTGGACGATGGGACGGTCGTCATGCATGACAATTCAGTGGCGTCAGTTCAGAACAAGCTAAGGTATGGCAACATGACTGGTGTCTGGTGAAGACACCAGTCATGTTGCCATACCTTAGCAACAGGCACGATGAAAAGTACATTTTTATTATTTCCCCCTGTCAAGGTATGGCAGCTGCATACCCCTGCCATACCCAATTGACGCCCCTGCATGACATCACACGCTTATGTGACCAAATTCAAGCATGCTGATTGGCCGGTTCCCCCCAGAAACAAGGGTCTCAAAGAGTTCAGTGACTTTTACCGTAACCGGACACACAGCAATCAGAGGGAGAGAGAGATATATTGAGAGAATGAGCTAGAATTAGTTATAAAATCATTAGATGTAGTATTATTTAGAGAGATAGAGATAGAGAGAGAGATCGGAAGGTAGAGGTTTTACCTAGGAGGAGTGGGGGAAGGGAAGGGCTAGTTTCTTTGTAGGTTGGGGGCGTCCATTTTGTAAAAAAAGAAAAAGAAAACGCCGTCCCAGTTACCGGACCGTTGCTCCGCTGATCAGAGAGCAAGTCATGGCCGCACATGGAGACCAAGCAGGCAGCCGAACCATGCCCCGTGGCCGTGGACACCAAGCCCGCAGCCTGCTGCTGCCCAGCGCCGCCACCGACCATAATCAAAACCCGAAGCACCAGTTGGACTTTCGTTTGTTGCTGCGCGGCTGCGTTTGGGACTTGACTGAGGCGACGCGTGAGGATGAACGGTGATGCCGTTGAACGCTGATGCCGGCGATTTGAAGAGAATTCTGTGTTTTTGCTGCTGTGTCGGGGGAGCCAAGGAACGTCGCCAGCCATCCACAGTGGACGGAGGAGCTACGGCGGTGATCCGGACCAGAGGCAGGCTGTTTGGAGCAGTGTATCATCTTACGGCGCCCACCGGCTGCACCGATAGGTATGGCCCCGGAGAGCGGAGTTGCAGCGGGCGCTAATACACCCAAATGAGGCCGTGCGTGGACTTAGCCGAGGAGGACGACCCGGTCGCTGCGGTGCTGTCTCGCCCCCTGCCCTGAAGGAAGCACTGCTGAGGTGTGCTGCGATCAGCGAACCGGGTAAGCATTATAAAGCTATGCTTTTTACGTTTCAATATGTTCTATACGTCTGTCTGTCTTTCAATGTTATATGAGATCAGTGCTGTGTTCTGGGGACTCACCGGGGACTACCCTCCACACCTCGCCCGACTTGGGACACCCTCGCAGGCACGGCGCCGCCAGGCGCCGGCCTCTATACCTCCGTGATGGAGGAACAATAAAATATGAACGGCGTCTGCCCTCGTGAACCTTTCAAAGTAGCGTATTTGATGCGTATTTTTATTCGTCTGCCCTGGCCAAACGAATAGTAGCTGATCGTATGCCCTCAAAAAAAGTCTAGAACACACCACTGTATGATATGCATAAAGTGTGTTCCTGTGGAAATGAGCCATGAATCTGTAGGTCTACTCTAATGCAAGCTTGTAATACATTCTTCAATCAATCAATAACCGATGTCAATAAGCCTGACCTGCTATTGTTTTTTTTCCACGTAGGGTGCATTTGGTAATATACAATTCAATTCAAAGGAGCGTTATTGGCATGAGAAAACATACGTTTACATTGCCAAAGCAAGTATCACAAATACAATAAAAAAAAACAGTTGAAAATATACAGTTGGAGGGGGTACAGCATTGTTCAAACAGAGCTATGTCGCATTGTCATTTTATATATATACAGGGTACAAATAGCAGCATTATTTTCCTCATAGTACATAAAGGTATCAGCTCTGTTTCATACTGTATGTGCAGTAGGTCTAGATGTCAATCCATGGTTTGTAGTAGGTGTATGAAGTTCCTCCAACTTCTTCCAGTAAGAATACATTTCTTTATAGTTTAGTTTTTTATTGTGTGTGTATACCTAGATAGATAGTTTAGTAATACAATCAGTGTGTGTGTGTGTGTGTGTGTGTGTGTGTGTGTGTGTGTGTGTGTGTGTGTGTGTGTGTGTGTGTGTGTGTGTGTGTGTGTGTGTGACATAATAATCTATCAAATCGATCTCAAATCTGTATCAAATTTGTATCAAAGCAGAGCCTATAGAATTCAGTGGCCACGTATATATACATATATACATTTGAAATTATTTAGACTAGTGAAAACAGCCGATCTACAAGCACACAACGCCTCGCTTGTAGATCTGCTGTTTTCACTACTTTTGTGCGACAGCCTTTGCTAAAGAACATACAAATTATACAGAAGCACGTTCATTTAGTATTTTGTATTTATTTCTATCATATACAGGGCCCGTGGAGTCTGACTGGATGGAGGAAGGATGGGAGCCCGATCTGCAACCAGACCAATGACAACGCAGAGGACAGTATGATGGCGGAGATAGCGAGAGCGGAGGAGTCAGGCATAGGTCATACACACTGTAGGTTCGCTGCCTGGACCAATGTCACTCTAGGGGAGCTGAAGAACTTTCTGGGACTTCTCTTCCTCACAGCTATCGTTCACAAGCCGGAGATTGCCATGCAGTGGTCAAAAAAAACATTGCCATGCCGTACTTTCCCAGAACAATGGCAAGGAACAGGTACCAGGCCATTTTGAGGCACCTGAGGTACACACACACGCACGCGCACACACACACACACACACACACACACACACACACACACACACACACACACACACACACACACACACACACACACACACACGGTGAACAGTACCATCTTTGACCTTGATTTGTGGTGCCTTTGACTCCTGAATGTTGGCTTGTTGAATGCCTTTTTTTGACTTTTATATTATTTTATTTATTCTTTACTTGCTGCACATTTATTTTATTTTACTTTTATCCAGTTATATTTTATTTTTGTGAAGTCATATTTGTGATTTTTTTTTGGGAAATATTTGTAAATATTGTTGAACATAAATATGTTCATGCTGGATGTGTGAGGTACTCACCAGGGTTAGGGTTCGATGTTGCCATAAAATAAAAGGTTGACATCGCTTTTCTGACTTTTTGTCTTCCTGACCTTCTAGACCAGGTAAAAACACAGTGAATTCACAGTGCATAGTTCTATCAAAATGTAAGGCAATTTCCACCTTCTGAGTCATTTCATACTTTTTCACTTTGCCCCCTTGAAACTAGACGATGGTACAATATTTTTTTCACTTTTTTTGCAGAAAATAAAGTAGGCATGCTATTCTTTCTGTCAAGGGTACTTGTGTTCCGTTACCATTTACCAATTTGTCGCTATGGCTTCCTAAAGTTTTTTTTCTTTGAACTCAAATATCTCAGAATCTAGATTTCTGAGGTTATTGACTGGTTTGCGCAGTGCGCACTCTCGAGCACCTATCTCCAAAACCGCTCACCGAAATCCTCTTTTACCAAACCTCCCATTTTTGTTCCGATGTGAATATCGGATCATTTTCAATATATTCCCTGGAATCGGGGCAGAATGAATGGGACCTAATGGTGGCACTGGTAAGGGACGGGGGCCAGGGGGGGCTGGCACTCAAAGTGTTAATTCAGAGTGATTTACAATAAGCAAGCTAAGCTAAGCAAGCACTACACCACTATGATACCCAAGTACCTGTCAAAATACTTTATAAACATTAAGGATGTCCATAATTATAACACCAGAGGCAGCGCCACAGATCACTTCCAACCCAGAGTAAAAACCAACAAAGGGTCAAACTCGTTTTTCTGCTATACCACCAAAATGTGGAAAGCCTTACCGAAGGCCATAAAGGAGTGTGGATCACTAGCATCCTTTAAAATTGCCCTGAAAAACCACTTACAGGCAGCAGCCGTTCGCAACTGGTAAAAAAATGAACCTAGCCCAACCCTACCCTCCCCTGCCCCTTCTTTGTATATACTGTTTGTTTAGACTTACTGTTTTCTTTTTTGTTTTTCTTTACATATCTACTGCATAGTACTGTGTTCTATTTGTCTGTCATTCAATGTTATATGAGATACTTCAATGGTTTCCAGTGGAAATAAGCTTAGTCTTTTCATGGATCTCCTTTTAGTAGACCTTGTACCAGTGAACTGTACCGTCATGAAACTGTACCTTTTCCTATGCAAACTTCTAATAAAGTCTTCAATCAATCAATCAACAGTTCCATCAAATGTAGAGAGACAGTGTAGTCACTGCCTCAGTAATAGGAAATTTAAGGGGCGCGTTTTTACTACGGCGACGTGAGGCTGAAGGGACTACGGCTGTTATGACGTAATCGCCGCATCGGTCAAAAGTGTTAAGCAAACAGCCGTCGGCGACGGGGTCCCACCCCTTTCGCTGAATGATTTGGTTCCCATGGCGACGCGACCACGCAGCAGGCGTTGTAGCCGCTACGTGGAAAGGTAGACTCTGCCGTAGAAGAGACGGCCGCGACGGCGGCAGGTTGATCTTTCGAGCGCTGATCATTTCCGGTTGCCGTTGTCATCTGCCGTTGCAGTGCAAAGCATAAATAGCCAAATCTAGGATCATGGGTGAAGCAAGAACCTTAGCATCTGTCTAAAAACTGTATAATATCACAAAATAAATAATCTGTGCATTGAAACAATAGGATGTCAGGTCTACAAATGAACCTCTAAATTCCATTTTAGTCTTAGCCTGCAAGGTTGTCAGGACTAGGTCAAGTGCTGCAGGCTAAGTAGTGAGGGAAAGTTAGCCGAGTGGTAGACCAATCTGGGAACTAAATGCTTTCCAATATCTTTCTTCACTAATGTGTTCATAAAGGTGTCTACTATCACCTCTGAACGTCAAACCCAACTCCCTTGACAAACTTTGTGGGAGCCAATCAAAGTTGGGGGTATCCCGAGGGCCTGGGATTAAAGGGCCAATAAATGGCCAATATGAGCGTATGAGGTGTGTAACTAATTAGGGTATTTTTGGGCTGCTGAATCCATTCCAACCATTAGTTATCAGTAAAAAATACTCATTGACTCATTCCCCAAATAGGCTACAAGGATGAATTTCTCCTGCCTAAAAACAAAGAAAGAAGGAATTGAAACCGCTGCCAAGTGCTGTCAGCAAAGTTTTAACTATGTATTTGTCCATTTGTTCCTTTTGTTGTTGTTAACTCTTATACTGCTTTGGACGTTCCAGTTCGCCCCAATTCTCAAGAGACCTCCGCGCCAATACGGCGCTCGTTCGCGTTCGTTCGTTTACCTTGTTGATGTCCTTAAGCTGATGAGGGGTCGCGCCGCCGTGTACTGTAAACACATTTTCCGCGGTGATGGTGTAAAAAATCCATTATGCGTTAACATCAACGGAGACCAATTCACTTCCTTGTTGATTTCCTCTGGCTCTGAGGCTCTGTGGCCAGTGACTGGTCTGAATGTACGGCAACACATAACAGGCAAATTCACATTCATTCTCGCATGACGCCGCCCTCTGCTGCCTGGCAGACCAAAGTGCACTATTGCACAATCAAAAAAAAAAAAAAAAGTCTATCTATCTACTATAACGTCGCAAAGGTAAGCCGCTTTTTGATGGCACCAGACCCAATAAATAAATAAATAATCTGGCAGTAGGAGAGTTAAAGACAAGGAACTTGCAAATACACGTTTAGACAAACCACAAATCATCTGACCAGATGATCAAGTGCTGTCAGCAATATTTTAACTATGTATTTGTCCCTTTAGCAAAAACTGCACTTTGTTTTGTTAAAGACAAGGAACTTGCAAATGGGTCAGTGACGTGACGCCCCAAAAAACATGTTTTTTAAAAAACTTTAAATAGCAGGCATAAAAATTATTTACTTTTGTTCTACTCACTCTCAACTTTATGGAAACACATTTTGTTTTTAGATATTTTATTGGAATCAGACTTTATTGAGCAGTTTGTTGTACTTGTGCCTAAAACCGTCATCTGGTGTGACATGACAATAATTGTTCATAAAATGAAAATGGAGTACACCTTTCTTAAGTTACTCACTTTATCAAAGTCCTTTATCATAACTAACCTGTGATCCACTATAGTTTTGTGAAAATTAATTGAATCTGTATATTTTTTTCATAATCAACACTCTGTGTGAGGCCCATGTTGTCGATCTTTCAACATATTTTAATTTTATTCTGACAAAAACTTTCTTTAAAATTACACAAATATTTGTGACTCTTCCTGATACTATTTTCTATGTAAACCATACACATTTTTTCGGTTTCATCATTAATAAAGGTATGATTTCTCACTATTTGGAATGTCACACCAGATGACTTAGTGTCACACCAGATGACCATATCTTCATGTGTCAAAGCAAACTGTGTTTTAACCTACCTATTAGTGAGTACTGAACTTTACTGATTGATTAAACAATTACCCAGGAAAAACGGCAACAGTAAAATTGCTTTAACATTAAATAACATGGCCTTAATATTTCTGAACAGGATAGTATTGTTGGGCCTTAACATAGGATAACAAAGAATTGTAGTAGTAGATGGATGATGAGGATGTGCACAGGAATGCTACGCACACCTAAGTCTTCTGCCGGCCCACGGCAGAAGGATCTTAAAGAGACAATAAGGTGCATAGCCACACTGGGAGCCAAGGCAACATTTTATTAACACCAATTATTGGAAACAACTCAGCATTCAGGTGTATTACTTTTTTCCGAAGTCTCCTGAACTTGAACACAGCATTTTGAGTTGAACAAATTTATTTACGAATCATGTCGTTACACCACATCTCCACTAGCTAAAGAATGCTGGGTTGTGCAACTCCGAAAATAGCTGTTCTACAAGCTCTCGCAGCACAATGCGTTGAGAGCTTGTAGATCAGCTATTTTCGCTATGTTTGTCTCGGGTCCTACCTTACCTCATTGTCCAGTCCAGTGAGTGAAAGTACAAAAGTATTAGATTAGATTAGAATAGACATTTAGACTGCATTGTACATCAGCCAGTCACATTTGGTGAGGGTATCTAGACATTTAGACTGTATTGTACATCAGCCAGTCACATTTGGTGAGGGTAGCAAACCGTTTGCCCTGTTGCGGTTCTGCTATGCCACAGACAACTTCCTGCTCTTTGTAGAAAATGCAGTCTCGCCCCTTTGGCCAGACAAAACCATTTTTCATTTTTCCAAGTTGATTCATGCAGTTTATCTCTAGCCCCTCCTTATTAATGGTAACAATCTGCCCCACATATGGCTTTCCCTCATATTTGATTATGACAAACTGTCCTTGTGTGTATTCATCTGAGGAGGTGTCTGAATCCTCAGCTTGGGCCTCTCCAATAGATGCACTTGTGTCCAGCACCTGAGTAGAAGACCTTCAGGAGGAGACATTTAAATGTAATTTATTTGTCAGGTAGATTGTTTTTAGTAGTAAAATGTAATTACTAGCAAGTCCTCAAGTTTGCCAAGTATGTTATACTCACTGAGCTCCGGAAGCTGTTTTGGGCCTGCAGCTGACCTGGGAAGGGGGCAGTTCTGCAGATGGGCCACCACTTAGTTAAGGAAGAAAAGGAATGAATGGATGACATAAGTTACTTTATTGTCATTAAACAGGTACAATTACAGGTATCATAAAATTGGCAAAGAGAATGATTTAGTTATACTTACTCATCACTTGTCTTGTCACCTGGCACCTCAGCCCTGGAGACTTGGTCGAACTGTAATTTCCGTGGGTTGTGACAGGTGCAGATCTGAGGAAACTGGCAGAAACAACTCAGGTCTCTGTAAACTATCTTTCCCGGGAAGATAGAAAGAACCTGGTGCGTAGTGCTGATGCCAGTCACTGGACGCACTGATGGAGGGACCATTTCATCCATGTTGGATATCTTCTCTTCTTCGATCCACATGACAGTGACTTTTTCAGAGGACTTCTGTAAATACTCACACAGATCCCTCGGTGTTTGTAGGTCACTGCCTCCGAGGACATACATGTCTGCCTTACGCTTCAGCACCCCTCCCACACCATCAGGTGCGCCCTTTCCATGGGAACGCTCTGAAAAGTTCCAGGTGACCCTCTTGAATCCCCATGTATAAGGAATGCTGCTCATGAGGAAGCAGTTTGTGCGATTCCGGTACTGGGTTGCTGGCCCATCACTGAGGACATGCAGGGTGTCAATTGCATTGTCTTGTTTTCCTCGGAAATCATCAATAACTGGCTTGATGTGTGCCCACACAGCACGCTCATCATGGCGTAAGGACTGTGAAATGGTGGCATAGCACTGGGAGCCACTGACTGAGTAGGCAACTCCGGTATGCACTGTTGCCTGCTGCCTATTGCCACCAAAATGAAACGCCTGAATCTCTGTGTTTAGTTTACATGCATAGTTCTCAGAAAAGTCTATATGCAAGACCATTTCATTGGGTTGGATGCTCTCCTTGATGTGTCTGAACTGCTTCACCTGATGAAGCCAGTTGAGCTGATGACTTGCAATCGCACTGAGCCTCTGGTTGAACACATCAGTGAGTCCAAATTAATCAATTTATTTGAATTGTGCTAAATCTATAACTAGTAGTCCTACTTTTTTTCCTTCTTTTTTTTTGTTTTGCTGTATCCAAGTAAGGATAAGAACAGCTATGGTTTTGTTTAAATGCCCTTCCTCCATATCCATTCATTCATCACTATACAGTATGTTTGTGTATTTTGGAAATAATAAAATCACATTTTCTGTACCACCCATTTTCTGTTGTCAAGTGTCTTATATTAACTGCTTATAACGAATAGTTATTATAAAGTGTTACCACAATATAAGGTTTAGGTTTCTGTGAAGGGGTTTCTGCTCTGTCTGATGAATTTGCTGTATCACCGAATGAAGCTAAATTAAATTATGTAAAAATGTTTAAAACGTTGTTTTAAACATGTTAAAATGTTTTAAATGGACAAAAGAAACATGGGACTTGTTATTTATTGTTATGTCTGTAGGAAAATACAGTATATATCATCTGGTGTGACAATCAAGTCATCTGGCGTGACAAGCAGATATGTCACACCAGATGACGAAGTGTCACACCAGATGACGTTTTCTGCATTTAGGACTACCTTGAGGCTACCAGGTACACATTAGCATGCTAACAACATGCTAGCTATAACAAAACAACCTAGATTTACATGTAATTATGACCAAAGTTTCAAATAACTTTTGCTTTATTAATGAAAAAGGTGTCACACCAGATGACATCCAGAAGTGCCACACTTGTCAAAGTTTCAACAAGATGGCATTTCATGAAAATGTTAAAATCATAACTCACCTCAGACACCTGTCTTGCAGTTGTGCTGGGAGTGCTGAATAGCCTTACAGAAGAAGGACCTCTCTAGCCCAGTAGGTGTCCAAATTATTGCCTGTTTAATTTTTCCAAACTAGTGTCACACCAGATGATTTTGGTTTGGGGGACAAAATCTTTTTGATCAGAAATGACTGAAAACATTATGCTTGGACTTTGAAAAGATATAGGCTCACAAATAGACATTTTTTTTGCCTAAATTCATTTTTAAATGAATTTTAGCAATTCTTTTTCTTAGTTTTATTCAAGTTCCCACTTTGAGAAACAAGGTCGGGACAGTCACACCAGATGACATTTACCATGTTTGGTTGAAGATTCTGAAGAAATGAGGAATGAAATGTTTTAATCTTGAGTAAGTTCACATAAAGCTTAATGTCCTGCACAATATTCAGAAGGTTTTTGACAAATATATTTTTTATTTATACATGTTTGACACCGAGGACAGCGAAAACGCTACGTCACGTCACCCACCCAAATACACCCAGACAACGCAAAAATCATCCCAGAGCCCGAACCCTCGGGTCCCATCGGGTCCCATGGGTTTCCAGTTGGGTATCCCAGCTCTACACCAGACCCTGTCCTCAGTGTTGAATACAAAGTTAAAAAAGACCTCAATAAAATGTACCAATTAGACAGTGTCTGATTTTGGTATTTTATCTATTTTCATATGTATCTCTTTCTCATGTGGACTGTTGTGGCTATTTTGGCACATGCACGACAGCGTTGTATGATAAAGTATAAACCCAGGCTTTAAGGCACATTTCAACCAAAAATGTAGAATTCATGTAGATTTTTTGTTTGTGGTGAATTAATAATCCAACTAGAAAAGTGTAATCAAAATCTGTAGAAAAAAAACTGAAGATATGGTTAAGCCGAAACATGATCTATATTTCGTCATATGAAGGTGTCTCATTGTAAACTTGTAAGTTGTACACTATATTATAATATCTGCTATTTTTGGTGCCAGACGTTGTATGATGATACAATTTACACTTTACAATTTAGGTATTTAGCAACTGACGCTCTTAATTCAGAATGATTTACAATACGTAAGCTAAACAGTTACTGTACATCAAATGCAGAGAGACAGTCACTGCCTCAGTAATCTAGGATCATAGGTGAAGCAAGAACCAAGCATCTGTCCATAAACTCTATAATATCACAAAATTATTAATCTGTGCATTGAAACTAGGATGTCAGGTCTACAAATGAACCTCTAAAATACATTTTAGTCTTAGCCTGCAAGGTTGTCAGGACTAGGTCAAGCAGCGGCGTAAAAACGGCCGGGGACACGTACGTTTTGTCCCCCGTGGGCCGCGGACCACCAGTTGGGCTGCCGCGACGCTGAAATCCAAAAAGGAGAGGAAAAAAGCCTCAAATGGGGCCGGCACTAGGACCACGCGGACGATATGTGCGCACAACCGGTCTGGCCGACACGCAGTCACCAGTGACCAGTCTCACCACCCATCGGCCCTAATAGAGCAATAGAGACAACTGGGCCGGCCCGGTCCATTATACATTGTTATTAAGGGGGGGTGGTGAAGTGATTGTGACTGGTAGAGGGAGGTTAGGTAGAGACTCCATTCCCCCTGCTCAAGTGGTTTGCTCCGTACGTCAACGTAACCCGTTCAAAAAATGGTGGCGGGATTTACGTTAATAGAAGATGGGACCAGTCAGTGTTCAACCCCATATACTCTATGGTTCAACCGTGCGTGCAAATTGCGGAGAAAGTAAGAGATAAAAAACGACAATATCTGGAGGCAGATGCAGCCCAGCAGCAGCCTACTGTACTGAAAATAATTATTTTGTCAACGAGGACGAGGAGGCGTCGCTACCGGCCAGTAGTGCTGTCTACATCGGATGGTCTACCCACAGCCAAATCACCTATTGTCGGGGAAGTGGAGCTATCAGACATTATGCATTATTATTACTAGAAGCTCGGCCGCCCGAAACAACTTTGGAACGGCCGCGGCCCAAGAAGGAATAGGTGATGATGATGATGATGAACACGGAGCTTTATGGCAATGGAAAAAGAGACTCTTGTGTGTTTGTTGAATAAGGACTGCATCGACCTGGTCGCGGTCTCGCGGAGAATAGCGCACTGCTGCCACCCGTTTCGGATTATATCATTCCATACGATGGCCGCTTATCACGTTTTGTGCACCGCGCACTGCGACGGATGCTCATTCAATAAGGTAGGATATATAAACAAGTAGTTTATTATTCTATTCTAATTGCATTGTGCCTTTGGTCAATGTGTTGTGGGCACCACTTGGGCATGTCTAAGCTAGCCTGACACTTCAGTCCGCACATCACCACCCCCTGCTGGTGGGTGGTGTGTAGTGTGGACTGAAGCTGCACACATTTTAATCTATTTCGAAAGCGCCCAAAGAGCGGGCGCATTGAATGGGCCAATCAGGGTTGTATGCTTGGGGCACGTGGTGTCCCAGCCCCCTCCAAACAGAGCTCTTGAGCTCACGTGAGACTCGCTCGTGGACTCTGATTGGTGTCCTCTGCCCACGTGAGAGTCTAGTGGACTCTGATTCAGGGGCGCTGGAACTCCCAAATCCCAAGGGGAGCTGAGCCTGGAGGAGTTCATGCGTGCGGCCGCACGCCGAAAAATTCACGTTTTTTTATCCGGTTTTGGGTTATTTTTATTACGGTTTCGGGTGCTTATTCCCCGCACAACGGTGTAACAAGGAGCTATATAGTTACTAGTTATTTTAGCACACAGTGCAACACACAGCACGCATGCACACACACAGTCACTCACGCACACACTACAAAATCGGGTATTATTTTTGTAACAGTTTTCTACTGTTTTTTATTCCCCATATACAACGGTGTTAGTTTGCAACAATGAGCCTATAGACAGTTTCTAGTTCTCAAATAAATAGACTTTGGTGTGCCATCAAAGCGGGATTTAAATTTGACTTCCCTTCTGACCGGAAGTGGCAAGGTGACCATGTGATTAGGTCACCATGTGATAATCAAATACCTTTTTTCAACATATTTTATTCCCCAAAGTCAAATACATTATTGTTTTAATATAGCTCTCTGTGTGTGTGTATATATAGGCTTATTTAAAAAAAACAAAAAAAAAAAACTTTTTTTTTTCCTCCCCACCACCAGGGGAGCTGCAGCTCCCTCAGCACCCCACTTCCAGCGCCCCTGCTCTGATTGGTCCGTGAAAACTGTCATGGCGGAGTCAGACTCGACTCGTATTATTTTAATAAACTATGAAATAGTGCCGTTTCTTCACGTTTTAATACCATTTTGCACTAACGTAAACATGCAGACATATAATATGTTATGAGAAATAACGTATTTTTGCAATGTCACGCCACGTCGCCGTCGCGTGTGTGTGTGTGTGTGTATGTGTGTGTGTGTGTGTGTGTGTGACTGACGTCAATAGGCTTTAGCCCCCCCCGCCGAAATAGAATGTCTGCCCTCAATTTCAGACTCTCATCCCGAAGTGAAACGTAGTGTGAGATGTCTGGCGCTCGCAGTCAGGCAATGTCTAAGCAGCTCTCCACTGCCAGCACTGTGTTGGTGTGTGCGTTGTGTTACAATGATAGTGCTTTAGTTTTGGCTGCATGGTCTTTGCGTGTGAATTTGAACTTGATGTGAGTTATGCAGTGGTCAGTTATTTCCGTCTGGTTTTGAACATGTGTCATGTGTCTGTGGTGTGTGAGGCTGACCAACACACACTGTTGGTGATATTAAGTTTAACACTGTGTGTGTGTGTGTGTGTGTGTGTGTGACTGTCTGTGTGTAGTGTGCACGTATGTACATGCTGCGCTGTGTGCTAACTCATTATTACACACCAGAACCGACCTGGAAATGCACACAGAAACCCAAACCGAACCGAATTTTCGGCCGTACCAACCCGACCCGATCCGATTTTTCGGCGGCCGCCTGTGGCGGCCACGAATGAGACCGAAGTGGGCCGTTGTGGGCTGGGCTGGTCCAAATCGGACCCCCGTACCTGGGGACCTGAGTTTTCGCCACTGAGGTCAAGTGCTACAGGCTAAGGTGTTGTGTGAAGATCTGAGTCTTGAATTAAAGGGATATTTCACTTACACAAGTACCCATTGTAACTTCAAACTCCATCTTAACCACGATAGATTCATTAAAAACACCCATTATTTTTTTCTGATGACCCATACTACCCTCCTAATGAGCAGGCAATGAATGGAGCCATGTATCGGGAGATTCTTGAGATGAACCTGCTTCCATCCACCAGGATGATGAAGATGAGACGTGGCTGGACCTTCCAGCAGGACAACAATCCTAAGCCCACAGCAAAGGTGACTGCAGTGGTTTCAGAGAAAGAAAATCAAGGTGCTAGAATAGCCCAGTCAATCACTGATTTAAATCCGATTGAACATTTGTGGAAAGAACCAAAGAAAACGGTTCACCAGAGGGCACCACAGAATCCTCGAGATTTAAAGACAAGTTGTGCGGAGGAATGGGCCAAAATTACACCTGAGCAGTGTGGGCGATTAGTTAAAAGATACAAAAAGCGTCTGGAAGCTGTCATTACAAAAAAAGGCTTCTCAACTAAGTTTTTAATGAATTTCAGTTAGCGTGTTCAATACTGTTTTTCCTGTGTTCTTGCATTAGCTTATATAATCATAATTATTACCAGTAAGACTCCCTAATCGGGAGATAAGCGACCGTCAGGTCGCAGCGTGATTTTAGGGCAAAATGTGTAGGAGCAGTGTCCAAAAATGTGTTTGAAAAAATATATGGGACAGATCCATGTTGATGACATGAGTGTAGACATACTGTATACCGATTTGCGTAATTTTAGGGCAAAATCTGTAAGGGCAGTGTCCAAAAATGTGTTTGAAAAAGTCAGCCTGATGGTGGCGCTATATGGGACGGATCCATGTTGATGACATGAGTGTAGACATACTGTGTACCGATTTGCGCGATTTTAGGGGCAAATCTGTAGGAGCAGTGTCCAAAAATGTGTTTGAAAAAATGGGCCTGATGGTGGCGCTATCCATATAGCGCCACCATCAGAGTGTACACATGAGTGTAGACATACTGTGTACCTATTTGTGTGATTTTAGGGCAAAATCTGTAGGAGCAGTGTCCAAAAATGTGTTTGAAAAAATGGGCCTGATGGTGGCGCTATATGGGACAGATTCATGTTGACGGCTCTCTTGGCGCCGCCGAGGCCGGTGCGTGGGTACCGGCCCCGGCTCTCCCGGTCGCTCCTAGCCCGAGTTACGGCATTTTATGTGCGCTGCAGTGGCGGGGGTCCTCCACTAGGGGTGCGACCACTTTTGCATCCATTCTGGAGCACCAGGAGTCGGTGGTCCCTGGGAATTCCCCGTGAACAGCCCCGTTGGGGTGGTCATTGGTCATTTTAGCACTTTTTGGCGGTGGCGACAGGGGGTCCCTGGGGGTCCCTGGAGCTCCGGGGGTCCCGGGAGGGGTGGAGGTTGTGGATTGGCAGGCAAGGAGTGTGTGTGCAAAGTTTGGCATGGATTGGGGCAACGGTGGCAGAGATATGAGTTGGGGAAAAGTGTGACGTGACGGGCAGACTGACAGACTGACGGACGGACAGCCTGTCGAGGTTACTCATAATTATTATTATGGATTGAATATTGTGATTTCTTTACATGTGTGGATTACTTGAGTTAATACCAATGTCTGGTAAAAAAAGATTCTATGAAATGCATCATTGGAAATACATGTACTGAAAGAAATGATGACGCGTCCAATACTTATTTCCCCCATTTGGATGTATTTGTCCCTTTGTTGCTTTTTTGTTTCGTTTTTAAGACAAGGAACTTGCGAATACACGTTTAGACAAACCACAAATCATCTGACCAGATGATCATGTGCTGTCAGCAATATTTTAACTATGTAACTGCTCATTTTTGTTAAGGACAAGGAACCACAAATCATCTGACCCGAAAGTTTCCAGAAAAAAAGTGAACTGAGAAAAGGAAAAGAAAAGGAACTGAAATGTTGCAACATACGGCATGTTAAACTTGATCAAGTGTTGTCATCAGCATTTGACAAGTTCTGTGAAGCATTGTTGCGTAATTGTATGCTGTAAAACAGTTTTCTTAATGTATCTCACCTTTATTATTGACATTAAAAATAATAAAGGCCTGACACCTTTTGTTAGTTTTCTTTTAACTACATTATCAACGTAATCTATGTTTGCATTGTTTGAATTAGCAGTATTAAACTGTTAAAGTTTAGAATATCATGTTGGTCAACTTACCCCTTTGGATCAATTTGAGCCACTTGACCACTTTTTTTTTTTATAACTCACATTTTTATGGCCCTTTGCCATAGATGTCACCGTGGAGCATGAACACCTGCAATCAAATTAATATCAAATATCTAAATATTGAATCCGGCACAAGTTAGAGTAGACGTGAAAATTTGTGTTTTAAAGTGAAAGTCTACTGAGCACCATATTTTGGGGGGGCTTTGTCTCTTATAACCCGGCTAGGAACCACTCACCGTCTTGGTTCTCACATCCCTGAGTTCAATAGCACCAGACCCAGGTGTCAGCAGGCCTACTAGTTCTCTGGCTGTAACTCATTCCTGGGGTGAGGAAGGCAGAAATCCCCATGAAAGTATTTTTGGTCATCAGGAAACCGATGTGTACTTTTCCCAAGATTTTTACATGGGATCATTGTCTCCACCAGCCGAAGGCATGGGGGAGAGGTATGTTTTCCCCTCTGTCCGTCCGTGTGTCCGTCCGTCCGTGCGTGCGTCCGTGCGTGTGTGCGTCCTCGCAGTTTGTGTGCACCTAATCTCAGTCGCCGTTGGCCCGGTCGCTGCCAAAGTGAGCACACACATTCCCTGGATGCCAATCTAGAACCTCTGCCCTAAATTTTTCAAATGGGCCTTTTCTAGCGCCACCTAGTGGCCGATGTTTGCAAAACACATTTCTGTGCACTACTCTATCAGATTTTGTCCAAAAATCCTACAAATTGGTAGGCAGTATCTCGACAGTCATGTGATCGACACGGATCTGTTCGATTTTGCATATTCCATCCTGATTGGCTAAGATTGGCTTCCAAAGTTTGTAGGATTGAGCCGTTTTGAAAAAAATGCCTCAAATCACAAACGCAAAGTGCAATTATCATGAAATCGCGCACACATGTTCCCACTAGGCCGAGGAAGAAATACCACTTTTTTAAATCAGCCTCATGGTGGCGCTATAACAGGCCGATTTATGGTTTTACCTATAACTCCACCGATCAGTTTCAAACTTTGTAAGCGCACTCCCTAGAGGCTAAGGATAAACCTTTGCCCTGCATTTTTCACATCAGCCTTTTATAGCGCCACCTTTGGGCCGACTTATGTAAAACACATTTTTGGATATTACTAGATTTTATCCAAAAATCACACAAATCGGTACACAGTATCTCTATAGTCATGTGATCAAGTCTGATCTGTCTGATATTTTATATTCCATCCTGATTGGCTAATATTGGCTTCCAAAGCTTGCAGGATTGCTCCGTTTTCGAACAAAATGCCTAAAATCATCAACTCAGCTTGCGATTACCGTGAAATTTGTCACACATATTCCCACTAGGTCAAGGAACAAATGCTACCTTTTTCACATTGGCCTGTTATAGCGCCACCAGCAGGTAGACTTTAGCAAAACACATTTTTGGAACACAATGCTTCAAATCATGCATGCAGCGTCCGATTGCCATGAAAGATCTAAGGTGAAGAACATATGCCACCCTTTTTACATTGGCCTATTATACAGTAGCACCACCAGGACGCCTGGCCTGGTGGAGACCTGTGCTCGGAAGAGCACTGCTTCTAGTTTAAATCTGTATTTTAGGATTTAAGATAAAATAAAGGAAATTTGTATGGACCCCTTTGAGTAGCATACAAAACGTTTTCTGTAATGGTGGCCTAATTACATTAGAAATACCTACTGTAACACACATTGTCTGATCCTCAGAACATAGATAGGCCTATATACACTTTATTTGTCAGCTTAGAATGCTTTGTTATAAAGTTATTGAAGAAATAGTGCAAAATGTGCAGCCATTTAATTAGAAGGTTAAAAACTAAAACATTTGCTTGGGTAGGCCTACCATGTTTTTCAGATTCAGCACCCTTGAATTAGGCATATGTAAAATGACCTGGTACCCCACTTTTACCCCAAAATACCTCTAACCTCCTTATAGAAGACCTTTTTTTCTGAAATCCCACCAGACCATCGGCAGTAGTAATCAGATAATTTCTACTAAATAACAGCCGAGTTACTTATGACCAGGGTTCATCGTTTTGATTAGTATAAGCCTGGCTGGAACAAAAAATTATTTGCCATCAATTTCAAGAATCCCAATGGACATAGAAGGACTTCCATACTTTATTTTGTATTGTTGTTCAATTTGAGCCCAAGATGACCTTTCTATCTTGAAAATTACTATTTCTGTAGCCAAAGTTCTGCACTATACCTCAAATCAGAGAAAATTGGATATTTAGTCAGTAGCTCTCCAGAAGCCCTAGAAGTATCATGCAACCCCCTGATATATATTTCTAATCAATGTTTCCTTATTGGGAAAGATATGCTGAAAATGATGAGCTATGTTAAAAAGTTGTCAACATGTCCCATCTACCATTTTTATGCAAATTAGTGCTGCCATTATTGAAAAATCTACTGTCACTGTCTCAGGCAATATTGCACTAAAATGAACAAATAAGGTGGCTAGACCTATGTTTTGAGGGTCAAGGATCGCATTGAAACTATTCTTAAAGTGGCCACACCTTTTTGGTGTGAAAATCAGTCCCGCCATTACAATATAATCACATTTCCACCAAGTAAGAGATACTGTATAACTTTACAAATAAGGTGTCTAGACAGATGCAGTGTTTTAACCAAGCTACTGTATGTAGCAACACACATGCACGCGCGCACACACACATGCACGCACACACACATGCACGCACACACACACACACACACACACACACACACACACACACACACACACACACACACACACACACACACACACACACACACACACACACACACACTAGCCTGCCCTATGCAAAACAAAATTCACACAGTCAACCAATGACATTTAGTGGGGGACCACATTAGTGGTCTACAGATGCACTACAGGGGTCTACAGATGCACTAGAGTCGTCTACAGATGCACTACAGGGGTCTACAGATGCACTAGAGTCGTCCACAGATGCACTACAGGGGTCTACAGATGCACTAGAGTCGTCTACAGAAGCACTACAGGGGTCTACAGTTGCACTACAGGGGTCTACAGATGTACTAGAGTGGTCTAAAGATCATAATAGTGGTCTACAGATGTACTAGAGTAGTCTATAGATGTAGTACAATGGTCTACAGATGTAGTAGAGTGGTCTACAGATCACAACAGTCGTCTACAGATGCACTAGAGTCGTCCACAGATGCACTACAGGGGTATACAGATGCACTAGTGGTCTATAGACTACCGTAGTGCATCTGTAGACAATTATTGTGATCTGTAAAACACTCTAGTGCATCTGTAGATCACTGTATAGCATCTGTAGACCCCTGTAATGCATCTGTATACCCCTGTAGTGCATCTGTGGACGATTCTAGTGCATCTGTAGACGACTGTTGTGACCTGTAGGCCACTCTACTACATTTGTAGACCACTGTATAGTGCATATAGACTACTCTAGTGCATCTGTAGACCACTAATGTGGTCCCCCACTAAATGTAATTGGTTGACTGTGTATATTGTTTGCATAGTGCAGGCTATTGTGTGTGTGTGTGTGTGTGTGTGTGTGTGTGTGTGTGTGTGTGTGTGTGTGTGTGTGTGTGTGTGTGTGTGTGTGTGTGTGTGTGTGTGTGTGTGTGTGTGTGTGTGTGTGTGCTGTCGCTGGGTAAATTATACGACCGTACAGTCGTCCCCTATAGGCCTCTGTCTAACAGATCTATTCCTAATCCAATGAGTCGGCACTATCCCATTCATAGAAATGTACATAGCCTATGGCGCACAGGACTCGTCTAGTATCTAACAAACCTAAAATTCCACGGTCACACCTATCTCAATATATAGCACCTCAATTATGAACAACCCTAATTGTAATCAAGAACTATAATCACCATGGTTAACGTCCGCTCCTGTACTCAAATGCGTGCCAGTTGTTGCGTTCACTAGATTTATATTTAAGGTCCGTTTCCTACTTAGACCTAAGGTGTTGTTTCAATTAATTGGTTAGAAGTAACCATTCAAGTCCTTGATGCACAAACTTTTGTTTTTACTATTGACAAGATGTGAACCCAATTAATGGGAAGATATTCCCGTCGATGATAATAATGATAACAACAATAATAACTCTGTGAGACTTCTCTTTAAATGCAGGAAATAATACATTTATTATTGGTATGCAAGATAGCTTTTAGCATGATATTCCGGTAAAAGTTGTACAAAATCATAATATTTTCTTTAACTCATTTAGTGCCCATGAAATTAACGGATTATAAAGTCCACGATGCCAGTCTCAGGTTGGCATCACCACCGTTATCTTATTTTGAAGGCCAGAAGTCCACAGCGCAATCACTTCCGGTCTGACGTCATCGGGTCCTGCGCCGGAACCGATCCTTGTCCACGTGGAGTTGTGTAATGGCGGACCGGGAGCTTTTATAACTGTGTAACATAAGCGAGCATCTGCCTCCATCCTAGCTTCTAAAGTGTAGTTTTGAGATAATGGACATTAAAGATGAGATCCCCCGTCCACCTCAATGTTATGGATGGGACTATTTTGTGCTCGTGGAGCCGTGATGATGCGAAATCAGCGACGGATTTCGTCTCCGGACCTCCGGCCATTCTTCTCGGTAATGTATCCGCCGTTACAGTAATATATTACTTTTCACGAGTATACTCGGGATTGGCACTGCGAGTACTCTATTACATTTCACGAGTCTTCGCGGGATTCTATTATCCCCTTTACCAGATCCGATTTTTAATCAGAGAGTCTAGGTGATCAGTCTAATTATCTCCTCTGTAGAGACAACCTATTGATAACTGGGAAAGAACTAAATCCTACCCTATTTTATCTATAAGTTGGGAGCTCATCATCCGAACTGTGCTCTGAGTTAGTTGGCTGATTTTCCTACCCTGTCTATTTTACTAAGTACTCTGATGCTATACTAATTCTGGTTCAGAGACTCTAAGTCCCCAGTTTAGACTACTACTTACTTCCAATAGATCTCTAGGTGTCTATCCTCAGTGCAGTAAGAGCCCGCAATTTGCTCTGTACACCACTTTTTAAGGGGCCAAAAAGCCCGTCCCTCACTTCCTCTCTCTACTTCGTCGGACCTCATATCATAGCGTTGGGGTCCATCCCTCCTCCGTGGGTAGACTCGAGGCCCTTTCTCCACCCCAACCATACGTCCACGATGGTGCCAGTCACACTGCTCCGGTCATTGTCACGTTTCCAATCACATCCCCATACCATCTCTACTGTAAGTTTCTGATATGAGGACCTGATCTGCGTACCCTAAGCGAATATACTTGGGCCAAGACTTGGAGCAGCCAGCAGTGTTCCACCATACTCTATGATTATGAGTGCGCTGATGATCTGGCCTAACACAACTCGTTACTATCTTTTCAGTCAGCCACTTTAATCCCCGTCCATCCCCCCAATCTAACATCCCTGACTGCTTCGGCCATCGGATAGATAGCAGACCCACATGTGATAAGCCGATAGATCCGCTACCCCGACAGGTCTGCCCAAATACAGCAGCTTAAGTAACACAGAGCACTCACTGTGTACCTGTCACAGAGATACCGGTGGCCCCCGAAAATACTATATTCCTGTTGTGCCCATATACATACATGGCCTGCGGCCTCATATGCATCAACAACACCCTTTTTTCCTAACCATTTCCATTCTCCCCTTCACATTTGTTAAACATAAATCACTTTATTAACATCATTACACATCATCACGATCTTGTTAACCATTTTGACATCACATTATTATTTTTCATTCCAACCATGCCATACTGAAACTTAGCCGCAAATTGCAACACTAGATTCTTTTATAATCGGATGAATCTAGGGTTGCAATACCTCCCATAGGCAGCCAATGCATCAAAACAGTTTTTTGCTATCTGATTGTATTAAACTACTTCAAACTCACCAATATTGTGGCTCTATGGAAAGCTTGGAATTTACTCTTTCTATCTGCAAAGTGTTTGTTTCAGAAAAATCCACAGTAGACATGTTATGAGTTACTTTCTATCCAAGAAATTTGGTTCAGGTGATCATTTTTTCTAAGTCCTGGAGTTTGGAAGCGCTTGTGGAAAATCCCTCAACGGTCCTGTGACCACCTGGTTCTAAATGTCACATAATGCAGGAGGCAGCGGGATGCTGCGTAATAGAAGATGAGCGCTTCCGAAGTTCAACACTTAGAAAATAAACCATGTCTGCTCGGATTTCTTGACAGAAAAGAAATCATAACAATTCTATGGTGGATTTTTCAGAAACAAACACTTTGCAGATAGCAAGAGTAAATTCCAAGCTTTCCATACAGCCACAATATTGGTGAGTTTGAACTCGTTTAATACAATCAGAAAGCAAAAAACTGTTTTGATGCATTGGCTGCCTATGGGAGGTATTGCAACCCTAGATTCATCCGATTAAAATAAAATCTAGTGTTGCAATTTGCTGGAACTGTAGGTCCAACATCCTTCCCCTTTCTACTGGAGCAGAGGACAAGACATATTGCAACATGCACACAGTTCGCTTGTTGTTAACCATTTTGACATCACCTTCTTATTGTAGATACTTTCCAGAATCTCTGTTCTGCTTAAATGTAACCACCCTTCCTCTTTCTCCTGGAGCCGAGGTCAAGACATTGCAACATGCACACAGTTCGCAGAGAGACAGTTACCGCCCAATTACTCACTATACTGTATGTAGCAACACACATGCACGTGCACACACACACACACACACACACACACACACACACACACACACACACACACACACACACACACACACACACACGTGCGCGCACGCATGCACGCACGCACACACGCACACACGCACTGTCCGAAAGATACGCCTTTCAAATCAGCCGTTCAACACTGTTTTCCCTGTCTTCCTATTACTTTAGATCAAGTAAGAAATAATCAGCTTATCACTATAAGGAAACGTACAGAGAGGCTGCTGGCCAGCGCCACCCATAGGATGGAGCCTAATGAATAGGGGTCATACAGTATAATTATGTATTCGGGATGTTTTAATCATTAACTTGTGATTGTGATTTTCGTATAGCTTCTAATCAGTGATTTGTGATTATAACCATAGTATGATTTTTGTATACTTTCTAATCATTGATTTGTAAGTTAATCACATTATAATTATCAGGTGTAAGAGTATTCGTTGGTAATCAATCATCGTAGTATAGAATAGATCCTTTGTAGTCAATCAAGGGGTTACACTGTGTTAAAATAGATAACCATTTTTCCTTCCACCATTCAGCGGTTTTAGGCATTGGGTGGTGCTCTGCAGCTGTCTAGACACCTTATTTGTAAAGTTATACAGTATCTCTTACTTGGTGGAAATGTGATTATATTGTAATGGCGGGACTGATTTTCACACCAAAAAGGTGTGGCCACTTTAAGAATAGTTTCAATGAGATCCTTGACCCTCAAAACATAGGTCTAGTCACCTTATTTGTTCATTTTAGTGCAATATTGGCTGAGACATAGTGACAGTAGATTTTTCAATAATGGCAGCACTAATTTGCATAAAAATGGTAGATGGGACATGTTGACAACTTTTTAACATAGCTCATCATTTTCAGCATATCTTTCCCAATAAGGAAACATTGATTAGAAATATATATCCGGGGGTTGCATGATACTTCTAGGGCTTCTGGAGAGCTAATGACTAAATATCCAATTTTCTCTGATTTGTGGTATAGTGCAGAACTTTGGCTACAGAAAGAGTAATTTTCAAGATAGAAAGGTCATCTTGGGCTCAAATTGAAGCTTAGGGATATGGGAAGTTTTCTAAAGACAAATGAGGCAGTGATATTCACCATAAAATGCTGGATCATCCTTCTTGTTGTTTGTCAATCGGACAGTATATTTGTGTGTGTTTCTGGGGATGATGCTGGTCATATTTAAAAATACGATTGTAGCAAGCCCCCAAATCCTATTCTCTTACTTACCCCTATGTGTCAGGATACTCCATGCCCAATTTCAGACTTCCATGTCTATTTATGTAATTTTAGTGAATTAATATTGGCTTTACCCAATTTCACCAGAGAAATATACAAAAAGGGGGGTTTTGGGGTAGTAGGGACATTTTGACAACTTTTTAACATAGCTCATCATTTTCAGCACATTTTTTCCAATAAGGAAACACTGATTAGAAATATATTTCCGGGGGGTGCATGAAAAGGTCTTCTAGCCACTAGACTACTTAGATCACTCTCCCTGCCTGTTTGTCCACCTGTATCCCGGTTTGTATGTCTGCGTGTCTATCTGCCTGTTTGCTTGTGCATTTGTCGACTCCACAGTCCTCTATTCCAAACTCGCTGTTCACCCACCTGATGTGTCAGACTGCTTGTTGGTCTGCCCGTCTGTCCGTTTGTCAGTTAATTTGTCTAACAATGGGTTTGATGTGCTTTGTGCCCATGTGCTTGTCTGTATGTGTGTATGCCTGTCTTCCCATCTGCATATCCGTGACTTATTATTGCCTTGCAAACTTACCGTAGTCTAATGTTTTCGTTCTGACTTGTTAATGCCAATCCAAATGGTCCCCTCACATCAATATTTCTGAATGGAAATGGGTTACATGGATACCTACAAGCCTCCCCTGTACAGACATGCCCAATTTTTGTCAATTTCATGCAGTTTGGGGCAAGAATCATGCAGTTTTGTGCATGCAGTATGAATATGTAATTTCCGCCTATTGTACAAATGAGACCACTTTACTGTATATATAGCTGTATGAGACCACTGTATTGTATCTATAGCTGTATGAGATCACCATACTCCACCTATAGCTGCATGAGACCACTGTACTACATCTACAGACCACTGTACTGTATCTAGATGACTGTACTGTATCTATAGCCTTATGAGACCACTGTACTGTATGTATAGCTGCATGAGGTCACTGTCCTGCATGTAGACCACTGCACGGCATCTATAGACCACTGTACTGAAACAATAAACCACTATATGCATATATAGACCATTGTACCACCACATACATTGACCACTGTACTGTATCTATAATCCACTATACTGCATCTCAACTCAAGCCAGCTCAAAATTATTTAAAAAATACATTTAACATGACCAGGTCTCCCAAAGTGTTGTACAGGTTAAAACAAAACATAACAATGCAATATAAATAGACATTATAGCATAAATACCTATGAAATACAAACAAAAACAAAACAATAGCACCAGTAAAGGAAACAAATAGACTGCCATGCTTAGCTGTCACTAAAGGACCAAAGGCTCTGTAGTACAGTGGTCTATAGATGTAGCACAGTGGTCCACAAATGCACTAGAGTGGTCTATAGATGCACTGCAGTGGTCTACAGGTGTGCTACAGTGGTTTACAGATGTGATACAGTGGGCTATAGATGAACTGCAGTGGTCTACAGGTGTGCTACAGTGGTCTATACATGCACTGCATTGGTCTACAGGTATGCTACAGTGATCCACAAATCACAACAGTGGTCTGTAGATGCACTGCAGTTGTCTGCATATGTGCTACAGTGGTCTATCAGATGTACTATACTGTAGTGGTCTATAGATGCACTGCAGTGGTCTTCAAGAGTGCTACAGTGGTCTATACATTCACTGCAGTGGTCTACAGGTGTGCTACAGTGGTCTACAGATGTGCTACTGTGGTCTATAGATGTATTTAGTGGTCTGTAGATGTACTAGAGTGGTCTATAGATGTGCTACAGTGGACTGTATATGTACTGGAGTGGTCTGTAGATGCATTACAGTGGTGTAGAGATCACAGCAGTGGTCTATAGATGCACTACAGTGGTCTGTAGATGCACTACAGTGGTCTGTAGATGCACTACACTGGAATATAGACCACTCTAGGGCATCTACAGACCACTGTAGTACATCTACAGACCACTGTAGTACATATATAGGCCACTGTAGCACATCTGTAGACCATTGTAGCACACCTGTAGACAACTGCAGTGCATCTACAGACCACTGTTGTGATCTGTGGACCACTGTAGCACACCTGTAGACCACTGCAGTGCATGTATAGACCACTATAGCACATCTGTAGAACACTGTAGCACATATGTAGAAGACTGCAGTGCATCTACAGACCACTGTTGCGATCTGTGGACCACTGTAGCACACCTGTAGACCACTGCAGTGCATGTATAGACCACTATAGCACATCTGTAGAACACTGTAGCACATATGTAGAAGACTGCAGTGCATCTACAGACCACTGTTGTGATCTGTGGACCACTGTAGCACACATGCAGACCACTGCAGTGCATGTATAGAACACTGTAGCACACCTGTAGACCACTGCAGTGCATCTATAGATCGCTATAGCACATCTGTAGACCACTGTAGCACATATGTAGATGACTGCAGTGCTTCTACAGACCACTGTTGTGATCTGTGGATCACTGTAGCACACCTGTAGACCAATGCAGTGCATGTATAGACCACTGTAGCACACCTGTAGACCACTGCAGTGCATCTATAGCCCACTGTATCACATCTGTAAACCATTGTAGCACACCTGTAGACCACTGCAGTGCATCTATAGACCACTCTAGTGCATTTGTGGACCACTGTGCTACATCTATAGACCACTGTACTACACTCTCACATGCAAAAAATAAATAAGAATAATCACCTGTCCTTATTTGCCTTTTATTCTTAATACGAGTAGGCCTATAAGAATAAGAATACAACGTTTGAATACGAGCACGAGCGAGCGAGTTTTAAAATGCGCCAGAGAGGAGCGAGGTTTCTCCTCCGCTCCTTGGTGCGAGGACCATCCCAATTCCGCTCCTGTTGGGGCCGCGAACCACATCTTGCCAACATTTGACACAACGTGAGCACAGCAGAGAAGCACAAACAATTCGGCTGATCAGTGATCAGGAGGATTTCACTTATATGTCTCTGTCATCCACACTAGTCCGTTCAGGTCGCAGTTTAGTTGCGACCGTTAGGGAGCAGTTTACTACCAAAACCTCCAGCGTCCGTCCGTCCGTCCGTCCGTCCGTCGGTCACACGTCACACCTTTGTTTGTGTACGGTGTGATGTCATATATCTTCAGTATGACATCACACCACATGTGTACACAAACCTTTGTGTACGTTGCTGTGGCAACAGTCTGTTGTTGCTGGTCTGTTAGTGTACTTTAGCAACCACCTTAGCAACCATGGTTTTACCCTAGCAACCAACTGTTTACCCTAGCAACCAACTGTTTACCATAGCAACCATGTTTTTTTACCCTAGCAACCAACTGGGCATAAAAGGGATTCTGTTAGGGATCTCCATATATGGGCATAAAAGGGATTCTGTTAGGGATCTCCATATATGGGCATAAAAGGGATTCTGTTAGGGATCTCCATATATGGGCATAAAAGGGATTCTGTTAGGGATCTCCATATATGGGCATAAAAGGGATTCTGTTAGCTGTTAGTGATCTCCATATATGGGCATAAAAGGGATGCTGTTAGGGATCTCCATATATGGGCATAAAAGGGATTCTGTTAGGGATCTCCATATATGGGCATGAAAGGGATTATGTTAGGGATCTCCATATATGGGCATAAAAGGGATTGTATCCCAGATGATGCCCTGTTAGGAGATCCACACTAACAGAATCCATATATGGTCCTACCGACTGCTGCTATAAGCCAACCCTGGCGATAAGGTCTGAGTCGAAGAAATGCTTCTTTCCTGGCAAGAATTGCCCCTTTATACTGTAGGGCTCGTTTGTGTATTGTATGACATCACGCCACATCATCGGCTGAGGACTGTGTGATGTCATCATATCTCCATATATGGAGACATAAGTTGCTCATGCCCAAATATGGCCTGGTGAGGTCAGACTTAGTGTGATGCGTAGGTTATCTCCATATATGGAGATTCAACTTCAATGAGTAACCATGGCAAACTGTCAACTGCCCATATGTCTTGATAATTGGTAAAACAAACTTTTGGCCTATTTGTGGAGATAAGCGACCAACGGTCGCTTATCTCCCGATTAGGGAGTCTTACTGGTATCAAAACCTCCACCGTCCGTCCGTCCGTCCGTCCGTCCGTCCGTCCGTCCGTCAGTCCGTCGGTCACACGTCACACCTTTGCCCTGCTCATATCTCCGCATCAGTATGACATCACAGTGCTTGGTGTGTGCCGTCAGGGTCATTTGTGTACGGTGTGATGTCATACTGATGTCAGCAGTGTGATGTCATACTGATGTCAGCAGCTATGTCTCTATATATGGAGTTATATGTTGTTTGTGTCCAAATATGGGGCTTGTGAGGTCAGACTTAGTGAGATTCGTCGGTTATCTCCATATATGGAGGGAGAACCAGCTTATGAGCCGATTAGTTGTGTCAGAGTCGAGATCCTGCTTGCATCTAATCTGTCGGTAGATAATGCCGGTCTTATATAAGGGTCATTTGTGTAAGGTGTGATGTCATACTGATGTCAGCAGTGTGATGTCATACTGATGTCAGCAGCTATGTCTCTATATATGGAGTTATATGTTGTTCGTGTCCAAATATGGGGCTTGTGAGGTCAGACTTAGTGAGATTCGTCGGTTATCTCTGTAGATGACTGCAGTGCATCTACAGACCACTGTTGTGATCTGTGGATCACTGTAGCACACCTGTAGACCAATGCAGTGCATGTATAGACCACTGTAGCACACCTGTAGACCACTGCAGTGCATCTAGCCCACTGTATCACATCTGTAAACCATTGTAGCACACCTGTAGACCACTGCAGTGCATCTATAGACCACTCTAGTGCATTTGTGGACCACTGTGCTACATCTATAGACCACTGTACTACAGAGCCTTTGGTCCTTTAGTGACAGCTAAGCATGGCAGTGTAGTGTTGCGCGGGCCGACCCGGTGCCCCCACCCGCCTGTTATCACCACTCTCACATGCAAAAAATAAATAAGAATAATCACCTGTCCTTATTTGCCTTTTATTCTTAATAAGAGTAGGCCTATAAGAATAAGAATACAATGTTTGAATACGAGCACGAGCGAGCGAGTTTTAAAATGCGCCAGAGAGGAGCGAGGTTTCTCCTCCGCTCCTTGGTGCGAGGACCATCCCAATTCCGCTCCTGTTGGGGCCGCGAACCACATCTTGCCAACATTTGACACAACGTGAGCACAGCAGAGAAGCACAAACAATTCGGCTGATCAGTGATCAGGAGGATTTCACTTATATGTCTCTGTCATCCACACTAGTCCGTTCAGGTCGCAGTTTAGTTGCGACCGTTAGGGAGCAGTTTACTACCAAAACCTCCACCGGCCGTCCGTCTGTCCGTCCGTCCGTCGGTCACACGTCACACGTCACACCTTTGTTTGTGTACGGTGTGATGTCATATATCTTCAGTATGACATCACACCACATGTGTACACAAACCTTTGTGTACGTTGCTGTAGCAACAGTCTGTTGTTGCTGGTCTGTTAGTGTACTTTAGCAACCACCTTAGCAACCATGGTTTTACCCTAGCAACCAACTGTTTACCCTAGCAACCAACTGTTTACCATAGCAACCATGTTTTTTTACCCTAGCAACTAACTGGGCATAAAAGGGATTCTGTTAGGGATCTCCATATATGGGCATAAAAGGGATTCTGTTAGGGATCTCCATATATGGGCATAAAAGGGATTCTGTTAGGGATCTCCATATATGGGCATAAAAGGGATTCTGTTAGCTGTTAGTGATCTCCATATATGGGCATAAAAGGGATGCTGTTAGGGATCTCCATATATGGGCATAAAAGGGATTCTGTTAGGGATCTCCATATATGGGCATGAAAGGGATTATGTTAGGGATCTCCATATATGGGCATAAAAGGGATTGTATCCCAGATGATGCCCTGTTAGGAGATCCACACTAACAGAATCCATATATGGTCCAACCGACTGCTGCTATAAGCCAACCCTGGCGATAAGGTCTGAGTCGAAGAAATGCTTCTTTCCTGGCAAGAATTGCCCCTTTATACTGTAGGGCTCGTTTGTGTATTGTATGACATCACGCCACATCATCGGCTGAGGACTGTGTGATGTCATCATATCTCCATATATGGAGACATAAGTTGCTCATGCCCAAATATGGCCTGGTGAGGTCAGACTTAGTGTGATGCGTAGGTTATCTCCATATATGGAGATTCAACTTCAATGAGTAACCATGGCAAACTGTCAACTGCCCATATGTCTTGATAATTGGTAAAACAAACCTTTGGCCTATTTGTGGAGATAAGCGACCAACGGTCGCTTATCTCCCGATTAGGGAGTCTTACTGGTATCAAAACCTCCACCGTCCGTCCGTCCGTCCGTCCGTCCGTCCGTCCGTCCGTCCGTCCGTCAGTCCGTCGGTCACACGTCACACGTCACACCTTTGCCCTGCTCATATCTCCGCATCAGTATGACATCACAGTGCTTGGTGTGTGCCGTCAGGGTCATTTGTGTACGGTGTGATGTCATACTGATGTCAGCAGTGTGATGTCATACTGATGTCAGCAGCTATGTCTCTATATATGGAGTTATATGTTGTTTGTGTCCAAATATGGGGCTTGTGAGGTCAGACTTAGTGAGATTTGTCGGTTATCTCCATATATGGAGGGAGAACCAGCTTATGAGCCGATGAGTTGTGTCAGAGTCGAGATCCTGCTTGCATCTAATCTGTCGGTAGATAATGCCGGTCTTATATAAGGGTCATTTGTGTAAGGTGTGATGTCATACTGATGTCAGCAGTGTGATGTCATACTGATGTCAGCAGCTATGTCTCTATATATGGAGTTATATGTTGTTCGTGTCCAAATATGGGGCTTGTGAGGTCAGACTTAGTGAGATTCGTCGGTTATCTCCATATATGGAGTGATGTGTCGGTTATCTCCATATCTGGAGATTCAACCTTGAACGATTTTGACATCTTGTTACTAATCTGTCGGTAGATAATGCCGGTCTTATATAAGGGTCATTTGTGTACGGTGTGATGTCATACTGATGTCAGCAGTGTGATGTCATACTGATGTCAGCAGCTATGTCTCTATATATGGAGTTATATGTTGTTCGTGTCCAAATATGGGGCTTGTGAGGTCAGACTTAGTGAGATTCGTCGGTTATCTCCATATATGGAGTGATGTGTCGGTTATCTCCATATCTGGAGATTCAACCTTGAACGATTTTGACATCTTGTTACTAATCTGTCGGTAGATAATGCCGGTCTTATATAAGGGTCATTTGTGTACGGTGTGATGTCATACTGATGTCAGCAGTGTGACAGGAGATAAGCGACCAACGGTCGCTTATCTCCCGATTAGGGAGTCTTACTGGTAGATACAGTACAGTGGTCAATGTATGTGGTGGTACAATGGTCTATATATGCCATAGTGGTTTATTGTTTCAGTGGTCTATAGATGCCGTGCAGTGGTCTACATGCAGGACAGTGACCTCATGCAGCTATACATACAGTACAGTGGTCTCATACAGCTATAGATACAGTACAGTCATCTAGATACAGTACAGTGGTCTGTAGATGTAGTACAGTGGTGTCGTGCAGCTTTAGATGGAGTATGGTGATCTCATTCATCTATAGATACAATACAGTGGTCTCATACAGCTATATATACAGTAAAGTGGTCTCATTTGTACAATAGGCGGAAATTACATATTCGTACTGCATGCACAAAACTGCATGATTCTTGCCCCAAACTGCATGAAATTGACATAAATTGTGTATGTCTGTACAGGGGAGGCTTGTAGGTATCCATGTAACCCATTTCCATTCAGAAATATTGATGTGACAGCTCAAGGGACCATTTGGAAAATGGTGATGGTGTTTTTTGCTTGGTCTCATTGGAAACCTGAGGTTGTCTTAAATCAACTGATATCTTTATATTTGGAGTGCGTCTAAATTTGAGCGAGCTACAGACTCCGAAAGACAGTCTCGCCGGGGTTCCAGTCAGCAATCCCGGAGGTGTCATAGGAGTAATAAAACATTGAAAAAAAACACACTTGGGACCATTTTTTTTCTTGGGATCATCAAAATCTCAATATTAGAGGTCCTAAGGATGCCAAAAATCCAAACTAGAAAAAAAATAAGGGGGGTGCGCGACTGCGCGTGGACCCCTCCTAGGGCCTCTACTATATGGGTGTCACAACACACCCAGACTGACACCACACCCCCTTTGCAAAAGTAATTACAAGCTGCTGTATGCATGCCCTCACTTGAACAAAAACATCTGACCAAAAACACCTACAACACGCTCAACACGCTCGCACTCATGACTCATCTTGGGATGAGCTTTTAACGAAGGGTAAGTCTTTCTTATTAATGTTATTTTATTCACTCCAATGCATTTCTTCTGTATTTATATTGCATTGACATGTTTCATAGTCATTTACTCTAATGAATAAGAGATCTCAGAGATCTCAGTGTGCTGCTGGTCTTTGTTGATGATGCCTCACCGCCTGTATCTTTACACTGCAACTTTCAAGAGGATATCTAGTGACATTTCTAAATAAAAATAATAAATGTTTAATCAGAGAGATGTCTATAGATATCTTTTCTATAGAAATGATGATATAAATGAAAATGATAGAACTTGCTCAATAACAGATTTCACCCTCTTTTTATTTCTATAAACCTGCAATGTATTTCTGATTCGGTCTCCTCTTATGACAGGACTCTTATCAATGGTAAACTATAAATGACAGGCAGACACAGAGACACGTTATTGTCTGTGTCGATGAACCTTGTTTTTATCTCCTCTTGTCTTTGTCTTTCCAGACCGTAGGATTTCAACATTGAAGCAGGTAAGACATTGATTGAGATGGCTGGTCTTGCAGATTACATCATTTTAATTCATTCAGTGTTAAGCAGCTGACATTTTGTTAAGTAATTTTCATTTGAAGCTGTTGAAAGGTATTTGTGACAAAATAATATCTGGTGACACTTTCTATTGAACTTAATACTTGATATTCACTGTTCACTCACTGATGTTTGTTGTTACAGTACATAAGGATTATAGTGAATTGTAATTATCATAGTTGTATAGTTGTATTATAATGAGATTATAAGTCACGAGTGGTCAATGGATGCTTTAGGTAAAGACATTCCTGATGGTCCACTGTAGGCAGAAACATTTCATGTGCCGAAATGTTTTGCTCTTTACTTAATTACAAACTTAAATGTCTATCTGCCATCTTTGGATCACGGACCAATGATTATGGGTCACAAGTATCTATCTCCTTTTATCCATGCCCTACATTTGAAAGAAAAAATAATTATAATTTCGGTAAATTAAGAAAGGTTTAAGAAATAATGCAAATAGCAGATCTACAAGCTCACAGCATTTTGTTGTATGTATGTATGTATGTATGTATGTATGTATGTATGTATGTATGTATCCTATGTACTGTATGTATGTATTATTGTTTTTATGTGCTTGTTGTCTGCAGCCTAGGTGCTTTTGGTATTCTGCTGTATTGTTGTTTTCCAAAAAGAAAGAAACAAAAAGAGATACTGCAGGGGGACCGCCAAATCTTTGTGTGATAGGAACTGAACTGTCAGTGCCATGTGTCTTAGCTGATTGCCACAAGAACCAGCAGAGCTATGAAACCATGCAAACCAAACAGTTAAAAGCTACATCCTCCTGTACATACAGTACCATCCAACCCGGATGTTTGGGCAAGATAGATCAAATAGTTAGCTACTTAATTGTTTTTTGTTTTGTTTTGTTTTGTTTGGCTAGGCAGCTTCACTTGTAGTTTCCCATCACGGTGAGCAGATTCTGATGATGATGAGTCAGTCATATGACAGTCAGTCATATAGTCGTATGACAGTCAGTCATATCAACTAAATGTGTGACACATTTAGCTCATATACAGATCCTTCTCGAAAAAATAGAATATTGTGTAAAAGTACATTTTCTTGAAACTTTCATATATTTCTCGAAACCTTCATATATTCTAGATACATTGGACATTCATTGAATTATTCCAAATCTTTTTTTTTTATGGCATACAGCTCATGAATATCAAAAGTCCATATTTCAAGACCACTCAAAACAAGGATTTATATTAGAGAAATGTCAACCTTCTGAAGTCAGAGTTGCTTGAAGTCCAGTGGGAAGTTTCCGCAGTCAGTTATGATGTGGGGTGCTATGGCATCTGACATGCTTTTTCACACAATATTCAAATCTTTCGAGAAGGATCTTTGCCTGCATGTGTGCCACTGCCAGGGGCCTCATACTAGTGTTCACCTATAGGACCCCTAAATCCCCTGTCTAGCTCGAATCGGAACCTCTCCATGATCCATCAGCTGTGTAGCTTCGAGATGAGGTTGTACATTCTCGGGTACCGGCAGCTGACGATACCGTGCATTTGTAGTCTTACACAGGTGTTCTGATTGGCGTCAAACTGGGGTCTTCAACAGGGGCCCCTTGGGGGTCCTCAGAGTTACTACAGGGGTCCTCCAAATCTTTGGGTGATGAGAACTTTATTTCTTTCTACACTAACCACTTGAACCCTAGTATCCCTATGGTGTGGAACATTAGCCAAGAATAGACTATCTACAAGCTCACAACGCCCCGCAGGCGCTGCGGGGCGTTGTGAGCTTGTAGATCTGCTATTCTTGGCAAAGAGGTTTGGTGTAGAGTGAAAAGAAAAGTATTGACGGT
>NC_137833.1:5358664-5396164 GCF_963921795.1 Nannobrachium achirus | reverse complement strand
GTGACCCCTCTTCTCCTGGCTTGATGTATTTTTACCTTTTGTGTTCCTGCAGATGTTCTCGCAGTGACACTTTACTTCCAATTTCTCCCCAGCTGATGTTGTTTAGGTGAGCCATCTCGTTAGCTGTGATTAGTTAAGGGCTGTTACCGTTATGTTTGTATTGTTGAGTCTCACATACTCCCCCCCTCTCGGGAGACTCTGAGGGTATCTGAATAAATGTCTGTAGCTTGTGTTGGTGCCCTCTCGCGAGTGCTGTGCATGAGGTTGCTAACCTCATACACCCACGCCAGGCTCTTCCTGGTGGTCATCTGTCTCTCCAGCGTCACCAATCTTCCTCGGTTTCCATCCAGACTTTCCTGGAAGTCACTTGGTTGCCCAGAGTTCTATGATTATAATTACATCTAACGATGCTTCTCCTCCATTAATGATGAATTCCTTATACTTCATATGAATTGAAGCTTAATAAATGCTTAAGTAATGTAATAGTGATAGTTAACTAATGTATCACTTAAGTATTACTTACTAGTTGTTTTATTTTGGAGGTTATGAGAAAGTGTTACCACTTTACCTAACGTTTCCAAATAATTGAAGTGGAATAAAAGTATAATATTTTGATCTGGGATGTAGTGGAGTGAAGTAAAAGTATTGGAAATTGGAAAAAGAACAAAATAGAACAAATAAGAACAAATACCTCAAAATAGTACTTATAGGAGTAGTTCACCCCCAAAATGACTTTTTTTCTATTGATTACTCACACCATGGAGATTTGAACAACATAATATATATCATATCATAGTATTTTTCGCATTCCTAAGACAAGAAATGTATTGTAGTAAATGTACACCCGTTTCCAGATGGGGACCCAAATGCTTTCGGGTCCCCATTCGGAATCAATGGGGTAGATTTATTGTAATCAATTTTTTGTTCTGACAATTCTGAAGAGTCTTCCATGTACGGACTGGTGACGTCGGAGCACGCGTGGAGCCACGGTCCCGATAGACAGCTGTTTGTTGAGTAATGACACATTACTGCACATATAAAACAAGTATTACATTTCATTAGAAATCTATTACAATTCCTCCCTTTGATCATATATGATCATATATGGTCATTAACAGTAAATGTAATGAGATTTGTTTTCCATCTACAGGAGGATCAAAAATCAGTTTTGAAACACATTTTGTTCTGGTAGGGGCGAAAACCAATTATGCATTTTCTTGGTGAAAATTCCAACCTACGACCCTCAGGTTTGAGCGATCACTTCGTAAAGCCAGCAATTTGTTTGTGTATGTGTTTTCCCTGCACTCTTCTCCACATGAACTCAACATGAATGAGTCCCTTCTTCTGTTGGTTCGTACTGTCCCTTCTTCTCTTCTTTCCTTATTTGGGCAATGTCACGACAGGGCTTCCACGCCCTTTTTTGACCACAACGTCCCAGCAGCCAGCGTCCTTCATAGTGGATGAGATGCAGTTATGTCCCTTGCACAGTTCCGTCATGGCAATCGGGTTGGGATGCAGGGCGGCAATTCCATGGTGGTTTTCCAGACATCTTTTGGTTTCCATACATTTCATTTTTTTATGGCTCCGTCTCATCTTTCATGTATGGTTTAATTTATTTAATTTTAGAAACTGGAAATAGAAAGCTCAGCACCAAGGGTTATGACATCCTAACCTAGAATGATTTCTATAATCTATACAGCCATCAATATTCTGTATTTTCTTAAACCATATGCAATTTATAGTTCAATATGTCATGAATGGTTCAATAATGAATGATATCTTATATTTTTACATACCTTAATTTGTGGAAGTATTTTCTTACCATAGTGTTTAGACACATTTGACATATTATTCCTTCCATTTGTTTCCTTTCCTTTACCCTATTGACTCAATTTATTTTAGAAACATTTGACATACCCTGTAATTACATTTCATCTACACAACAACATTTCATAGCATAGACAATGTTGTTACTGGTTTAGTTTAGTTAGTTTATGTTAACAACACATACAGTATGTTGGGAAGGAAGAATAAATCTGTTAAAACATTCACAACTTAAAATGTGTTTCTCTCTTAAGACCCCCAAAGTATTTCAGCACCTAAAAATTGGAAAATCCTTTCATGGGAGGAACCAATTTTGCATTAAAAACACTTGACACATTTCTCCGTTCCTAAATGATTCGTGGGAGAAAACAATCTTTCATTAGACAAATCCAATAACATATAGGAGAAGACACGTTTCTCCTTACCTAAAACTGAAAGTCATATCATGATTTGTGGGAGAAGACGATCTTTCATTAGACAAATCCCATGACATACAATATATTTCATTTCCGTCCAAAATGGGATGGAACTCAGGATCCCTATAGAGAGAAATCAAAAGTATAGTTAGCATGACTTTTCTTTCACCTTCAAAGGTGAAAACATCATAATTTTGAAAACATACTCCGTATAATGCATTCAACATTATTTTCCAACAGACCAGTGATTCTCAAAAACACTGTCTTCACTCATACATACACATATATTCGACCCATATATGCTTAATATACCCGGGTATCACACAATCTTAGACATACACTCCTTGTATTCCACTTCAGTGGCCTGTGGTTCAGGCTCCTGTTATTCCCAAACATACACTGACTCCAAGAATGTCTCCCATCCCTATCAGCTGGTCATTAAACCCAGCAGGAGTTCCTCTGGCCAGTAGAAAACTGAACAGGTGACCAAATAAACCTGAAAATGTACTAGAGCCATTCTATAATTGTAACCACTAGAGACAACAACTCTGAATATCCTGTCTTCTTCTAGTCCTCTTATAATTAATAGCTGTCTTCTTCTAGTCCTCTTATAATTAATAGCCTAATGCTCATAATTCTCTTATAATTCATAAAAAGGCTAATTCATATCTATAATTCTCTTATAATTCCTATCACCTCCCCCCTCTTTTTGAGAAGCACTGGTTAAGCTCACTCTCTCCAAACCGAAGCATCCCGGTCTTCCAATTGAGCATGACCTACAGTACAAGCTCACAACGGTTGCGTCTGTGACGCGCTGCTCACCCTGCTCGGCGCAACACAGAAGATCATCAATAACTATTAGGAGCAGGGAGATAAAAATACATATAAACACCCCCCCATGGGGCTACTGGTGGTGCATAAACACCCCCCATGGGGCTACCCCCCATGGGGCTACTGCAAGTTAGAAGGAAGGAGGAAGGGACGACTGAGCAGGCAATGATCAGCTGACTGCCACGTCACCTGTGACTGAATGCAACCATTGACCCACTCGAATTTATGCTGACTGAACCCATGTCGCGGGTTCCATTCAGTAACCTCCTAGGAACTTCATGGATAGTGCTTATTAGTTAAATAAGAGGGCCCAATTTGCTAATAACATGCTACTCCCCTCAACACTGATTATTTCCGTCCTTAGTGTTTTCACTACTAACTGAAATTGAAGTATATAAACATATTTTTTTTACAGACAACCCTCAAAGCAGTTCACTGGTTAAGCCTGTAATTAATTTAACAACTTAAATACTAAACCCCACACTGACCCCCATATGTATAGAAACACCTTTTCTCCAAGAATCATATATTTCCCTAGAATCATATATTATTTTATCAGGCACAGGATTCTTTTCCTTGTTTTATGATTCCATATTGCCTATTGCCTATTAGTAGTGCAATACATTTAATACATAGATCAATCCACTGTGGCAATGTACTGTACTATCTAACAAGTTTCAACATTACTCCTATAGATATCCTATGAGAAATAACAGAACCATAAGGCCGAACCTTATAGTGGTTTAAATTATCGTGGAGCTCAACTCCATGTGCACTCTCCTTTCAATCACTGAATGCTAAACAATCAGATATTATTTCAACCTTTTCCATTTATGTCACCTGGAGACAACACTGTTCCTGTCATTCAGTTACCCATTCAGTTACCCCCGTTTACCCTTGTGTGCCTGAGCCCATTACAAGTTGGAACAGCTGAACTGACTTCTCCAAGCTTTCTCCCCCAATGTCCCATGTCGGACTTTCCAACCCACCGTCAGACCATGACAGTAGAGTCGTAAGTGGCCACACCAGGTGTGATTTAGCCTACGAATATAGATACTGTTTGTGCGGTCTTCCTGTCCTGTACCATACATTCTATGTCTCACAGCAGAGTTAGACAATAGTGTGAGCCATACATTACCTATACACCAGTACACTACCTCTAGACTTTATTTGAGTTATCATTACAACCAGTACTGTATGTCAATACATTTAAAATAAGAGTTCTATTCTAATTATGTATTATGTATGTCTAAGACATTAAACCCCTCTATTCACATAAAAATGCATTATTCCTATTTTTTTTTTAATCTTTAATAGATTTAAGACGACTATATTTTGTGTTCACTCAATCAAGTCGGAAGAGAACAAAATGTGTTATTGGCCTACAGTAGGGATTTATTTAAATACGATTTTAAATCAGTTATAATTATTCTAATTATGTTGGCAACAGTCAGTCTTATCAAGATGCCACTGTTGTGTTCTTAAATTCCATGCCACGGCACTATTTTACATGATCCTAATATTATGGGTATAGTAACCAGGGTCCAATATTAATGACAATGTGACTCTTATCCTACGTAAGGGTAAAAATTAGGCTTCTATTGTTAGACAAATCTTAAATCTTAAAAGTTATTTCCTCGGGACCCCCCTTTTCCTTGGGACCCCCCTTTTAAGCCCATGGCTACTGCAGGGTTAAGGAACACCTCATCTGATGGGTTAAATAATTTTCAGTGGGACAATTCTTTCACAGCCTATCTTATGCCTGAAAGGTTAAAAACCATCCCAATATAACCATAAAGTATTTTAACTAGGGTTCAAATTTACCGAACACTTTTCCCAGTAACACTTTTTCAGTTAGTCTTCCTATATTTCAAATTCAAAATATCATGGTTTCAAAAACTCTACAAAACTCCATATGTTCTTTCACTGAGCTATAAGTAAATGTCCTGTACATATAGGCATAACCTTGGCTTAGGACTAAATATAGTTCATTTTTATCATATGGAAGCCATTAATCACTTAATCAATCCTTTCTTCCCAGAGCTATAGGTACTCACCCACTCACTATGACCCCACCATCGCTCCCCCGTCACGTTGGCGCCCCACTGAGAGAGGAATTACTACAAACACCACACAGGAAAAAGACATAGTGATCAGTCCATCCAAGAAGGTCATACGATGTATCCTTTATGTTCCTTAGGAATGTTCGGTTTCACCGAAGGTTCTGTGTGCCCCTCACAGAATCAAAGCCATGCACCTGGCTTTAGCAGTCATTGGGATCTTGCCAGTCCCAGAATGTCATTTGAGTAACATTCTCAGTGTCATGTTGTCCCCACTCCAACGCGTGTTCTCCAGGTGCGGAACCAGTCCATATTGATGATCAGACTGTCAATGCGATTGCTTTTTCCCTCTCCCAGTATAGCTCTAAGCGACAGGTGAACCTCTGATGGACACGCAGTAAGCAGAGTAAAGGATTTTCCATAGGTTTATGTTTGAAAACCTGGCTTCTCCCAATATGATAAAACAAGACAACCACACAATATCCTTATACTAATGCTATTTTATCTTCATTATTCTGGTATTTAATTATAATTTAAATGATAATGAGCAAGTGGGAAACGTCAGGCAATCTTAAAAGTATCTTATATTACACCGGATCCTCCTTAAAGCAATCCTGTCATGAACAGCTGCTGTGAGAGAATTGTCATACCTATTTTTATAGGTCCCCCCGCATACTGTAAAGTTTTCTCAAATCCTTGAATTCAATTCCTACTTCTCCCCCTTAAGCCTGTTCCCTAGACCTTACCACTAACCTGTCCCATTAATGACAGGCACAGAAGTAGATAATATTATGTCTATTTGCACATGTGACAACCCAAGTATATTGGATAATTTCACTTCCTATTGAACAATATTAACTGTACTTATCTTTCAGTATATTTTCCCTAAATACATTTTCATGTTACATCTAAGAATTTAAAATGCGTTACATTCAAAGCTAGTCATCTAAATCAGTTAGCTAATTTTTTCAAAGAAATTGCCATGTTACTGCTAAGACTTAAAAATAAACCAGAAGCAGTGCTCCCCCGAGCACTGGTCTCCAACACAAGCTGAAGTATGTGAAAGTTGGCAACATTTCAACGTGCTGTCAGCTTGTAGTTTGACCAGGTCCGTGAAGTGAACAGAAAGAACATTTCCGGTCTGGGAGCCGGCAGAAATAAACCAGGCTCCAAGAGCTTCACACCAAGAGTGTAGTACATACTGTATATTATAGCCGGCTTTAGGGGTACTCTTATTCTGAAGAGACCAGCGCCGGAAGCCTCATTCTGCTAACGCTATTTCTGCTCATTTCACATAGGCGCTCTGTCAACCCCCCCCCCCCCCACCGCACGTAACTGTTGTACGGCGAAAATAGAACGCAACAGAAGCAGACGGCTGCCGTGTCAGACAGACTCACAAGAGTTTGACAGGTCATAGACTAATTATAATAGGGATTTTGTTGTAGCTTTACCACTTTAGACAAATAATAATGTGTAATTTGAAGTCTATAGGCTTAAATTATAGCCTAAACTCGCCGGAAAGCCGGTTTTTCCCAGCTGACCATGGTGGTCGGGGATTCTTTATTACCAGTCAAACGACAGTTTCTTCATTTCAGATATATTGATCGCTCGACCACGACTGACTATGTATACAAGGTAACAGACTCCCCCGTCCGCCTGGTATTCTTTTACAGCCTCAGTTATTTGATATAAGCCAAAAATGTATTTCCTTACTTTCACGCACTCAGATTCACACCCCCAGCAGCTCGAGTCTTACGCCTTTTCACAAAATATTTAGGTCGTGACAAAACCTATATACAGTCTACCCAATGTCCTAATGACATAAGACCTTCTTATTCTCCCCGGCCATTTTTTCCCCAGACAGAGAAAAGGAAAGATAATACCGATTCCTATTTCGGTTCTCTATCAACTACTCCATTTCTAGTTGACTAGGCCTACCATATACAATAATTAATACATTTAAATTAATAAACGATAGGTTATTATTATAGGCTATTATTATTAACCCCCGCTTTGTGAGCAGCTATCACAGAATAGCCTAAATGCCCAAAGGCACCCCAAAATACAGTACATCCAGAAAGGTGCTCACAACACATTGAACTAAAAACATTAGTTGTAGGCTACAGTATCACCTGTACTACATGGAATAGTTATTTAACAACCAAGTCTGGCTTTCATAGTTAAATATTACACGTCTGGTTACGTTTTATTTACGTCTTTTAACGTTCGTAACTACTCGCCCACGTGCGGCGTCCTAGAGATATTTCGTCTGATTACGGTCATGCAAATATCTTTATACCGAGATGATTATTGCCGAAAAGCGATTCCCCAATCGATAATCATTCGTCCCTGGTTTCCACAGGTACTGTTTTTTAACAGAAACAACCCATGATCACGTGGAGCTATGTATTAAATAGCTTTCACCCCGAATTCCACGGGTACTGTACGTTCAAACAGTATTCGTCCGGATGCACGGCATAAAACCCTTAACATGCAAGGCTTTATTCATCAACCCACGATTACGTGGAGCTATACATTAAATAGCTTTCACCCCGAATTCCACGGGCAGATACCTTCTATACATGCAAGGCATCTCTCTATTAAATTTTGTTCATGCAAGTACGACAGCCGCATCTTAAATGTCGTGGCCTGTCCTGGGTGCATGCAATATAATGACCACGTCTGGCCTTTCAATAATATTGTATTATCACGACACTTCTCACCCTGGTTTTATTCGAATGGTAGCCTCGGTCAGTCAGCCGCTCTGTCTCTCATCACGTAATCACGTAATAGCCAGTGTGTCCTGCACAAAAAGAGAAATGCTGACAGACAGATTATACCATCCTGCCGACAACGCCAACTGTAATAGAATTCTTCAAACATCATACTATTCGTATAATAATATAAATAAATTGATTTTCCAGAGGGTGGAGTGCAATGAGAACAATATTTATTAACAATATAAACTAGAGCTCTGAGACAACACGCATGCCAAGTGTTGCCTCCCTTCCCTTAGTCAGTCTCTCCTTTATACAAAGTAGTGTGACAAGAATAGGTAAAAGGGTGTCTCCTAAACCGTGTCTAAAGATACAATTCTGAAGAGTCTTCCATGTACGGACTGGTGACGTCGGAGCACGCGTGGAGCCACGGTCCCGATAGACAGCTGTTTGTTGAGTCAGTCTTTTTGTGCCAAGTACTATTCTTAACTTACTGGGGTAAAGTGACAGACACATTACTGCACATATAAAACAAGCATTACATTTCATTAGAAATCTATTACAACACACACACACACACACACACACACACACACACACACACACATTCTTGTGACACATTTTGTGACACATTGTAACTTGTAGATCTGCTTTTATCTGCTTTTTTAATATTTAAAAACACATTTTGTGTGTGTGTGTGTGTGTGTGTGTGTGTGTGTGTGTGTGTGTGTGTGTGTGTGTGTGTGTGTGTGTGTGTGTGTGTGTGTGTGTGTGTGTGTGTGTGTGTGTAGGCCACGTGTAGCTGTCAAAATTCAAACAGACAAATTGTCACAAATTGACAACACTTAGAGTGTTGCTTGGATTTAATCAGAGTCAGACTCACGAGTAGCCTAGTGTTCACTGTGTTTTTTTTTTACAACACTGGCATATTGCCAGTCAGCTGGAGTTTAACAACCCAGATTTTGACACATAGGGCAATCGACAGCACTAATTAATTACAGCTGTATGCTTGTTTGTTTGTCTTGTGCATGTGTGTATAACTTTGTTGTCTCCACCAGCCGAAGGCATGTTTTCCCCTTCGTCCGTCCGTCCGCCCGTCCGTCCGTCCGTCCGTGCGTGCGTGCGTGTGTCCGTCCGTCCGTGCGTGCGTGCGTGCGTCCTCGCAGTTTGTTACCACCTAATCTCAGTCGCCGTTGCCCCGGTCGCTGCCAAAATGAGCACACACACTCCCTGGATGCCAATTCAGAACCTCTGACCGACATTTTTCAAATGGGCCTGTTCTAACGCCACCATGAGGCCGATGTTCGCAAAACCCATTTCTGTACACTACTATTACAGATTTTGTCCAAAAATCCTCCAAATCGGTAGGCTGTATCTCGACAGTCATGTGATCGACATGGATCTGTCCGATTTAGCATATTCCATCCTGATTGGCTAAGATTGGCTTCCAAAGATTGTAGGATTGAGCCGTTTTGAACAAAATGCCTCAAATCACAAACGCAAAGTGCAATTATCATGAAATCGCACACACACATTCCCACTAGGCAGAGGAAGAAATGCCACATAACATGTTCAAATCAGCCCCATGGTGGCGCTATAACAGGCCAATTTGTGTTTTTACCTATAACTCCACCGATCAGAGTCAAACTTGTACACGCACTCCCTAGAGGCCAAGGAAAAAACGTTTCACTGCATTTTTCACATCAGCCTTTTATAGCGCCATCTTTGGGCCGACTTATGTAAAACACATTTTTGGATATTACTCCTTCAGATTTTCTCCAAAAATAACACAAATCAGTAGACAGTATCTCTATAGTCATGTGATCAAGTCTGATCCGTCTGATATTTCATATTCCATCCTGATTGGCTAATATTAGCTTCCAAAGTTTGCAGGATTGCTCCGTTTTTGAACAAAATGCCTCAAATCAACGCAGCTTGCGATTACAGTGAAATTTGCCACACATATTCCCACTATGTCAAGGAACAAATGCTACCCTTTTCGCATTGGCCTGTTATAGCGCCACCAGCAGGTAGACTTTAGCAAAACACATTTTTGGAACACAATGCCTCAAATCATGCATGCAGCGTCCGATTGCCATGAAAGGTCTAAGTTGAAGAACATATGCCACCCTTTTTACATTGGCCTATTATACAGTAGCACCACCAGGACGCCTGGACTGGTGGAGACCTGTGCTCGGAAGAGCACTGCTTCTAGTTTGTTTTGTTTTGTTTTTTGTGTTTTTTAGATTGATATTCATAAGCATTTGTTATATTGTTGTTGATGTTCTGACATATTATCTTGTTTATTATAGTGATGTATTATCTGCTTATTGTAAGTGGCTTTGGATTAAAAGCGTCTGCTAAATGCCTAAACTGTAAACTGTGCAAAAAGAAAAGTATGATTAAAATGCGTTACGTTTCTCTAATCAGTTAGTCCCAGCCCTGTGAGTTAATGTGAACTCTCCATGGATGAAATGTTTGTTATTGTGGCTGATTGCCACAACATTTCAGTACAGCAGTGGTGGAAAAAGTACTCAAATGATTTACTTAAGTAAACGTATCAATACTGCAATGTAGAAATACATAGATATATATAGAATATATAGAAGTACGGAATTCAAAATGTACTTGAGTAAAAGTATAAAAGTATTGGCATCAAATTTGATCAAAATGTACCTAAAGTACCAAAAGTAAAAGTACTAAAATGTTTGAAAATAGCACATCTACAAGCTCACAACGAGTCGTGATGCGACACACTGTGAGCTTGTAGACCAGCTATTTTCAAATAGCCTAGGTATAAAATAGGCCTAAAGTGGATTAATGTATAATATAATCCTTTATATCTGCAAAGTAACTAGTAACTAAGGTTTTCAAATAATTGTAGTGGAGTAAAAATTGGACCTGAGATGTAGTGGAGTAGAAGTAAAGTACTGGAAACTGGAAATACTCAAGTAATACAAATACCTTGAAATTGAACTTAAGTACAGTACAAAAATCTACTTAGTTACTTTACACCACTGCAGTACAGATCATTGGCAGAAAACCAAACCAAACACTTAAAGGAGCTATAGTCAACTTTTTCATTGTAGGTGTACATCCTAGTCTACAGACTAGGATGTAAACAAAGTACGGGCCCTGTAAATGTAAACAAAGGGCCAAAATGATTATTTTATCATTAATTTACGCTTTTTGTGATCATTTTTTAATTGAAACACATATATGAAGCTTATTTTTTTATAAAATATTTTCGAAACATTATTTTTATTTTAGCATCCGTTTTTCAAGAAAAAGTTGACTATAGCTCCTTTAAAACATCATGCCTACAGCGTTGTTTACGAGGCTATTACCTTACATGCCATCCAACCCGGATATTTGGGCAAGACAGATCAAATAGCTGACTAAGTAGGTATATTACTACAGTCCCACGCACAATAAGTGTGTGGGAGCCCTCTGCAGAGGAGGACAGCAGGAAATCAAGTTATGCCGACGTAATTGTTTTTTTGTTTTGTTTGGCAAGTCAGCTTCAGTTGTAGTTTCCCATAACGGTGAACAGATTCTGATGATGATGCAATTCAGCATCTCTGGTCATGATGCTTGCATGCGGGCAATGGCACATAATATTCCCCACCAATATGAGCTCAAATCTGTCTGACGGGTACGTGCCATTGACTGCACGTGTGCCACTGGCTGCCAGCTAGGGGCCTCTCGGTGAACCTCTCAATAGTGTTCACCTAGGACCCCTAAATCAGGGGTTCCCAAACTTTTTTGTCTCAGGGCACCCAAAGACTTTTTTTTTTTCATCCGAGGCACCCCTACATTAAATCATCGATGTCCAGTGTTGTAAAGTAATGAAGTACAAGTACTTCGTTACTGTACTTAAGTACAAATTTTGAGAATTTGTACTTTTTTTTATATTTTTTCAACCCTGAACTTTTACTTTTACTTAGTTACATTTAAAAGGAATAAATCGTACTTTTACTCCGCTACATTAAAATTGGACACCTCGTTACTCGCTACAAATCGAAAATCTTAATATCATAGCAGTCTGTACTGTATCATCTCTTCTCCCTGAGCCGCGCTGCGGTGCGGCGCTACATGGAAACTGGTGACCCATCTTGTACGGTGACTCCAGGGGTCGCTCTCCGAACACGGTGATCATTGTTTGTTTTGACACAAATACTGTCACAAATAAAAGTAAGGTCACCATCTTGTGTATAACACGGGTCGGGAGGAGGATGAGAGAACTGCGCGCACATCTTCCATCCAAACGACCACAACACAGAAATGTCTTGGCTTTTCTTTCAAGGATTAGGATTTTTTTCTCTCTCTCTTTTCGCTCTCTTGCTGTCAGGCGTGCATGCATGAGTCAAACTCTTCACGTTGTTTTTGGGACGGCAGTAAGATGTCATCGTGTGCGGTGCAGAACTCATGGTTAAAAAGAACAGAAAGAACAGATCTGCAAGCTATAGCATCCTGTTAGTTAGATCTGTTCTTTTTAAGCATGCGCCAACGCATAAAATATGGCTCACACGCATATGCTGGATGTTACCTCATTACTTGTGTGATCCAGGTTGAATCCAGTCAATTTGAAGAAATAATAATCCAGCGTTTACTTTGAGGTGACAATAAGAAAGCACAGGCCTACGTTTTCATTCACAATTAACTTCTTGTCTGAAGATCCATTCTATAGCCTATTATGTCATTTTATAGCCTAGTTTAAACTATAGGGAGCTGCTTGACTCTTTTCAGAAAAAGCGCAGACTGGAGTGAGAGCTTAATTGAAATGACCTGTCACCTACATAATATGTGCAGTGAACTGGAATTATATAATGAATTATTCGGAAGCAGGTGTGTAAAGAGTCTAATCTATAAACATCTCAAATAGCTTTGGGGAACTTGGTGCCCCAGTGCTATAATGTTTTGTTCTTACTGTAGGTGTGTGCTTGTGCCCCTGGTATCAAGGGGTCACTGAATGTTCCAACCTGAACCTATTAATAATAAAACACTTTGAGAATTGTCAATTTTTGGTCTTAAATTTTTGTAGGCATTTTGAAAATATTTTTTGTACTTTTACTTGTACTTGTACTTGTACTTTTTACTTTTATACTTAAGTACATTTTAACACTATGTACTTTTGATACTTAAGTACATTTAATGAGAGCTACTTTCATACTTTTACTTAAGTAATAATATTATCGGTGACTTTTACTTTTACTTGATTAACTTTTAAGTAGAATATCGGTACTTTTACTTAAGTATGGGTTTCCAGTACTTTATACAACACTGTCGATGTCAGGTGGAAACCTTGTAGGCCTATGTCCAAAACCTTCTTTTTGTGTTATTTTAAAAACGATTTAAAATAGTGAAAATAGCCGATCTGTGTGCTTGTAGATGTGCTATTTTCACTACTTGTGTGACACTTTTGTAGGATGAAGTAGGGCTTTTATTTTACTAAAAACATACACATTTGAAACTTGGAGATACAAGGTTTTTGCCTGACAGTGACGATATTGATCATTTTCACTCCCAGCACCTTATTTTTATAGCATATTTTAGCAATTATGTTGAGAGGAAAACATTGAGATAAGAGCCATTTTGGTTAGAACTGACTGAAAATAACTTTGTATGTTTAAAATGATACTAAATATTTTTTAAGTGTCCAAATAAATTCCAAATATTATAAAATGATCTTGCGGCACCCGTGGACTTCCGTCACGGCACCCCAGGGTGCCCCGTCACCCACTTTGAAAACCCCTGCCCTAAATCACTAAGTCTGCCACTGCCTAGCTCCAATCAGAATCTTTATAGATCCGAGATGAGGTTCCACATTCTCGGGTGCCGGCAGCTGAAAACATGGCCGGACATTAGACACTATCCTTGATTCTTACCTTTTTTCACTCATTTTATCCAGAAAGTAAAGGTCGTCCCCCCTGCTCTCAGATGTTTTGTTATACAGTCGGGTTGAAACAAGCGTTTTAGTCAGCCTGTGGCCCTCAACCCCCATCTGCATGAGTAACCCTTGTTCACCTGCAAGGTGTCTATATCACCAATATCTGGGGTTCTATGCATCAAGTTCCCTAGGTTCAGTATGGAGATTGGTAGTAGCAACTCTACATAGAGCAATAAGACCTCCAGCACACAAAGTACACACACAGACACCGTGTTTATAGGTTTTATTCAGTTTCTTTGTTTGGTTCAATTCCTTTCTTTTGTTTCTCAATGTTGTTTTTCTTATGACTCACACAGGTCAACATTAAACGTGTAACAACAACAACAACAAAAAATTTGTTTACACATTTATTTATTTGAGAATGTAAAAATCAAGCATAGTAAGAATCAAGCATAGTGGTCAATATTGGCCAGCGTCGTTAGATGCCGGCACCCGAGAATGTGGAACCTCATCTCGGAGCTATACTGTATACAGCAGAGGGAGAGGTTCCAAATGAGGTTGGCAACTGCCTGTGTGTATGATGCACTATAGAGGCCTCTGTCTTAAGGCCTCTAGCCACTACAAGACTTTGCGTACAATCCAATTTCACCATTATTTCAGCTGATCGTATGAGCATTTACACTACACAATCTTCTTTGTTGAAGATTATTGGGTTGTGTGTCCCGCTGTGCGAGTAGACCGTTCACACTACAAGACTTCTTCCCCGACACCCCTGTGGTAAAATCTGACGAGAGGAGAGAGAGGGAGGGAGGGAGGGGCTGCTGCGTCTCTGTGTTCGCCTGTGATGATGATCCATGCTCCGGTGGATAGAACATTCTTTTAGTAAAATCCATCAAAAGTACTGTACAACACAACAGAAAACTATCGCAACGTGACGGCAAGTTAATACTCGTGTGGTTATAACGTCACGTTGAGGTACAGTTGTTTACTATGTGATGCAAATGCCAGCAGGGTTTTGGGGGTTTTGGGTTTTGGGTTGGGCCTTTTTTTGGCTTAGATTGACATGGCCTATCAGCCTGTTGGCCTTTGTCAGCGTAGAAACCTACTTATTATAACTCTATGGTAGAAACTAACTAGGCAGAAATTACTTACTGTGTATATAGTTTACAGGAGTCATTGATTATGCAAATGTCTTTCCCCTGTCATAAGGTGTTGGTGTGATGAGGTGTTGGTGTGTTTCCACCTGGTGCTGTCAGATGCAAGATCTTCCCAGGACTTGGTGTTGACGTCAAGGGCCTTCATGACTCTCTTGAAGACATCTCTGCAGGTGGGGGACGACCTGTTCTCTTCATAAACCACAACTAAGATCTAGTTTGTTTTATAACAAAGAGTTCAATACTAATTCCTCATGAAGACCTTTTGGAAATGTTGTATTAAAAATGCGAATCCATTACACTTTGTAGCAATGACCAATCTCTATCTCCTCCTTTATTTAAGGGATGTGATTTGTTGAAATGTCCTTGTGGTTTTCGTAATGTTGGTAAAAAGAATTGAGTTTAAAAGCTACATTTGAATCACTGAACACAAAAGCAATAAAAGAAATCATTATGGAAAATATGTAGTTGCTAGACAATTTCAATGCCACATTTCATGAAGTTTATAGGCTTAGATTCCAAGGTACAGTATGAAAGTTGCGAATTCCTTAAATAGGCCTACTGGAGATAGAGATCGGTTATTGCTAGTAGTAATGATGCCATAGACTGACCAAGTGCTATGACAATAAGTACAGCACTAAGAACTCTGGGTTAGTATTATGGTTTAAGCTGATAGAACTTTAGCCTATGTTTGTAAATGTGTTGTGTTTTTTATTTACATGATTGTTTTTTTTTTTTTTTTTTTTGTATTCTTCTCTCAGTGTTTCAGGGAAGTGTCCTTATACCTTCCAAGTCATCTCTGGGACTAAATTAAAAGAAGTGAAGCAAAGCGTAAGTCTCACTAGTGAGATAGAAGAAACTCCAGAGGAGACAAAGCATGGCTACAGGAAATGGAAAGCATAGAAGAAGAGTGAAGCATAGTGAGATGGAAGACACTCCTGAAGATGGGAAAGATTGCAATTTCTCAACCACTGACAATCCTGTTACAGCGTCACTGTCCCAGGCCGATGTCACTGCACTGAGTTGTACACACAGGTTGGGCGAATCCGTCTCCCAGCCTCATTCTCACAGCTTACGCTCACTGAGACAAACTGCAGAGAACAAGGCACATTTCAGAGCAGAGAGGTCCCATCATTTAAATGATGATATACAATGTTATACACCTGATATCTATGTTGAAGGCAACGAGGAAAACTACTGGTTACTCTGCACACAAGCAGGACTGTTCCGATGCAACGTGACTGGCCTGGTGTTTAAGATGAAGGCACCGGGAAGTGTAATTTACAGGACAGTCCCTTGGAACCAAAAGCTTGTAGCCCAGCTTGGCAAGCTGGGTCCTGCAGGCAAGAGGCCTGCAGGACCACTGTTTGACATAGAAAGCCCTGAGAGATCTGCATGTCAGTTACGCCTTCCCCATTGTGAGATCATATCCACAGGTGGAGGCAAATCCTTGTCTGTTATCCATGTAATGGATGAGGAGAGTGAGCTTATCGTCCCCAATGATATTACAGAAACTCATGTAATCATAGAGTTAACTGGATGCTCTGCCTATGGCATTCTTGAGGATGTCAACAACCCCAATCCTAAACTTGCATTGGTGCCACTGTTTTATACACCACCGTTTGCTGATAATGAGCCCAGATCCACCCTGAAAGTATTGCTGCTACCTGGGAATGTTGTACTGAGTGAAGTGATAAACAAAAGGAGGGTGCTAAATGGAGAAGAGATTTACATTGAAAAGCCTCCCTGTAAATTAATATCAAAGCAAGAATATACTCTCTCCACTTCCCCTCAAGATGAGTCTATCACAATTGGACCAAATAGGGCAACATTTGAAATGTATGAATCCTATGACAATTACATCACAACATTTGAGGTAACTTTAATGAGAAGGTTTGAGTCTGTGAAGCTGCTTCTAAGAGACAGTAACACCTCTGAGTCTGCATGGGAACACCCTGTATACCTTTTACCCCATGATATAAGAAAACACCAAGTTCAGAGCACATCAAGTCTTACAGCGGAAGAGAGACTGTATTCTGTGAGGTGCAGATTCATTGACAGTGTTTCACTTCCCGTTCTCGACAAACTCCTGGACAAACTTTTAGAGGTGGACGTGTTAATCGATGCTGAGAGGGAGATGGCCGATGTGGAGTCGGGAAGAAATCACAAGGCACGTTTTGTCATCGATACAGTAAGACGCAAAGGACCTGCTGCAAGTTCACACATGATATCCCTTCTGTGTGAGATTGACCCATTCCTCTCTGATCATCTTGGGTTGGAAGTGAAACCCACAACACAGCGAAATGGTTCGCAACATCCACAACCAAGAAGAAGCCCTAGACGCAAACCAAAAGATAGTCCAGACGGTGAAAGCAAGGGAAGAACACAGCCAAGGATGGAAACAAAGAAACGCAGAATCCAATTATAAACCTGTCCAAAAAATAACCCATGACTGCACAGACCACTCTGTTAAGTAAGGGAATATCCTTTTCGACCACACAAAACCTAAACCCTTTCAAACTAAAGGTGGAACTAAAGTAGAAACTCTTAGAGTGGCGTGGATTGCCCCTCGACAATGGTGTGGTACTGGTTGACAATAGCACACATATCCTCTTGTATGTACTGATAAAGACTACTTATTACACTGGGTGGTGGAAAAGAGAAACTGCACCAAATGTCCTGAAGATTCACCTATGATGAGCCAGCCATTACAGTATATCCAACACTCAACCCTCAATGACACATGAGGTTTTGTGAACAAGCCAGTTGGTTTACTCTTCTAACTAGATTAACTGCATGTGATAATCTGCTGTATAGCATGTTTAAACTATACTGAAATACTGTTTATTGTCTCCCTTCATTTATTGATTCATCAATGTCTTGATTTCTACAATAAATATGTATAAGGCAAATTACCCTTTTGCCTCAATTGTTTTAAGACATTATCAATGCATTGACTATCAGTAATAGTTTCCTCTTGTAATGGCATAATGATAACGTGATAAACTAATTTTAATCTTTATAGGGTTATATTGTTGCTGTTGGGGGAGCGTGTCACTGTTAATACATGTCATCTTTTCGACACCCGACTCTAACCCTGACCCTAACCCTAACCTCCGCGGAGTGAGTCTCTAACCCTCCGGTCAAAATGATGGTCGTTCGAAAGAGCGTGGTTTTACCGCTGTTGGTGTTACAGCCCTATGGGGCCTTGTTTTGTGTTTAACCCTCTCTGAGTATTTTCAGTGCCCCATGGTAATTGGAGGAGTGGTGTGGATTCTGGAGACACCTGGACCTCATTCCTCAATCAGCCTGCACCCAGGCTAAAAACCTGTAAAGAACATGGGGGCCATTTTGTTATTAAGTTAATGAAATGCCACCCTGTTTATTCAATGTAAAATGCCAACATGGCTGCCGTGTGAATATGGTTTGTTCCAGCCATTTTGCCATCCGTCACCTCCATGTGCAGAGCCCTTTTGTTTGATGCTATAATATGATGAAGTGGGCATTAAAGGTAGGGTAAGTGAAGGTTAAAATAAAAGTTTTTGTTAAAAGGTAAAAGCTCTATATTCTGACAGACAGTAATCATTGCTATAGAGCAGGGGTGTTCAAAGTGCGGCCCTGCGGCCTAATGCGGCCTGAGGACAATCAGGAGAAAGTACCCATTTATCACCTTAATTTCATAGCAATTCCAATTCTGTCTGCTCCTTTCTTTGTTCCATAACTTCCAATTTAACAATTCTGTATCTTGACTGAGTTCTCCATCCTGATTGGATAAAGTTGGCATCCTGACCTGCATTTTCTGTCTAACAAAGAGCTGATGAGACATGGAGGGCTCTATTATGATCTTTGCCTTTTTTTACTATATATACACAATTTTTTAAATATTTCAAATAGCTGATCTGTAAGCTCACAACGTGCAGATGTAGATCAGCATTTGAAGTATTTAAAAATGTTTTTCAAAATAGTAAAAAAAAGGCAAAGAAGTTAAGGCATAAGGCCTGGATCATAATAGAGCCCGGAGACTCCTAATACTGAACACACGTTATTGCAGTGAATAGAGCTATATTTAAAGGAGCTATAGTGAACTTTTTCATTGTAGGGCCGATACTTTGTTTACATCCTAGTCTATAGACTAGAATGTAAATAAAGTGTCGGTCTGACAATGGCCAAAATGATTATTTTATCATTATTTTATGCTTTTTGTGGTCATTTTTGAATAGAAACACATATGAAGCTTATTTTTTATAACATATTTTCGAAACATTATTTAGATTTTAGCATCCGTTTTTCAAGAAAAAGTTGACTATAGCTCCTATAACACTTATTTTAACCAAAGAAAATCACTTGCCCTACTTTTAATTTACAAAAAGAAAACAAAAAGGTTTAAATACTCTATGGTGATACAAGGCTTCTGCATGACCAAGACAATATTGTAATGTCTATTCATTAAAAGAAAAGGGTATTTGGTTATAAGCCAATGTCTTCTCAACCTAAAAGTTCTGGAACAAAGATTGATTCCTGTGGAAGCAGTTAGTGTGGTTTGGGGTGATCATGTTTTCCAAAAGATACATTTTTTTATTAATTCGGATGTCTTCCCAGGACCCAAACTTTATGAATGAACCTTTTAAGCACTAAGTGAGAATATCACATCTACAAGCTCAATTAGCTTTTATTTTTATGCTTTATTTGTGTGACTCCTAATGTGTCAGAGTGTCAACCTGTAGCAAGGTTAACACTTCTGGGGACTCGACATTAAAGCAATAAGCCACAAGAGGCGAGTGGTTACCGGGGGAGTATACACCGGCTGAGAGGCGTTGGGAAACACGAGGCGCAGCCGAGTGTTTCCGACCCTCTCAGCCGGTGTATACTCCCCCGGTAACCACAAGCCTCGCGTGGCTTATTGCTTTTCTAAAACGGTCACAATATTGCAACATGAATATCATAGCATTGCATTATTTAAAGAAAAAAGTACACTTCTCCGCCACCAGGAAGAGACATGTCCTTGCGTTTACCAGCAGGAACGGGACTTACGGAAGCCAGTGTGTGTTTACAAAGTCACGTCATTCTTTTTGCAAAAAAAAAAATAGGGAAACAACACTTGTGTTAGATCAGTCTCATGTTAAGAAGTTAAGAACCATATTCGATCCATACACATGTTTATTTTCATCCAGATTTAGCTGCTATGTATCACATCAAAAACGCTAGCATAGCAACCTAAGCTAAACAGCCGAGTGGTGCCTGGAGAATAGAGGGCGCTTGTTGCCTTTACAAGCCCCGCCCGGAGCCATTCAGTCACTGTCCTATGCATGCGGGCGGTGCTTAGAAGCACCCGCACGGCAGGATTTGAGAGGAAATCAAACGCTCGCTTCTCTAGTTCAGCCTCACGGCACAGTGGAAAGAAATAACGCACCTGGCTTTGATATAAACTGATTCAAGGTATGGGTTACAGTCTCAGGTATACCATGGCACCCAGCCAATCAGAATCAAGGAATGGAACTAGCCGTTTTAGAATCAGTAATTTGTTTGGTGTTCTGATCAAAATAAAACATTATAATGTTATGTAAAAACTAAATAAGAATTGCCAAGGACAAGTCTTTGCCACGCACACATTAGTCTGTGTGACGGACATATTGATGACCCCTGGTTGTAGTTCTATAGTGCTCAGTGTGAACGGTCCTTTAGTAAGCTTTTCCTCCTGGGGGTCGTAAGATCTGCGTTTAAATCCTGGGCATTACAAAGGCACCAACCTGCTCATCAATCTTAAAAGTGCTGTCCTGTCACTCTTAAAAGTGCTGTCCTGTCATTAAGTCCTTAATTAAGTCCTTAAAGTCATTAATGTCCTGTCACTAAGGCAGGAAATATTCTTCATACCAGTGCTGTCCTGTCATGTGTTTGTTGTATATGTATGTACTAGTAAGACACCTCAGGGTGAGCTTGTAGATCTGCTATTTTTCGTGTGTGGACACACACACACACACACACACACACACACACACAGAAAATAGCTATCGGCGATAGCTTAGCGTCCCTTCTTCTTCGGTTCCGTGGTAAACAGTCCTGAGCTGGAGAAACTTTGTCCATGGATAAAAGCTCAGACAGCTTGTTTTTAACTGGTTATAGAACATGGAGTTGCCGACAGCTCTACAGTCTATGCTCTGAACGACACAACAAGACGCCACAACGAGGGCAGAATGAAACCACGCCCCCCCCTGATACAACTCTATATTAAACAAACGTTAATATTAATTAGATATGCCTATGTCACATTACACAATAGAACATTGATAGCTAAAATTTAATGAGTGGCGCCAAAGATTTCTTTTGGACCTAGTAACTGGAAGTACACAGAAATAGCTACAGAGACAGCAGAAAGCTCTGAATCCCCAAGCCTATGGGCAAATTGAACCATATCACTGCTCCCTATCACAAGTGACTCATTGATATAATATATATTTATAGAAAAAGTGATTTTGTGTTTCATGGACCTTTAATGTCTTGTCTTGTCTTGTCTTGTCTTGTCCTGTCCTGTCACTAAGGCACCACCTGCTCATAAGGAAAGACTCTTCATACCAGTCCTGTCCTGTCATGTGTTTGTTGTTGGACACCATTAGCCTGCTATATTAATACCTCTAAAATGACGAATTAAACATTGGCCAAATTGTCAAACATTATTAGAGGCAGAAATTGTGAAAATAGCTGATATACATGCTTGCTCACAGCGCGTTGTGGGGCATCATGAGCATGTAGATCTGCTATTTTCACAATAGAACTGTGTTATATAAAATTTAACTATCATCATAGACCTGTCTAAATGTGTGGATTCAGTCATTCAGAAGTGTCTCATAGAGCTGTGTTTAAATGATGTGGGTTCAGTCATTCAGAAATGTCTCATAGAGCTGTGTTTAAATGATTTACCCTCCTGTTAGAGAGTGGCTGAAGCAAACAAGACTCTTGTCAACGCTTTTAAAATAGAACTGTTACTTCTGTTATGAACCAGCAAGTGGCAGCATTGCACAGTTCAGTTTGTTGACTGTTGAAGCAAGTCAAAAGATTACTCATGATCAATCTGTTCAGAAAGACATCCTGTGTTCTTTAAGTTTTTAGGATACAGAGACAGAGATACTCATTGTAGCTGTTTTTGGATATTTTTCTTTTCTTTTTTTTTTCTTTTCTTTTTTTTTTAACTTCACTCGTACTGTAACACCTGGATGCAAAAAAAAACAACAAATGGATAAAATGCTACAAGTAAAAGTTTGGTATTCAAAATGTAATAAAGAGGTATTGGCGTCCAAGTGTAGGTTGCCAAAAGTAAAAGTACTCCTTATCCATCTCATTTTAGGTTTTCAAAATGTATAAAATACTTTTGAAAATAGCAGATCTGCAAGCTCATAACGCTTCCCATTGCAACGCGCTGTGATAGATTGTTGATCGGCTATTTTCAAATAACCAAAGTAAAGTGGTTTATGTATGGTTTGCAATAACAATCAAACTCTGTAATGTAACTAAGTTCTCTAATAATAGTAGTGGAGTTGTCAAACACAAAGTGTGTACAAACTTCAGTGATAATCAGACAAAGAAAAGGAAATTACCCTACAATCAAGCTGGAAATAAAACACTTAAAAAAGAAGGGTCAACAGTCCTGCAGTATGATTCACTGTTCAGCATCACTTAAATTGCACCCCCCAGCATTAAAGTGTGTCTTTGGCAACTGAATTTATCTTATTATATAAGCTAGTTCAGAGTTCAGAGACATTAATGTCTTGAGAAAAAAAAAAGTGCAATCCAGAAGACCCAAAACCGAAATCTGTGATCTGAGATTTAAGATATTAGTTAAATCTCATATGCTGTATTACAGTCAAATTATGAACATTGTGGCAGCAATAATACATAATAAATCTTATTTAAACCAGAAAAATTCTACCTCAATGTTGCAAAGCAGTTATTAGTCGATTCATTCACACACCACACTGGGCAGGCACAGTCCAGACTGTCCAGTGTGGGGCAGCAATAACTCTACTGTTACCGCCCAGGTCTGAAGGTCTGACCCTGATGGGTACATGTGGTTGTAAAAAGTCACAGAGATGGTAGATCAGCCAGATCAGTAGAAAATTAAGAAAAACAATAAAATAAAATCAATCCCAAAACACACAGGGAGACATGTGATGGCCAGCCAGTAGGGAGGCGGGGAATGTTCTCTCATTTACGTTTTCCCGTTAATAGCAGTGGGGATATTTGGTCCCTTATATCTTGTGTACTACTGTAGCTCACAACGCATTGCGTTGGAACACATTTATCACCAACGTGAACAGAATAGGGTTGGAGCTAGGGTTTGTATAGCCTCGATAGCCAGGCATTTCATTCAGGGTTCGTGTGGTTACTTGTAGATAATGGTTATCATCGCCTGAAACTTACTGATCATCTTTTGACATTGTTCAGCAGACTTTCTCGTTTTGACATTTAACTCTTTACCGTTTGCAACTATGTCCCTCTTCAATTCAACCACTTGACCATAGAGGCGTTTGAATTCTTCCATGTAGTTTATGCAAGTGCAGATCTGTGCAATCATCTCTGAGGATCTTTCGTTTAACTCTGTGTGAGTATGTATTGTCTTCAGGCAATCAATTAGTGGTTGGACTCTTGTCAGGAAATCCATCGCCAGTGTCTCAAATTTCCCATTTTCGATTCCATTATCGCTCATGACATTCCCGTAATCTCTTGCTGCCATTGCAGCTTTACCAGCACTAGCTACACCTGCGCCCAAAGCCACCAGGCTTAAACCAAATGTAAATGGCAGTAATACCATTCCCACAGCACATGCAGCCAAGCCTCTATTGGCTCCTTCATGCGCTGTGTCCCATGACTCAACCAACATTTTCATTTCATCTGCTATTTCAAAGAAACCACATTGAATATCTTTCATTCTTTCTTTATGATAAAGAAAATAACTTGAGAATGATGCGGCACTCTTATGGGCTTCACTGGATAAAACTAGTGGAAAGTCCTTGTTAGCTATTCTTTTTTGATTCAGACTCATTTTCAAAAACAAATTTGCAAGCTATACAGACGCCTCTGTTGTCTTCTGGGTGTTTTGGCAGGGTTGTAACGTGGAATCTTTAGGCTACAGCACCAATCTGAAAGTTGAAGACAGGTTTATTAGTTTTATTGATTCACATGATCAAGTTTATTGTCCCTTTATGATCGGTCCAGTAGTGCATTGTTTCACAATTGGGGTGGGAGGTGGGTGTGGTGCCAGTGAGATTGGCTGTTGACTGAGTGGCTGATTGACTGAGTGTCGCAGATTGACAGGTCCCGCCTTCAGACCTGCCCTCCCATCTAATCGGCTATTTTAGGCTGGAGCAGCACCTGTCACCTAAAGTCGGGGGGGGGGGGGGGGGGGGGGGGCTCCTCACTGGGAGGATACAGCAGTGTCAACACAGAAATGTGTGTGAGGAGGACTTAATTGGCATAATGACTAAATTGGAGAGAAAAATGGGTAAAATCTAAAAAAGTGACTCCTGTTACGGAACACAATGATGTATCACAATTGGGCTTTAACACTTAAAGGGGCACTCCACCACTTTTCAACCTATGTTCATATAATTGGTCCTCACTCAAAAATAGTAAATAAATATTCTTTTTTATTTTCTTAATTTCTTTTCCTCAGAGGAGGGTTGTGGGCAGTTCAGAAACCCATCGTCTTGTGACATCATCGATTGCCAATCCAGCTTATAGAAACTGCAGGCTTTCTATTCCTGAAAAGTTGCAATTTTAAAGTGGAAGCCATTGTTCTCGCAATAATAAAAATCGAAATATTTTTTTCAAAAATATTGATTAATTTTCTTTTTTGGGAAAATGATGATGTCACAAGACGATGGATTCTGAACTTCCCACAGCTCTCCTAGGAGATTTGGACTGAGTAGAAAAAAATGTGATATTTTATCATGAACATTAGTGAGGACCTATTATATGAAGACAGGTTGAAAAGTGGTGAACTACTCCTTTAAACAACCGCATATAGTACCCTACATTTATTGACCGGGCCCTGAGGGGGCTTATCCCCCTCTTACTGTATATTTCCCTGAAACATCTTTGCTTAAAATAGCCGATTAGCATAAGAGCCACAGCCACTGCGCTTAAACCTAATGTGAATGTGAGTAATACCCAGGCCCGGACCGGGGCAAACCAGGTCCAAGCACAGGGCACCATGAAGGGTTAATCCTGCCCTGGTAATACCGCTGCTACACCTGCTGAACCTACTATAGCAGTTAAAATGTAAAAACATTTATCCCATGACTCAACCAACTGTTTCATTTCCCCTGCTATTTCAAAGACCACATTCTATATCTGATAATCAAAATGACTTTAGAATGTTGCAACACTGCCTCTGGCTTCATTGGATAAATCTGGCGGAACGTCCTTGCTGTTTCTTCTTCTTCTTGGGGTTCTGACTCTTTTTTTAAAGGATAACTTCAGGGAAAAGCCGCCTGAAATTTGATAACAGGCTTATTAGTTTAATGTACAATGAAGTAATGCATTCATTTATGAAAAGAAACAGAGGTTTATGCCTGACTGTGACTTTATGTTGTCTTAGCCCTGAAATGGCTGGGATTCTGGGAATGTATGTATGTATGTATGTATAGTATGTACAGTATGTAGGTGTCCCCCCTACTAAAAAAATCGCACCCGTGCGAAGTGAGCGGTGCAAAAATATTTAGGGAGTATGATATATTGTGGACTTCGATTTTCAAGCCTTTGAACATCATTTTTTGACATCATTTTTTATGACGTATTTTCTGCGGCCTAAACGCGTTCTAAATCAGGGTGAACCAATCGGGTGCCTCTGTGCCTATGACATCATGGACAAATCCACAGAATCGAAGTGTTTCATTGGTCTAGCTAACTCATGTCATCATCATTAGTGACATCATAATTTTGGTAAAAAAGCGGTCCATAGGAGCAGTTTGCACCTCTCAAAAATATGGACGACGCAAAGCCATTGGTTTCTATGCGGCGAAAATGAAGCTTTTTTGTCCCTTGTATGGGTGTCGCCATCATTGTTTGAATGGTACCCCAGGAATCATAAGGAATGCTATTGGCTGCCGACGGTCACGTGGAACCGCAGAGATACATGGGAGAATGTGGTCGGAGCCTCCCGAAATACAGCACACGAAGAAGAACACAGCCGGCTGGTATCAGTTTAGTTGGACTTTATCATCGATTTTAACATAAATGGGACCATATTTGCACAAAACGCATATCGTGACTACTAATTGAAGCCGAGGCCGAATTGGGCCGAATCGCATGGATGAGCCCTGACAGCACATGGTTGGTGCTACAGACTCCAAATTTCGCACACAGACAGCTCAGACCTTTGCCTACGTTCTTAGCTAGGCCTCGACCCGACCCGATACACAGTTTTTCGGATCCGGCACGAAAGATTTGGAATCTCCGTATGCGGAGATGACTGACATCGGGCTGTTCCGGAGCAAGCGCTGACTCATTGTGACATCACTTCATAAAAGGCTCTGACATCACATACGCTAGATGAGTCAACTAAAAATCTCTCTGAGTGTGGCATAAACTAAAGTCTTTCTTCCTCTCACTTCGAGGTGGGGGTCACGCACGCGCGCGAAGCGGTTTTTCGCGGATTTGATCGCGTTTTATTCGGGTTTCCGCGGTTTATTTCTTTGCAAGCTGTATACCATTTGAAAGCTAAGATTCTTGTGATTCTGAATCCGCAAACCATTTGATTTTAGCACCAAAACTCACGCCGCAAACAACGCAGAAGTCCGACATAAACAATAAAGCCACTTAGCCACAACAGTGTACATTAGCCAGCAGGCAGCATAGCATTAGCATCCATTCCATCATCATTACTCTAACTCTAATATAATATAGCCACGAGTCACGACTCACCAAGTGTTGAGTTAGGATGAGAGGAGCAGAGGACGATGTTTAATGCTTTATAGCCTACATGGTCTTCAAGGTCTTGTCTTGGTGTTATTCCTTTATGCCTGTAGTGTGTTGTTCATTTCACCATGAGTCCATAATACGCACGGAAGACAGAGAGGTAAAGGGACTTCCTATGAAAGCCATTTCCTCTCTGCACAGAAGCGCATTTCAAAACAAAAGCCTTTATTTTATTTTTTTCATATACAATCGATCATTCAACATGTTTATTTTGAAATTGTCCTGGAAATATAAGTAGCCATAGCCCCTACTACGCGTTTGTGTTGATGATAGCCAGCTTGCAGCGCAGGGGAGGAAAAAAAAAAAAAAAAGCACCCCGGCCGGCCAAAAAGGTGGGGGGGATGAGATCACGGTTTTATCAAAGTGGAGGTGTCGCGTCGTACTCACAATGAATGGTGGTGACGCGCTGAATAACTGTGGTGAATAGCCAAATGAAAAACCTGCTAGTCTACACTTTACCCCGGATGTTTATGATTGGCGCCGTGCTGGCGCTTCCTCAAGTCAATAATGCTAAAATAAAAGCATTTGTACTGTTGTGAGGGGGCCCACCGCCCACAGATTAGGAAAGTAGGGCCCTGGGACCCCTAATATATTGGAAATGACAAAATACATAAATATCCTAGTATGAATTTATGTAGATATGGGCCCATTCTTTTATTTAGGCCTATTAAAAACAATTCTTATTTTCGACACTAGGGGGGGCCCTTGGGTTATTAAAACCCAAAAACCCGTCCAATCTACGCTTGTGGACAACAGGTATAATGGGGTTTGCATTAAAGGGTGGGGCATTCATTCCCTATTTTAAAATTCGGCACGCGTGTTTCCCGCTGCAGCAGGTAGTCGGGGGCACTAACAGATACAGAGATCTACATGGGCATAAAATGGATGCAGACAGACATATACAGATATCTCCATATATGAGCATAAATGGACACAGGCAAACAGATGGTCAATACGGGTCCTACTGAGATCTCCATATATGGGCATAAAATGGATGCAGACAGACAGATAACTCCATATATGGGCATAAATGGACACAGGCAAACAGATGGTCAAAACAGGTCCTACAGAGATCTCCATATATGGGCATGAAATGGACGTAGACAGACAGATATCTCCATATATGGGCATAAATGGACACACGGCCAAACAGATGGTCAAAACGGATCCTATGACAACAGATATAATGAGGTTTGCATTAAAGGGCGGGGCATTCATTCCCTATTTACATTGTTCCCGAGTTGGCCAGGTCGCCGACTAGACGCTTCGGGCGGCCGAGCTTCTAGTCATGGTAATTGAAAGGCAGTTTTTCACTAGCGACATGAACCATAAAGTATTTATGACGATGTTTATTAAGGTTAGAAAATCTAAGAGGAAAATGAATGGAGTCCAGTGGAGAACAAATCTTTTTGGTACCTCGCGGGGGGAAAACAGTGCAACTAGCGGCCAATCATGGGGTCTTTCTCTTCCGGGAAAGCTTCATGAATAATCCAGCCAACTACACCCCTGCACCCTACAGCCAATGCAGAGTTTGGTATAGACGGGTTTCTTGTTTACAAACATTGAGACTAAATGCACAGGTGACTGTATCATGTAATCAATTCCGTCCAATCCCCAAACCTGTTGTTTTGGGGAGCACTGGTTTCATTGGCTAATTTTGGTACCGACCTTGCGCACGCATCTATTTCTTATCAGTGTAACGTGGACCAGAAACCCAGTATAAGAGCGCTCTCGGTAATGTCTTCATTAACGGGCAAAGACATCAGGGACATGAGGCCAGCAGTGCACACCTCGTGGCATGCTCTGCTTGCACACAAGTAGGCCATGTGTGGCCTGCTTGAGCGGAAAAGGGATAAAAGGGATTGTATGTTTGAGATGTACACGGCGGCGCGACCCCCCATCAGCTTTACAGTCATCAGACGAGGTAAAAATAACGAGCCGTATTGGCATCGCGCCGCCGTCAAAAATGGGGCGAACGGGAACGTCCGTAGCAGTAAAAGAGTTAATAGTGTATTCACAATGTATAATATGGATTTTGAGTATAATATGATAGTGATTAGTCGTTTTAGTCTTATTAGTCTGTGGAACCTGAACAAAATAATTTTACTCTCATGTACACTGGCTGCTCAGAGAGTGGGCGGGTCTATGGGCTGAAAGGCTACCTGTACACAAGATGTAGCAATAAATAAATATTGTACTTTGAACCTATTTGCCATCATTATTTTGTATAAGGGCACTACAGCACAGACTCTGCACCCACACGCATGCAATCACACAGTGTGAAGAATTAACCACATGAATAGCTTCCCTCTTTTAAGGAATGTCATAACAGACACACATTTGACAAAAATAGCAGATGAGCTATTTTCAGAGAATACATTTGGTGAAGAGGGTAAAAAAAGAGGCAAGTATAGACTCCTGGGGGATCCCAGTCTGCCAGTCAATGAAGTGTTATGGTTTAAGTGGTTAATTAAACATGTTGAATCATGTTTTATACTGTAAGACTACATTAAATGTTTTGTGAAATACAGATGCCAACGGTTGATAGAGATACAGTATTAATTGTGGCCACTACACAATGAAACTGTTAACTCACCGTGTTGCATACAGTGCTCTACACTGGGTCAGAGGTCAGCATTACTGGGAAGTGACGCTGCTGCAGAAGTTGCAGAACACATGGCGACCTATAAGAACTTTAACACATGAGTCAAATTAAATTATGAATACATTTGTTTTTCATTTGATGTGATTACCATTTCATCCCCCACCATCATGTACAATGTTCTGAATACACAATGTCAACCATTCATTCACAGTGATCATGCGTGTGTACCTGTACCCATAGTCAAATGTTGCTAATAAATAATGTACAAATTATTTTCAGTCACTTTACAAGAACAGCAAAATGTCTGTGGTATTACAATATTTATGAAATATGACTCACCATGTCTTCCAGAATGTTCATGTCCATATAGGAAGGTTATGAATGAATGGGTGTTGCTGTGTTGATGAGCAGAGCAAAGTGTTCAGAGACTGCTTATGAGTCTGTGTCGCTTTACTGCTCCTGACCAAACTTTACTGCTCCTGACAGACTATAAAAGTGTGTGTGCGCGTGCGTGCGTGCGTGCGCGTGCGTGCGTGTGTGTGTGAGAGAGAGAATGGTATGGAGTAGGGTAGACATATTAACATTTTGAAATGTTTGTCATCATTATCTGACTCTGAAGAAAACAGAACGTTTGACACGTTGGTCACTTTTGTTTGTTTCTTTGTGCCAAATCTCTGAAGCAAATGGAGTGTGCTCCGGTACCTTCTGTGGATTCAGTCATTCAGAAGTGTCTCATAGACCTGTGTTTAAATGATGTGGGTTCAGTCAACAGTCATTCAGAAGTGTCACATGTGTTTCAAATTTTGACCATGTCCCCCTTTGTGTGGGACAGTCCCACATTTCCATGACTTTTCAGGCGTCCCACACATTGAGAACCCGAGCCACATTATGACTGGCAGGCTCCTGTAATGATCAATGTGCAGGTGTTGATAGGTGAGCAAGCTACACCACACCGGACACACACTGCTACTGGACACGTAGCAGCATGTGAATACATTATAGGGTACTATATCCTCATAATAAATTGCTTTATATATCTATGTATTGTAATGCATTGTGATGTAATGTATAGTAATGTAATGTAATGACGTGTAATGTGTGTGTGTGTGTGTGTGTGTGTGTGTGTGTGTGTGTGTGTGTGTGTGTGTGTGTGTGTGTGTGTGTGTGTGTGTGTCTGTCCTGCAGGGGGCTGTATGCACATGGTGTGTCCCAGAGCTCAGTGTCAGTTTGAATGGTGCTGGCAGTGCAGAGTGGCCTGGAACAGAGACTGCATGGCCAACCACTGGTTTGGATGACACGCACGCACGCACGCACGCACGCACACACACACACACACAGTCCAGATTTAAATTTACAGATTTATTGATCTATTATTGATTATGTTTCATATGAAATATTGTATTGAGTTGTTTGAAGAGAACTCTTTTTCTCTGCTGCTCAGGTCCAACACTGACCCCTGTTGGGTTTAGTGTGTCACTACTTCTCTTTATGTACACTGTTGAATACTATTGTATTCATCTGTGTTAAAAAAAAGACCTCAATAAAATGTACCAATTAGTGTCTGACTTTTGGTATTTTATCTATTGTCATGCCTACTGTACTTTTCTCTCTTCATTTATGTATCTCTTTCTCATGTGGACTGTTGTGGCTATTTTGGCACACGACAGCGTATGATAAAGTATAAACCCAGGCTTTAAGGCATATTTCAACCAAGAATGTAGAATTCACATAGATTTTTAGTTTGTGGTGAATTAATAATCCAACTAGAAAAGTGTAATCAAAATCTGTAGAAAAAAAAACTGTGAAGATAATGGTTAAGCAGAAACATGATCTATATTTCGTCATATGAAGGTGTCTCATTGTGAGCTTGTAAGTTGTACACTATATCTGCTATTTTTGGTGCGAGACGTTGTATGATGATACAATTTACAGTTTACAATGTAGGTATTTAGCAACTGACGCTCTTAATTCAGAGTGATTTACAATAAGTAAGCAAAACAGTTACATCAAATGCAGAGAGACAGTGTAGTCACCGCCTCAGTAATCTAGGATCATAGGTGAAGCAAGAACCAAGCATCTGTCCAAAAACTCTATAATATCACAAAATTAATAATCTGTGCATTGAAACTAGGATGTCAGGTCTACAAATGAACCTCTAAAATACATTTTAGTCTTAGCCTGCAAGGTTGTCAGGACTAGGTCAAGTGCTACAGGCTAAGGTGTTGTGTGAAGATCTTAGTCTTGAATTAAAGGGATATTTCACTTTCAAAAAAACTTTTGGTCATTTTATCATCTAATCAGGCTTTTATGAACACCCTGACCATTTTGTAATTTGCTTCATTCAATATTTACTAGATATTTGATGTGAATGTTACCAGTCGTCCTCCTCCAAGAGGAGGGCCCCATACACACGTACCCATTGTAACTTCAAACTCCATCTTAACCACGATAGATTCATTAAAAACACCCATTATTTTTTTTCTGATGACTCATACTACCCTCCTAATGAGCAGGCAATAAATGGAGCCATGTATCGGGAGATTCTTGAGATGAACCTGCTTCCATCCACCAGGATGATGAAGATGAGACGTGGCTGGACCTTCCAGCAGGACAACAATCCTAAGCCCACAGCAAAGGTGACTCTCCAGTGGTTTCAGAGAAAGAAAATCAAGGTGCTAGAATAGCCCAGTCAATCACTGATTTAAATCCGATTGAACATTTCTGGAAAGAACCAAAGAAAACGGTTCACCAGAGGGCACCACAGAATCCTCGAGATTTAAAGACAAGCTGTGCGGAGGAATGGGCCAAAATTACACCTGAGCAGTGTGGGCGATTAGTTAAAAGATACAAAAAGCGTCTGGAAGCTGTCATTACAAAATAAGGCTTCTCAACTAAGTTTTTAATGAATTTCAGTTAGCGTGTTCAATACTGTTTTTCCTGTGTTCTTGCACTAGCTTATATACTCATAATTATTATTTATGGATTGTATACTGTGATTTCTTTACATGTGTGGATTACTTGAGTTAATACCAATGTCTGGTAAAAAAGATTCTATGAAATGCATCATTGGAAATACATGTACTGAAAGAAATGATGACGCGTCCAATACTTATTTCCCCCATTTGTATGTATTTGTCCCTTTGTTGCTTTTTTGTTTCGTTTTTAAGACAAGGAACTTGCAAATACACGTTTAGACAAACCACAAATCATCTGACCAGATGATCATGTGCTGTCAGCAATATTTTAACTATGTAACTGCTCATTTTTGTTAAGGACAAGGAACCACAAATCATCTGACCCGAAAGTTTCCAGAAAAAAAGTGAACTGAGAAAAGGAAAAGAAAAGGAACTGAAATGTTGCAACATACGGCATGTTAAACTTGATCAAGTGTTATTGACATTAAAAATAATAAAGGCCTGACACCTTTTGTTAGTTTTCTTTTAACTACATTATCAACGTAATCTATGTTTGCATTGTTTGAATTAGCAGTATTAAACTGTTAAAGTTTAGAATATCATGTTGGTCAACTTACCCCTTTGGATCAATTTGAGCCACTTGACCACTTTTCTTTTTTATAACTCACATTTTTATGGCCCTTTGCCATAGATGTCACCGTGGAGCATGAACACCTGCAATCAAATTAATATCAAATATCTAAATATTGAATCCGGCACAAGTTAGAGTAGACGTGAAAATTTGTGTTTTAAAGTGAAAGTCTACTGAGCACCATATTTTGGGGGGGCTTTGTCTCTTATAACCCGGCTAGGAACCACTCACCGTCTTGGTTCTCACATCCCTGAGTTCAATAGCACCAGACCCAGGTGTCAGCAGGCCTACCAGTTCTCTGGCTGTAACTCATTCCTGGGGTGAGGAAGGCAGAAATCCCCATGAAAGTATTTTTGGTCATCAGGAAACCGATGTGTACTTTTCCCAAGATTTTTACATGGGATCATTGTCTCCACCAGCCGAAGGCATGGGGGAGAGGTATGTTTTCCCCTCTGTCCGTCCGTGTGTCCGTCCGTCCGTGCGTGCGTCCGTGCGTGTGTGCGTCCTCGCAGTTTGTGTGCACCTAATCTCAGTCGCCGTTGGCCCGGTCGCTGCCAAAGTGAGCACACACATTCCCTGGATGCCAATCTAGAACCTCTGCCCTAAATTTTTCAAATGGGCCTTTTCTAGCGCCACCTAGTGGCCGATGTTTGCAAAACACATTTCTGTGCACTACTCTATCAGATTTTGTCCAAGAATCCTACAAATTGGTAGGCAGTATCTCGACAGTCATGTGATCGACACGGATCTGTTCGATTTTGCATATTCCATCCTGATTGGCTAAGATTGGCTTCCAAAGTTTGTAGGATTGAGCCGTTTTGAAAAAAAGGCCTCAAATCACAAACGCAAAGTGCAATTATCATGAAATCGCGCACACATGTTCCCACTAGGCCGAGGAAGAAATACCACTTCATTTTTTTTTAAATCAGCCTCATGGTGGCGCTATAACAGGCCGATTTATGGTTTTACCTATAACTCCACCGATCAGTTTCAAACTTTGTAAGCGCACTCCCTAGAGGCTAAGGATAAACCTTTGCCCTGCATTTTTCACATCAGCCTTTTATAGCGCCACCTTTGGGCCGACTTATGTAAAACACATTTTTGGATATTACTAGATTTTATCCAAAAATCACACAAATCGGTACACAGTATCTCTATAGTCATGTGATCAAGTCTGATCTGTCTGATATTTTATATTCCATCCTGATTGGCTAATATTGGCTTCCAAAGCTTGCAGGATTGCTCCGTTTTCGAACAAAATGCCTAAAATCATCAACTCAGCTTGCGATTACCGTGAAATCTGTCACACATATTCCCACTAGGTCAAGGAACAAATGCTACCTTTTTCACATTGGCCTGTTATAGCGCCACCAGCAGGTAGACTTTAGCAAAACACATTTTTGGAACACAATGCTTCAAATCATGCATGCAGCGTCCGATTGCCATGAAAGATCTAAGGTGAAGAACATATGCCACCCTTTTTACATTGGCCTATTATACAGTAGCACCACCAGGACGCCTGGCCTGGTGGAGACCTGTGCTCGGAAGAGCACTGCTTCTAGTTTAAATCTGTATTTTAGGATTTAAGATAAAATAAAGGAAATTTGTATGGACCCCTTTGAGTAGCATACAAAACGTTTTCTGTAATGGTGGCCTCTAATTTAGGAGTAAGCTAATTACATTAGAAATACCTACTGTAACACACATTGTCTGATCCTCAGAACATAGATAGGCCTATATACACTTTATTTGTCAGCTTAGAATGCTTTGTTATACAGTTATTGAAGAAATAGTGCAAAATGTGCAGCCATTTAATTAGAAGGTTAAAAACTAAAACATTTGCTTGGGTAGGCCTACCATGTTTTTCAGATTCAGCACCCTTGAATTAGGCATATGTAAAATGACCTGGTACCCCACTTTTACCCCAAAATACCTCTAACCTCCTTATAGAAGACCTTTTTTTCTGAAATCCCACCAGACTAGATCATCGGCAGTAGTAATCAGATAATTTCTACTAAATAACAGCCGAGTTACTTATGACCAGGGTTCATCGTTTTGATTAGTATAAGCCTGGCTGGAACAAAAAATTATTTGCCATCAATTTCAAGAATCCCAATGGACATAGAAGGACTTCCATACTTTATTTTGTATTGTTGTTCAATTTGAGCCCAAGATGACCTTTATATCTTGAAAATTACTATTTCTGTAGCCAAAGTTCTGCACTATACCTCAAATCAGAGAAAATTGGATATTTAGTCAGTAGCTCTCCAGAAGCCCTAGAAGTATCATGCAACCCCCTGATATATATTTCTAATCAATGTTTCCTTATTGGGAAAGATATGCTGAAAATGATGAGCTATGTTAAAAAGTTGTCAACATGTCCCATCTACCATTTTTATGCAAATTAGTGCTGCCATTATTGAAAAATCTACTGTCACTGTCTCAGGCAATATTGCACTAAAATGAACAAATAAGGTGGCTAGACCTATGTTTTGAGGGTCAAGGATCGCATTGAAACTATTCTTAAAGTGGCCACACCTTTTTGGTGTGAAAATCAGTCCCGCCATTACAATATAATCACATTTCCACCAAGTAAGAGATACTGTATAACTTTACAAATAAGGTGTCTAGACAGATGCAGTGTTTTAACCAAGCTACTGTATGTGGCAACACACATGCACGCGCGCACACACACATGCACGCACACACACACACACACACACACACACACACACACACACACACACACACACACACACACACACACACACACACACACACACACACACACACACACACACACACACACACACACACTAGCCTGCCCTATGCAAAACAAAATTCACACAGTCAACCAATGACATTTAGTGGGGGACCACATTAGTGGTCTACAGATGCACTACAGGGGTCTACAGATGCACTAGAGTCGTCTACAGATGCACTACAGGGGTCTACAGATGCACTAGAGTCGTCCACAGATGCACTACAGGGGTCTACAGATGCACTAGAGTCGTCTACAGAAGCACTACAGGGGTCTACAGTTGCACTACAGGGGTCTACAGATGTACTAGAGTGGTCTAAAGATCATAATAGTGGTCTACAGATGTACTAGAGTAGTCTATAGATGTAGTACAATGGTCTACAGATGTAGTAGAGTGGTCTACAGATCACAACAGTCGTCTACAGATGCACTAGAGTCGTCCACAGATGCACTACAGGGGTATACAGATGCACTAGTGGTCTATAGACTACCGTAGTGCATCTGTAGACAATTATTGTGATCTGTAAAACACTCTAGTGCATCTGTAGATCACTGTATAGCATCTGTAGACCCCTGTAATGCATCTGTATACCCCTGTAGTGCATCTGTGGACGATTCTAGTGCATCTGTAGACGACTGTTGTGACCTGTAGGCCACTCTACTACATTTGTAGACCACTGTATAGTGCATATAGACTACTCTAGTGCATCTGTAGACCACTAATGTGGTCCCCCACTAAATGTAATTGGTTGACTGTGTATATTGTTTGCATAGTGCAGGCTATTGTGTGTGTGTGTGTGTGTGTGTGTGTGTGTGTGTGTGTGTGTGTGTGCTGTCGCTGGGTAAATTATACGACCGTACAGTCGTCCCCTATAGGCCTCTGTCTAACAGATCTATTCCTAATCCAATGAGTCGGCACTATCCCATTCATAGAAATGTACATAGCCTATGGCGCACAGGACTCGTCTAGTATCTAACAAACCTAAAATTCCACGGTCACACCTATCTCAATATATAGCACCTCAATTATGAACAACCCTAATTGTAATCAAGAACTATAATCACCATGGTTAACGTCCGCTCCTGTACTCAAATGCGTGCCAGTTGTTGCGTTCACTAGATTTATATTTAAGGTCCGTTTCCTACTTAGACCTAAGGTGTTGTTTCAATTAACTGGTTAGAAGTAACCATTCAAGTCCTTGATGCACAAACTTTTGTTTTTACTATTGACAAGATGTGAACCCAATTAATGGGAAGATATTCCCGTCGATGATAATAATGATAACAACAATAATAACTCTGTGAGACTTCTCTATAAATGCAGGAAATAATACATTTATTATTGGTATGCAAGATAGCTTTTAGCATGATATTCCGGTAAAAGTTGTACAAAATCATAATATTTTCTTTAACTCATTTAGTGCCCATGAAATTAACGGATTATAAAGTCCACGATGCCAGTCTCAGGTTGGCATCACCACCGTTATCTTATTTTGAAGGCCAGAAGTCCACAGCGCAATCACTTCCGGTCTGACGTCATCGGGTCCTGCGCCGGAACCGATCCTTGTCCACGTGGAGTTGTGTAATGGCGGACCGGGAGCTTTTATAACTGTGTAACATAAGCGAGCATCTGCCTCCATCCTAGCTTCTAAAGTGTAGTTTTGAGATAATGGACATTAAAGATGAGATCCCCCGTCCACCTCAATGTTATGGATGGGACTATTTT
>NC_137833.1:5203664-5353664 GCF_963921795.1 Nannobrachium achirus | reverse complement strand
TCCATATTTCATGTTTATACGTTGTTGTTCTTTTCATCATAAATGAATGTCCTATTTTATATTTTGTCATAAGACCGTGTCCCACAAAAGTAGCAAAACTAACCTACAGTACAAGCTTGAAATTACAAGCTTTACAACCCATCACAGTGAGACATGCTGTGAGTGTGAGTTTTGAAGATCTTCCTCTATATCAGTGGTTCTAAACCTGTGGGTCGGGACCCCCAGAGGGGTCTCCAAATTATTTAGGGGGTCCCCAGATGATTAACTTAATGTGCAACATTGTTTTCTCACTCAACAGTAAACAAACCACCATAAAGTTTAACCCTCTAAGGCCCGCATTAAGAAATACTTGAAATAAAAAATTGAAAAAAATCAGATGGTGTTGTAGGAGTCCTATTAAGAGGAAAATGTAATGTTTTTTCCAAAAAAATGTTTTTGTAAGATTTTATAGCCATAAATCATAAATCATGCTCTAATTTACATATGGGGGATATTTTTCACAATAATAACATATGTACATGTTCTAGACATTCTAATGATCACCAAAAAAAATAGTACAGGCATTTTACTTATGTTTTTGTGAGGTATAGCTTCCATGAAAAAGTGAGATGTTGTTCGTCAAAACTCTGGAATTTCAGCGGGTGTGGCGGGTGTGAATGTCAGCCCCTGTGGGGGGTATTTATATGCAAATATTGTGGCCAATGGCATTGTAATACTAAACAATAGAATCCAATGGTGGTGTTTAGGTGGTAGGGGGAGCTAAAATAAAATGATTTAAACCTTTTTTTGGATAAAATACAAACGTTGTAATATTACAACCGTGGGCCTTAGAGGGTTAAGTGTATAGAGGGTATCTGCACATTTCTTAAGTGATGATTTAAGGACTTTTTAATACCTCTAAAATGACAAATTAAACATTGATCAAATTGTCAAATATAAGAGGCAGAAATTGTGAAAATAGACGATCTAGATGCTCATGACGGCTCGCGTTGCAAAGCGTTGTGAGCATGTAGATTTTTGAGCTTGTACATTTTTTATTTTCACAATAGAACCGTGCCGTGTTATACAAAATGTAATGCCTCAACTCTTAGTGCTCGTCAGGGTGGGGGTCCCCAGTTAAAATATGATTATTTTGGGGGTCGCGGCCTGAAAAGGTTGAGAACCACTGCTCTATATTGACATGCCCAAAATAAGAACACCAGGTTAAAAGTGGTTGGAACACAGGCTCTTGTACACCAAACAGCAACAATTCATATCACAATACTATTCATCATCATTATCATAAATTAACAAGCTAATACTACTTAATTTTCCACTACTAATATTGCTGGTTGTAGAGCACATTTCAACAAGAAGTGAATTCAAAGTGCTTAGCCGACCCAAAATATTATAAAATAAATAAATACTACTACTGCTAATAATAGTAGTAATAAAGACACCTATAGTGACTAGGGATGTCAAACAAATTTTAAGTTGTGGTCCGGATTGAACACAATGCAACATCGTGTAAGCCAGATTACTTTTGTCTTCCTTGTGTGTTTGTGCTCAAAATGCTGAAAGTCAAGAATGCTGTCACGGTATTAAATTTGGTCACAACAAAGGAAACATGATGGATAACATTCTTCTCAGGCTATTGATCTCAGCCCGGTCTACAACTAAACAGGATGTGTGCACGGCTGCATGTTGTACTCATGAGTAACGGCCCAATGTGCCGTTGATGAATAAGGCTCTATGCACAGCAGCCATATTGGATAGAAATTGGGCCTCTTCCTTAATTCCTTCACAGGTCTTACCAAGGATACTATTATCCATGAGGACCAAGGACTTCCGATGTAAATAAAAAAGACCGTATAAGGACTTATTTGGGATGCTCCTTTTAGGCAGGGTGTTTAACTGTACTTGTAGTGTACTACATTATTTTAATACTGAAGCAATAAGCTACAAGAGGCATGTGGTTACCGGTATTTTATAACGGAGGCCTCTCAGCCGTTATAAAATACAGGTAACCACATGCCTCGCGTTGCTTATTGGTTTTCTGAAACGGTTACAATATGGCAACATGAAACATCATAGACATGTACCAATTAAAACTGTTCTATTTCACTAATAATTCACTACTACAAGTATTCACTTGGGTGTGAATTATAGTCTCATATACCACAGCAAATAAAGGGAAACCAGACAATCAGAATCAAGGAATGGAACTAGCCGTTTTAGAATCGATCTGTTCCCCACTTTTGTCTAATAAAATACTCAATCAATCAATCAATCAATACTAATGAAGGCTCTGTTTCATTCTGGTCAATGTGCTGATATTGTGCATGTTGGCTCACTGGGAACACTCTGCTACACCAGTGGGTCTCAAATTGGGGTCCAAATTGCCCCTTACGGTTGTGTAACTCTGAGCGTGGACAAATGGAAGCAAATGGACCCATACAGGTCCACTTGCTTCCATTTGTACACTGTCTGGGGGTCCTTGAAATTTAAATTTAAATTTTAGAACCACTGTGCTACACTAAACGGAGCAAGAAGGGCCTTCATTAGAATCAGGAATGAAAGGAGAAAACCACCCATTTTCAATATTAAACTATGTCATTAATATACCTTAGAGGAGTTATGTGGAAATACAAAAAAAGTTCCTCCCCTTCTGTGTTGCCTAGAACTGGAGGATTGATTTTGGGGTTTGTATTGTAACACTGGCGTGATGTCAATGGGTGGTTTTCCCCTATAAGGAAGAGGCCCAATTTCTCTGATATGCATGGAGCCTATTTCCAGACGTAATCCCAATTGAAAGAAACGTTTGGCTACAGTCAGCCCACTCCAGTCAGTGTGGCAGTCTGGGGCCGTGGCCAACATTATTTCTGGACTAGAAGAGCAACAAATTACCGATGGGCTGTAATCAAATGATCACTACACTGTCTGGCATGGTCCATTTCCAGGCTGTTGCTTCAAAGGTACTGGGGGAAAGTCGCAGATCCCGCGGAATCTGAAAAACTTTATTATTGATTCATGCAGGAGCCAGTATCCCAACATGGTTGACAAAGACTTAAAGCAGATTATCAAGCGAATCAACGAAGCATTGCGTAATGAGAGAGATTGGAAAAACGACCCTCGCTAGATTTATTTTTTCTATTTTTGCTCTAATGATGTGTAAGGCAGGCCCAATGTAAAAATGTGTGATTCTGTTTTACTACTTTTCTAATACGGTACATCTTTTGTTTCGTTTTGCAAGATGACGTTGACTGACTGCCATTAATACAGTATGCTGTTTTTTATGCCACTGTACTTCAATGTATGACATTTTCTATACATTGCCTTTTGAATAAAATGTTTTAAAGCAGGATAATTGTGGACATTAATTTATTGTATACCCCCACCCCGGTCAAGAGTCCATTGTAAAGTCTGTGGCCACGAGGCTAACAAAAGCAAGGTGTTAAACCAGTAATTTAGCATATCATTGACTCTGAGCGTCCTGGGTTAGTACATGTATCCCCTGTGTTAATTTAACTCTTTCACAACTTAAAGTTGAATCTTCATCATGAACTCAAAAGAATACACCTTCTACTTGATCATTGATTGATCAATTTGCAGGTACTTCAGTGCATAATGTCTCATTGTGCATTGGGGGCAGTCAGAAGTCTCAGACTTTGTGAAATGGCTCCCCCACCCACCCTCCCTCCCTCCCCAAGTCCCCATCACCCCTCCCCCTCGGCAGCCGTTGTGAGCTTGTAGATCGGCTATTTTCTGCAAAGAGCTGGGGTTTTTTCCCCCTTCTTTTATGATTGGCAGAAATGTAGCAACAATATAGCCTCCTTTATCACATAAACACCGTTTGATTTTTTAAACTATTTGTATGAGATACTTTAATGGTTTCCTGTGGAAATAAGCTTAGTCTTTTCATGGATCTCCTTTTAGTAGACATTGTACCAGTGAACTGTACCCTCATGAAACTGTACCTTTTCCTATGCAAACTTCTAATAAAGTCTTCAATCAATCAAAAAACTATCATTAAGAACTCTACATCTGTTTCTCAACTATTCAGACTGTCACTGTGGCAGGCTAACTAGACTTTAAGTACAGAACCAACTCAGGCTCAGTTTACCAAATTTAGTGGGGTTTAAGTGGTTAAAAACTCCTCATCCCCTTTTCAGGAATACACTAACTTCAGAACCCATGGCTCTAGGCTCTAGCCATCGATTAGAGTTTGCACCTTTTGAATCAGAGTTTCCACCTGCTGTCTATCTGACATGTTGCTGTTCTCAAACACATGGACTCTGTTATCACACTGCTTGACTATGCTCTGCAGGTGAGGGTCTGAGCCCTTCACAAATGCTCCCAGATCAATGTTTGCAAATTGTAGTTCTTCCCCACGAGTAAAGAGAATAATAGTTTTTTCTCTAATTCTCTTGCCAAAAGCTTTCTTCAAATTGTTCAGTATGTCTCTCTCACTGTCTGTGAATCTGCCCACCTGCATCACCAGTAAGTAAACACGAGATCCTGACTGACAGAGCCTTTTGCATTTCTGCATTTCTTTTTTGCGTTGACAAAGTTCCCACGAGAAAACGTTCCTATCGAGTGTCTATTCAGGAAGCTGTGGTCTGGGGCTCGTTGGTGTCTGCTCACATCGATCACACCATGCGTGTGTGTGTGTGTGTGTGTGTGTGTGTGTGTGTGTGTGTGTGTGTCTGCGATCACACCACGTCTCGCCACGTGTCAGGTGACCCGCAGCAGGAAACCTCAGCAGGAAGTGAGGTCAGGACCAAAGGGGTCAGGAACAGGTTGACATCTGCAAAACATTAGGAAACTGTACACAGTATGTTAACAGTGTGAATGTCCCTTTAGCATACTACTGTGTAGATGACATACAAATGCAAAAGGACAAATAGTAAATAAGATGAATCATTGTAATGATAATATATATAATATATATATAATATGCTAGTAAAAAATAGGTAGTTAGGGAAGGTAGAAAATAGAGGTCTTAATTTGAGTTCACACTGGTCTACAAACAGTCTGGTCCAAAGACAACAGTAAGGATGGCTCCTCCACTCCACTATAAGAGAGAGAGAGAGAGAGAGAGAGGGGGGGGGGGGGGGCAGACAGACAGACAGACAGACAGACAGACAGACAGAGAGAGAGAGACAGACAGAAAGAGAGACCAAGGAATTACAACAGTTAAAAAAGTAAAAAGACAACATATTGTCACTGTTTGGCTTTGGCAGAAACCTTGTATGTCCATATTTCATGTTTATACGTTGTTGTTCTTTTCATCATAAATGAATGTCCTATTTTATATTTTGTCATAAGACCGTGTCCCACAAAAGTAGCAAAACTAACCTACAGTACAAGCTTGAAATTACAAGCTTTACAACCCATCACAGTGAGACATGCTGTGAGTGTGAGTTTTGAAGATCTTCCTCTATATCAGTGGTTCTAAACCTGTGGGTCGGGACCCCCAGAGGGGTCTCCAAATTATTTAGGGGGTCCCCAGATGATTAACTTAATTTCAGGAGACGATCACTTGGGTTAAGATATACTTTATTGACCAGAATGAAGGCAGAAAGCAAGCATCACACAGCATGGCATATTGAGCACCCTACTATAGAGACAGCATAGAATCTAAGCCTATATCTAAGCGCATAGTATTGGCAGCCTACCTTAGCTCTACTATAAGACAGCATAGAATCTATAGCCTAAGTTAGCATGGTTTGGCATGGGGTTCTGCCTCGGGCCATGGCTCGCTGAACCCACGATCCTCATGTTACCATGAGCATCGAGGGCATAATTCAATTACAGCGAGCCCTGGCCCGATACCCCCCGAGGGGGATCTAAGGCAGAACCTGAAGGTGGCGCTGGGGTGGTGGCGGGGCAGTGCTATGCAACAAGACTGAGTCCCACCATCTGACTTCCCTAAGAACTATGGGTAAGGGGGGGGGCAGGACCTAGTGACCCACCCCCCTCCGCGCGCGCGCTCCCTTGGGACCGCCCCCTGAACTAGCTTTGATCCTTACGAATCGTCGCACTATTTCAGGAGACGATCACTTGGGTTAAGATATACTTTATTGACCAGAATGAAGGCAGAAAGCAAGCATCACACAGCATGGCATATTGAGCACCCTACTATAGAGACAGCATAGAATCTAAGCCTATATCTAAGCGCATAGTATTGGCAGCCTACCTTAGCTCTACTATAAGACAGCATAGAATCTATAGCCTAAGTTAGCATGGTTTGGCATGGGGTTCTGCCTCGGGCCATGGCTCGCTGAACCCACGATCCTCATGTTACCATGAGCATCGAGGGCATAATTCAATTACAGCGAGCCCTGGCCCGATACCCCCCAAAACTACAAACCCCCAAAGCACGCCAAAATCTCAGAATCCCATGCCAGTGCTAGCCAACTGCGAGGAAGGCAGCTCTGCTGTGACTCTAGCGATTAAGTTATCATTACTGCGGGGCAAACTATGAACTGCCTTTCCTGCTAACGCAAAAAAGAATAATAATTAAGCATATTAGCTGGCAGAGCGAATATTACTAAGGCAAAATACTAAGCAATGATATTGGCAGCTTGCCAAAAACGCTATAAGTACTGCTAAAGCAATTTAATAATTAAGAATGTTAGCAGCTGGCAGACCGAACCAACGGTGAGGAAGGTGGTACTGCTGACTATAACGATATACTGCAATCTGACTGAAGCCATACTAAAACACCCTAGAGAAAAGCGGGAGCAGCAACATGGACGTATATATATATATAGACAGCAGAACCAGAAGCAGCGATGAAACCTTTAATTCATATAACTACAGCGCCATACAGCTTCACATCCTACCTAACTAACACCCCAGCAACCACCTAGCTTTTGCATGATAGAAATATTGGAGCGCGCAGCAATGCAATTAACCTAGAACGAGCAAACCTATCAGCAACACAGTGGCCTAATATAGTGCGGCAGCACTGACATATCTAACTTGCAGCAATACTGAAACTATCTAACTTGCAGTACTGCTAAACGGCCCAAGTGAATAACGGGAGCAGCATCACTGAAAACTATATAACTGACAGCAGAACCAGAAGCATTGGTGAGCACCGTTTATTCAGAATAATAATCTTATGCCAGTGCTAGCCAACGGCGAAGGAGGCAGCTTGGCTGTAATCTAAGCAAATACCTTTTAACCTTACTGCGGAGCGGGGGGCAACTAAACTATGTACCGCCTAACCTAATGCTTTAGAGCGCTATGGAATACTAAAGCAACAGCGAATGAATGCGCGATTACTGCTGAGCCGGAGCAATTACACTATACCTACTGACCGACTCTAGTACTCTAGAGCGCTATTGTATACTAGAATGAGCCAGCAAGGAAAATGCACGGTAGTACCGAATGTATTAATACTAGCAGCTTGCCTAAAGCCAACCAGCGATAAGAAGGTAGCTCTACTTTTAGCGAAGCTATAGTGGGCAGGAGCCACTAAGTATAACACTAATTTAAGACCTGTGAAGCGCAGCAGATAGGCAGCACGAAAAACACACAAATATATCAGGTATACGCCGAAGCAGAGCAGCAACTGTACTGGTGTAACCTTAAAGGACACCTTGCCTTGCATTTTACATACATGTGCAACACAGCAATAAACCCATACATGTGAGAGGCAGCAATAAAACACACAACCTTAACAGGTATACGCTGAAGCAGAACCGCATAATGTAACCTTCTAAACCTGTGCTAATGGTGCGGCCGCTTCAGTCCTGAGTTGCGTGGGCTTGATGCTCATTGACAGCTGGGCGTGCTGGACTTCATATGCAGAGTGTGATGAACGGACATAGCTGCCGATGGCTAAAGGATTCCATGGTTGATGACGGCACCCGGAGCACTGCTGTTGTCGCTGCACCGGTCCAGAGAGAGAGCTGTGCAAAGGTTTGGGAGACAGGCTGTCGGGCGGGGGGGCCGGCGTGCAGGCAGCCAGCTGGGTGGGCAGGCCGCAGCTCTCGGTTTTATGCCGAACCAGGTGCGTGTCATGGGTGCCCGGCGTCGGGAGCAGACATCAGGCGGATGACCAGGTGTTTCGGCATGGAAATAAAGAACGGCAAAGTGGGTTAGTTCTGCTGTAGAGTCCGCTGAAGCACATATAAGAACTCAACCCAAACCACATCTTGACTTTTAAGTCAAGCAATGCAAGAGAGCGGCTAAAACCCAACAAACAGAACGAGCGAATGTGCTGCTATCTAACTATGGCTACCCATTATTTCCCAGCTTGGAGAGCGACTGACACCCCAACAGAACCGAACAAGCAAATGCGCCGCTATTTACCTTCTAAAGTCTGGCTCCACAATGCTTCCGGGATAGCCGTCGCTGGTGAGAGGAATGGAGTTCCCGCCGCTGGTGCTGGAACTGCTGTTCCCGGGTTCCTTCGCGGCATGATGGCGGCGTGACCGGCGTCGGCGTGTTGCAGCATGACAACGCCCCCGGAAAACGGGCCTGCGCCCCGCCAGCTTCCAGCACAATGCGGCGGGCTGGCGGGCATGCCGGCAGGCGGGTGGGCGGTGGGTTGGCGGGCGTGCCGACCGCCTTGCTTGCGTTAGCTGATGCTGTAGCAGCAAAGCCCTCTGCAGTGCCAATCGACTCCTGACTGGCTTCATGGTATTATACAGCCGTGGACGAAGCTATAGAGATGACATGTTAATAGAAAAAACGCAGCGGCTGCGGCATGACGCTGCAAAGACATACATGCAGCCGCTCCAGCCTGAATCTGAAGAACATGATGTTAGCAGGCATGTAGCAGCCGCAGCACGAAGCTATGAAGAAAACACACTGTTAGCGGAACATGTTGCAGCTTAGCCTGCAGCTGCCATGATAACATGATGCTGTAGTAGCGGGCCTGCCGCAGCTCCGGCATGGATCTGTAGTGACATAATAATGTTAGCAACAGACCTGTAGCACTTTAGCCTGAAGCTGCCATGATAACATGATGCTGTAGTAGCGGGCCTGCCACAGCTCCGGCATGGATCTGTAGTGACATAATAATGTTAGCAACAGACCTGTAGCACTTTAGCCTGAAGCTGCCATAATAACATGATGCTGCCACAGCTCCGGCATGGATCTGTAGTGATAAAGTAATGTTAGCAACAGACATGTAGCACTTTAGCCTGAAGCTGAAAAGAAAGCATGGCGTTAGCAGCCTTTATCCTGGAGCTGCAATGGTGAACATGATAGCAACAGTCCTGTGGCCGCTTTACCGTGATTGTAAAGATAAACACTCGTCATTTTCACTAGCAGTAGCCTTAGCTGTAATTATTAGCTTGAGTGCCGCAGCTACGGAAACACCACAAGGACATGCAGTGCGATACGCGGTGATCCCAAACTATAACCCTAGATTGAAACAAATACGGCAGCTCGATAGTGGACAATATCCAATGACTTCACCTTTAACACTGTTACACTTGAAGCCGCCCTGATGTTAGCAACAGACGCGTGGCAGTTCCGACCTGAGCTGCAAACATAAACAGATGTTAGCGTTTTTACCAAGAGTAGCATCGGCAGTAATTATCGGCTGCTATGCCCGCAGGCAGCCGCAGCTTGGGTAAAGCTAGCATTAACTGAAACCGGGCAAAATCCTCATGAACAAAACATTGGTTATAGAGCCTGTCAAACCCTAAAACTGAGAGGAAAGCCTGACGCGCTGCAGCTTGTTATATGCTGCTTAGCGAATGATTAGCAGGATGGGAGGTGGGCTACAAGAAGCCTTTATTATAGTAGGCATGAGTGAAGCATAGCCATTGATCATACCTGCGCATCCTTACCTTATTAAACTGCGCGTGCACATAAAATAATGTAATAACGAAAAGACTCTTAAAGGACCAAGTGACACGTGCCAAGGAGGTTGAATGCTAGAGCTACGTTACCCGTTGTGCTCAGTATGCGCAGAACATGCGCAACCCTTCGCTTCGTGACGTTACCCTCTGCTAGCCTGTATGCTAGGTAGATGCTGACTACGGACACACGCAACTCCCATGGAGTAGACAGATGAGAGTCATTACAGTTCGATAGCCAACATCTTTAGCTACATGCGTCCTGCGTTGTAAGCTAGCCGACTATCAACAAACAGCTCATGGCTGGAATGAACCATAGCTCATACAGTAGCAAAACGGACAGCATCATCGATAATAAAATATGTGGAACAAATGAGGGCAGCTAGACGTTAGGTAGATGCTGTTTATGGACACACGCAACCTACATAAAATAATCCTCCTGAATTAGGTCATTTACTGTTCATAGGGGCAACGATTTCACACGGGCCATTACTTGTGCTTTGGATGTGAATAGCACGCCGTTTTACCAGCTAATAACTACTAGTAAAGAAGTTATAGCTAGCCGGCCACCAACAGCAAAAGCTAGCCCCTGGCTGACTGTCTGAATGGAGAAAACGCTTACTCAACAACTAGCAGATAAGGCCACACGGCCACTGTTACCAGCACAGTACCTGAGTTTACCTTAGCGAACGGTAGCAGAGCAATGGCCCACAAAGGCACAATAAAATTAGCTTAGCAACAACAACTGCCGCATTGGATCAGCAGCACTGCACTGCGGATATCAGCTGGGAATCAGCAACATCCGCTGAGACCACAAACTTGTTGAAACAGTACTAGAACCCTTCTACAGTCTATGACTAGAATACAGCAGTGTCCACCCGAATCCACGATCCCAGAGTTTTTCCATACAACCTTGCCTTGATCCCAGCATAGACAGCAGCGAAAAACACGATCCAAGCAGAAGTCAGCAGCACAAACAACCAGTAACCCCTTCGAGACAGCCATGCGTAGCAGCAGCAGCAGTGCTATGCAACAAGACTGAGTCCCACCATCTGACTTCCCTAAGAACTATGGGTAAGGGGGGGGGGGCAGGACCTAGTGACCCACCCCCCTCCGCGCGCGCGCTCCCTTGGGACAGCCCCCTGAACTAGCTTTGATCCTTACGAATCGTCGCACTATGTGCAACATTGTTTTCTCACTCAACAGTAAACAAACCACCATAAAGTTTAAGTGTATAGAGGGTATCTGCACATTTCTTAAGTGATGATTTAAGGACTTTTTAATACCTCTAAAATGACAAATTAAACATTGATCAAATTGTCAAATATAAGAGGCAGAAATTGTGAAAATAGACGATCTAGATGCTCTTGACGGCTCGCGTTGCAAAGCGTTGTGAGCATGTAGATTTTTGAGCTTGTACATTTTTTATTTTCACAATAGAACCGTGCCGTGTTATACAAAATGTAATGCCTCAACTCTTAGTGCTCGTCAGGGTGGGGGTCCCCAGTTAAAATATGATTATTTTGGGGGTCGCGGCCTGAAAAGGTTGAGAACCACTGCTCTATATTGACATGCCCAAAATAAGAACACCAGGTTAAAAGTGGTTGGAACACAGGCTCTTGTACACCAAACAGCAACAATTCATAACACAATACTATTCATCATCATTATCATAAATTAACAAGCTAATACTACTTAATTTTCCACTACTAATATTGCTGGTTGTAGAGCACATTTCAACAAGAAGTGAATTCAAAGTGCTTAGCCGACCCAAAATATTATAAAATAAATAAATACTACTACTGCTAATAATAGTAGTAATAAAGACACCTATAGTGACTAGGGATGTCAAACAAATTTTAAGTTGTGGTCCGGATTGAACACAATGCAACATCGTGTAAGCCAGATTACTTTTGTCTTCCTTGTGTGTTTGTGCTCAAAATGCTGAAAGTCAAGAATGCTGTCACGGTATTAAATTTGGTCACAACAAAGGAAACATGATGGATAACATTCTTCTCAGGCTATTGATCTCAGCCCGGTCTACAACTAAACAGGATGTGTGCACGGCTGCATGTTGTACTCATGAGTAACGGCCCAATGTGCCGTTGATGAATAAGGCTCTATGCACAGCAGCCATATTGGATAGAAATTGGGCCTCTTCCTTAATTCCTTCACAGGTCTTACCAAGGATACTATTATCCATGAGGACCAAGGACTTCCGATGTAAAAAAAAAAGACCGTATAAGGACTTATTTGGGATGCCCCTTTTAGGCAGGGTGTTTAACTGTACTTGTAGTGTACTACATTATTTTAATACTGAAGCAATAAGCTACAAGAGGCATGTGGTTACCGGTATTTTATAACGGAGAGGCCTCTCAGCCGTTATAAAATACAGGTAACCACATGCCTCGCGTTGCTTATTGGTTTTCTGAAACGGTTACAATATGGCAACATGAAACATCATAGACATGTACCAATTAAAACTGTTCTATTTCACTAATAATTCACTACTACAAGTATTCACTTGGGTGTGAATTATAGTCTCATATACCACAGCAAATAAAGGGAAACCAGACAATCAGAATCAAGGAATGGAACTAGCCGTTTTAGAATCGATCTGTTCCCCACTTTTGTCTAATAAAATACTCAATCAATCAATCAATCAATCAATACTAATGAAGGCTCTGTTTCATTCTGGTCAATGTGCTGATATTGTGCATGTTGGCTCACTGGGAACACTCTGCTACACCAGTGGGTCTCAAATTGGGGTCCAAATTGCCCCTTACGGTTGTGTAACTCTGAGCGTGGACAAATGGAAGCAAATGGACCCATACAGGTCCACTTGCTTCCATTTGTACACTGTCTGGGGGTCCTTGAAATTTAAATTTAAATTTTAGAACCACTGTGCTACACTAAACGGAGCAAGAAGGGCCTTCATTAGAATCAGGAATGAAAGGAGAAAACCACCCATTTTCAATATTAAACTATGTCATTAATATACCTTAGAGGAGTTATGTGGAAATACAAAAAAAGTTCCTCCCCTTCTGTGTTGCCTAGAACTGGAGGATTGATTTTGGGGTTTGTATTGTAACACTGGCGTGATGTCAATGGGTGGTTTTCCCCTATAAGGAAGAGGCCCAATTTCTCTGATATGCATGGAGCCTATTTCCAGACGTAATCCCAATTGAAAGAAACGTTTGGCTACAGTCAGCCCACTCCAGTCAGTGTGGCAGTCTGGGGCCGTGGCCAACATTATTTCTGGACTAGAAGAGCAACAAATTACCGATGGGCTGTAATCAAATGATCACTACACTGTCTGGCATGGTCCATTTCCAGGCTGTTGCTTCAAAGGTACTGGGGGAAAGTCGCAGATCCCGCGGAATCTGAAAAACTTTATTATTGATTCATGCAGGAGCCAGTATCCCAACATGGTTGACAAAGACTTAAAGCAGATTATCAAGCGAATCAACGAAGCATTGCGTAATGAGAGAGATTGGAAAAACGACCCTCGCTAGATTTATTTTTTCTATTTTTGCTCTAATGATGTGTAAGGCAGGCCCAATGTAAAAATGTGTGATTCTGTTTTACTACTTTTCTAATACGGTACATCTTTTGTTTCGTTTTGCAAGATGACGTTGACTGACTGCCATTAATACAGTATGCTGTTTTTTATGCCACTGTACTTCAATGTATGACATTTTCTATACATTGCCTTTTGAATAAAATGTTTTAAAGCAGGATAATTGTGGACATTAATTTATTGTATACCCCCACCCCGGTCAAGAGTCCATTGTAAAGCCTGTGGCCACGAGGCTAACAAAAGCAAGGTGTTAAACCAGTAATTTAGCATATCATTGACTCTGAGCGTCCTGGGTTAGTACATGTATCCCCTGTGTTAATTTAACTGTTTCACAACTTAAAGTTGAATCTTCATCATGAACTCAAAAGAATACACCTTCTACTTGATCATTGATTGATCAATTTGCAGGTACTTCAGTGCATAATGTCTCATTGTGCATTGGGGGCAGTCAGAAGTCTCAGACTTTGTGAAATGGCTCCCCCACCCTCCCTCCCTCCCCCCCCCTCCCTCCCTCCCCAAGTCCCCATCACCCCTCCCCCTCGGCAGCCGTTGTGAGCTTGTAGATCGGCTATTTTCTGCAAAGAGCTGGGGTTTTTTCCCCCTTCTTTTATGATTGGCAGAAATGTAGCAACAATATAGCCTCCTTTATCACATAAACACCGTTTGATTTTTTAAACTATTTGTATGAGATACTTTAATGGTTTCCTGTGGAAATAAGCTTAGTCTTTTCATGGATCTCCTTTTAGTAGACATTGTACCAGTGAACTGTACCCTCATGAAACTGTACCTTTTCCTATGCAAACTTCTAATAAAGTCTTCAATCAATCAAAAAACTATCATTAAGAACTCTACATCTGTTTCTCAACTATTCAGACTGTCACTGTGGCAGGCTAACTAGACTTTAAGTACAGAACCAACTCAGGCTCAGTTTACCAAATTTAGTGGGGTTTAAGTGGTTAAAAACTCCTCATCCCCTTTTCAGGAATACACTAACTTCAGAACCCATGGCTCTAGGCTCTAGCCATCGATTAGAGTTTGCACCTTTTGAATCAGAGTTTCCACCTGCTGTCTATCTGACATGTTGCTGTTCTCAAACACATGGACTCTGTTATCACACTGCTTGACTATGCTCTGCAGGTGAGGGTCTGAGCCCTTCACAAATGCTCCCAGATCAATGTTTGCAAATTGTAGTTCTTCCCCACGAGTAAAGAGAATAATAGTTTTTTCTCTAATTCTCTTGCCAAAAGCTTTCTTCAAATTGTTCAGTATGTCTCTCTCACTGTCTGTGAATCTGCCCACCTGCATCACCAGTAAGTAAACACGAGATCCTGACTGACAGAGCCTTTTGCATTTCTGCATTTCTTTTTTGCGTTGACAAAGTTCCCACGAGAAAACGTTCCTATCGAGTGTCTATTCAGGAAGCTGTGGTCTGGGGCTCGTTGGTGTCTGCTCACATCGATCACACCATGCGTGTGTGTGTGTGTGTGTGTGTGTGTGTGTGTGTGTGTGTGTGTGTGTGTGTGTGTGTGTGTGTGTGTGTGTGTGTGTGTGTGTGTGTCTGCGATCACACCACGTCTCGCCACGTGTCAGGTGACCCGCAGCAGGAAACCTCAGCAGGAAGTGAGGTCAGGACCAAAGGGGTCAGGAACAGGTTGACATCTGCAAAACATTAGGAAACTGTACACAGTATGTTAACAGTGTGAATGTCCCTTTAGCATACTACTGTGTAGATGACATACAAATGCAAAAGGACAAATAGTAAATAAGATGAATCATTGTAATGATAATATATATAATATATATATAATATGCTAGTAAAAAATAGGTAGTTAGGGAAGGTAGAAAATAGAGGTCTTAATTTGAGTTCACACTGGTCTACAAACAGTCTGGTCCAAAGACAACAGTAAGGATGGCTCCTCCACTCCACTATAAGAGAGAGAGAGAGAGAGAGAGAGAGAGAGGGGGGGGGGGGGGGGCAGACAGACAGACAGACAGACAGAGAGAGAGAGACAGACAGAAAGAGAGACCAAGGAATTACAACAGTTAAAAAAGTAAAAAGACAACATATTGTCACTGTTTGGCTTTGGCAGAAACCTTGTATGTCCATATTTCATGTTTATACGTTGTTGTTCTTTTCATCATAAATGAATGTCCTATTTTATATTTTGTCATAAGACCGTGTCCCACAAAAGTAGCAAAACTAACCTACAGTACAAGCTTGAAATTACAAGCTTTACAACCCATCACAGTGAGACATGCTGTGAGTGTGAGTTTTGAAGATCTTCCTCTATATCAGTGGTTCTAAACCTGTGGGTCGGGACCCCCAGAGGGGTCTCCAAATTATTTAGGGGGTCCCCAGATGATTAACTTAATGTGCAACATTGTTTTCTCACTCAACAGTAAACAAACCACCATAAAGTTTAAGTGTATAGAGGGTATCTGCACATTTCTTAAGTGATGATTTAAGGACTTTTTAATACCTCTAAAATGACAAATTAAACATTGATCAAATTGTCAAATATAAGAGGCAGAAATTGTGAAAATAGACGATCTAGATGCTCATGACGGCTCGCGTTGCAAAGCGTTGTGAGCATGTAGATTTTTGAGCTTGTACATTTTTTATTTTCACAATAGAACCGTGCCGTGTTATACAAAATGTAATGCCTCAACTCTTAGTGCTCGTCAGGGTGGGGGTCCCCAGTTAAAATATGATTATTTTGGGGGTCGCGGCCTGAAAAGGTTGAGAACCACTGCTCTATATTGACATGCCCAAAATAAGAACACCAGGTTAAAAGTGGTTGGAACACAGGCTCTTGTACACCAAACAGCAACAATTCATATCACAATACTATTCATCATCATTATCATAAATTAACAAGCTAATACTACTTAATTTTCCACTACTAATATTGCTGGTTGTAGAGCACATTTCAACAAGAAGTGAATTCAAAGTGCTTAGCCGACCCAAAATATTATAAAATAAATAAATACTACTACTGCTAATAATAGTAGTAATAAAGACACCTATAGTGACTAGGGATGTCAAACAAATTTTAAGTTGTGGTCCGGATTGAACACAATGCAACATCGTGTAAGCCAGATTACTTTTGTCTTCCTTGTGTGTTTGTGCTCAAAATGCTGAAAGTCAAGAATGCTGTCACGGTATTAAATTTGGTCACAACAAAGGAAACATGATGGATAACATTCTTCTCAGGCTATTGATCTCAGCCCGGTCTACAACTAAACAGGATGTGTGCACGGCTGCATGTTGTACTCATGAGTAACGGCCCAATGTGCCGTTGATGAATAAGGCTCTATGCACAGCAGCCATATTGGATAGAAATTGGGCCTCTTCCTTAATTCCTTCACAGGTCTTACCAAGGATACTATTATCCATGAGGACCAAGGACTTCCGATGTAAAAAAAAAAGACCGTATAAGGACTTATTTGGGATGCTCCTTTTAGGCAGGGTGTTTAACTGTACTTGTAGTGTACTACATTATTTTAATACTGAAGCAATAAGCTACAAGAGGCATGTGGTTACCGGTATTTTATAACGGAGAGGCCTCTCAGCCGTTATAAAATACAGGTAACCACATGCCTCGCGTTGCTTATTGGTTTTCTGAAACGGTTACAATATGGCAACATGAAACATCATAGACATGTACCAATTAAAACTGTTCTATTTCACTAATAATTCACTACTACAAGTATTCACTTGGGTGTGAATTATAGTCTCATATACCACAGCAAATAAAGGGAAACCAGACAATCAGAATCAAGGAATGGAACTAGCCGTTTTAGAATCGATCTGTTCCCCACTTTTGTCTAATAAAATACTCAATCAATCAATCAATCAATACTAATGAAGGCTCTGTTTCATTCTGGTCAATGTGCTGATATTGTGCATGTTGGCTCACTGGGAACACTCTGCTACACCAGTGGGTCTCAAATTGGGGTCCAAATTGCCCCTTACGGTTGTGTAACTCTGAGCGTGGACAAATGGAAGCAAATGGACCCATACAGGTCCACTTGCTTCCATTTGTACACTGTCTGGGGGTCCTTGAAATTTAAATTTAAATTTTAGAACCACTGTGCTACACTAAACGGAGCAAGAAGGGCCTTCATTAGAATCAGGAATGAAAGGAGAAAACCACCCATTTTCAATATTAAACTATGTCATTAATATACCTTAGAGGAGTTATGTGGAAATACAAAAAAAGTTCCTCCCCTTCTGTGTTGCCTAGAACTGGAGGATTGATTTTGGGGTTTGTATTGTAACACTGGCGTGATGTCAATGGGTGGTTTTCCCCTATAAGGAAGAGGCCCAATTTCTCTGATATGCATGGAGCCTATTTCCAGACGTAATCCCAATTGAAAGAAACGTTTGGCTACAGTCAGCCCACTCCAGTCAGTGTGGCAGTCTGGGGCCGTGGCCAACATTATTTCTGGACTAGAAGAGCAACAAATTACCGATGGGCTGTAATCAAATGATCACTACACTGTCTGGCATGGTCCATTTCCAGGCTGTTGCTTCAAAGGTACTGGGGGAAAGTCGCAGATCCCGCGGAATCTGAAAAACTTTATTATTGATTCATGCAGGAGCCAGTATCCCAACATGGTTGACAAAGACTTAAAGCAGATTATCAAGCGAATCAACGAAGCATTGCGTAATGAGAGAGATTGGAAAAACGACCCTCGCTAGATTTATTTTTTCTATTTTTGCTCTAATGATGTGTAAGGCAGGCCCAATGTAAAAATGTGTGATTCTGTTTTACTACTTTTCTAATACGGTACATCTTTTGTTTCGTTTTGCAAGATGACGTTGACTGACTGCCATTAATACAGTATGCTGTTTTTTATGCCACTGTACTTCAATGTATGACATTTTCTATACATTGCCTTTTGAATAAAATGTTTTAAAGCAGGATAATTGTGGACATTAATTTATTGTATACCCCCACCCCGGTCAAGAGTCCATTGTAAAGTCTGTGGCCACGAGGCTAACAAAAGCAAGGTGTTAAACCAGTAATTTAGCATATCATTGACTCTGAGCGTCCTGGGTTAGTACATGTATCCCCTGTGTTAATTTAACTGTTTCACAACTTAAAGTTGAATCTTCATCATGAACTCAAAAGAATACACCTTCTACTTGATCATTGATTGATCAATTTGCAGGTACTTCAGTGCATAATGTCTCATTGTGCATTGGGGGCAGTCAGAAGTCTCAGACTTTGTGAAATGGCTCCCCCACCCTCCCTCCCTCCCCCCCCTCCCTCCCTCCCCAAGTCCCCATCACCCCTCCCCCTCGGCAGCCGTTGTGAGCTTGTAGATCGGCTATTTTCTGCAAAGAGCTGGGGTTTTTTCCCCCTTCTTTTATGATTGGCAGAAATGTAGCAACAATATAGCCTCCTTTATCACATAAACACCGTTTGATTTTTTAAACTATTTGTATGAGATACTTTAATGGTTTCCTGTGGAAATAAGCTTAGTCTTTTCATGGATCTCCTTTTAGTAGACATTGTACCAGTGAACTGTACCCTCATGAAACTGTACCTTTTCCTATGCAAACTTCTAATAAAGTCTTCAATCAATCAAAAAACTATCATTAAGAACTCTACATCTGTTTCTCAACTATTCAGACTGTCACTGTGGCAGGCTAACTAGACTTTAGCCAGTACGACACGCTTCTGCATTAGGTCCAGTGTGGTCTAGGGGACTGAAAGACAGGCTTGTAAGCCAGAGGACAGGGGTTCGATTCCTGCTTACTCCACTGATTTGGCATTATTTGTGATAGGTTTCAAATCTTTGGTGTTTGTTTTGTCGTCTAACATTGTTTAGTGTAAGAAACATAGTTGTTTTTTAAAGTAGCAATCTTTAAAAAAGAAAATACTCACAATTACATAGGGATATATAAAAATGCCTAAAGGTGATAATCAACTTTGAATGGTTGACTGGAGGATTTTATTGAATTATTTTATTTATCCTTTATTTTTCCTGGACTGGAGACTTTGACATTAGAATAGTTCATTTGTCCAAAACTCAAGCTTTGTTGTCCATGTTTAAAGTCACCCTTCCCCTGGATTCCAAAGTTTAGTAATACAAATAACTTGATAACACAATTGCTGTTGACTGAAAACTTGTTTCTGTCTCAAACTATCTGACACTTTTGTTCAATTCAGTTACAAGACCATCCATTTTTAGCTGGGTCCCCCCCCCCCCCCCCTTCTTTTAAGCTTGGAAAAAAATGTAGCAAAATATAGCCTCCATTTATCACTTCAACACTATTTGAATTTGGTTCTGCATAAAGGCTCAGATGCAGTAGCATACTTAAAGTTGAATCTTCATCATGAACTCAAAAGAATACACCTACTTGATCATTGATTGATCAATTTGCAGGTACTTCAGTGCATAATGTCTCATTGTGCATTGGGGGCAGTCAGAAGTCTGAGATCTGTCTATCAGACTTTGTGAAATGGCTCCCCCACCCTCCCTCCCTCCCTCCCCAAGTCCCCATCACCCCTCCCCCTCGGCAGCCGTTGTGAGCTTGTAGATCGGCTATTTTCTGCAAAGAGCTGGGGTTTTTTCCCCCTTCTTTTATGATTGGCAGAAATGTAGCAACAATATAGCCTCCATTTATCACATAAACACCATTTGATTTTTTAAACTATTTGTATGAGATACTTTAATGGTTTCCTGTGGAAATAAGCTTAGTCTTTTCATGGATCTCCTTTTAGTAGACATTGTACCAGTGAACTGTACCCTCATGAAACTGTACCTTTTCCTATGCAAACTTCTAATAAAGTCTTCAATCAATCAAAAAACTATCATTAAGAACTCTACATCTGTTTCTCAACTATTCAGACTGTCACTATGGCAGGCTAACTAGACTCTAGCCAGTATGACACACTTCTGCATTAGGTCCAGTGTGGTCTAGGGGACTGAAAGACATGCTTGTAAGCCAGAGGACAGGGATTCGATTCCTGCTTACTCCACTGATTTGGCATTGTTTGTGATAGGTTTCAAATCTTTGGTGTTTGTTTTGTCGTCTAACATTGTTTAGTGTAAGAAACATAGTTGTTTTTTAAAGTAGCAATCTTTAAAAAAGAAAATACTCACAATTACATAGGGATATATAAAAATGCCTAAAGGTGATAATCAACTTTGAATGGTTGACTGGAGGATTTTATTGGATTATTTTATTTATCCTTTATTTTTCCTGGCCTGGAGACTTTGACATTAGAATAGTTCATTTGTCCAAAACTCAAGCTTTGTTGTCCATGTTTAAAGTCACCCTTCCCCTGGATTCCAAAGTTTAGTAATACAAATAACTTGATAACACAATTGCTGTTGACTGAAAACTTGTTTCTGTCTCAAACTATCTGACACTTTTGTTCAATTCAGTTACAAGACCATCCATTTTTAGCTGGGTCCCCCCCCCCCCCCCTTTCTTTTAAGCTTGAAAAAAAATGTAGCAAAATATAGCCTCCATTTATCACTTCAACACTATTTGAATTTGGTTCTGCATAAAGGCTCAGATGCAGTAGCATACTTAAAGTTGAATCTTCATCATGAACTCAAAAGAATACACCTTCTACTTGATCATTGATTGATCAATTTGCAGGTACTTCAGTGCATAATGTCTCATTGTGCATTGGGGGCAGTCAGAAGTCTGAGATCTGTCTATCAGACTTTGTGAAATGGCTCCCCCACCCTCCCTCCCTCCCTCCCCAAGTCCCCATCACCCCTCCCCCTCGGCAGCCGTTGTGAGCTTGTAGATCGGCTATTTTCAGCAAAGAGCTGGGGTTTTTTCCCCCTTCTTTTATGATTGGCAGAAATGTAGCAACAATATAGCCTCCATTTATTACAAGAAATAAGCTTAGTCTTTTCATGGATCTCCTTTTAGTAGACATTGTACCAGTGAACTGTACCCTCATGAAACTGTACCTTTTCCTATGCAAACTTCTAATAAAGTCTTCAATCAATCAAAAAACTATCATTAAGAACTCTACATCTGTTTCTCAACTATTCAGACTGTCACTGTGGCAGGCTAACTAGACTCCAGCCAGTACGACACACTTCTGCATTAGGTCCAGTGTGGTCTAGGGGACTGAAAGACAGGCTTGTAAGCCAGAGGACAGGGGTTCGATTCCTGCTTACTCCACTGATTTGGCATTGTTTGTGATAGGTTTCAAATCTTTGGTGTTTGTTTTGTCGTCTAACATTGTTTAGTGTAAGAAACATAGTTGTTTTTTAAAGTAGCAATCTTTAAAAAAGAAAATACTCACAATTACATAGGGATATATACAAATGCCTAAAGGTGATAATCAACGTTGAATGGTTGACTGGAGGATTTTATTGAATTATTTTATTTATCCTTTATTTTTCCTGGCCTGGAGACTTTGAAATTAGAATAGTTCATTTGTCTAATGTTGTTAAATATGATAAACAGTTGTTTATATAGCAATAATTGCCTTTTCAGTTCATTAGAACTCTGCATTTAAATTCACCCTTTCCCCTGGATTTAATACAATTGCCAACAAGTCATTTCTGTTGACTGAAAGCTCAAAATCTTCTCATTCTTGAAAATTAAATAAACTACCCAGTTAAGCAACAAACCTGTCTCATATGCCTTTGTCTGGGCATTAGTTGCTCTCTTACCCCACCTAGTGGTTGTGGCATGTAACAATGTGGTGCCTCAACTGATTTGGCTGCCATGGTGGTACCACATAGGTGCCACGACCAGCACTTTCAAGGTACAACCACTGTAGCAGACCCACATGTGATAAGCCGATAGATCCACTACCCCGACAGGTCTGCCCAAATACAGCAGCTTAAGTAACACAGAGCACTCACTGTGTACCTGTCACAGAGATACCGGTGGCCCCCGAAAATACTATATTCCTGTTGTGCCCATATACATACATATATATGGCCTGCAGCCTCATATGCATCAACAACACCCTTTTTTCCTAACCATTTCCATTCTCCCCTTCACATTTGTTAAACATAAATCACTTTATTAACATCATTACACATCATCACGATCTTGTTAACCATTTTGACATCACATTATTATTATTATTATTAAAGGTCATCTTGGGCTCAAATTGAAGCTTAGGGATATGGGAAGTTTTCTAAAGACAAATGAGGCAGTGATATTCACCATAAAATGCTGGATCATCCTTCTTGTTGTTTGTCAATCGGACAGTATATTTGTGTGTGTTTCTGGGGATGATGCTGGTCATATTTAAAAATACGATAGTAGCAAGCCCCCAAATCCTATTCTCTTACTTACCCCTATGTGTCAGGATACTCCATGCCCAATTTCAGACTTCCATGTCTATTTATGTAATTTTAGTGAATTAATATTGGCTTTACCCAATTTCACCAGAGAAATATACAAAAAGGGGGGTTTTGGGGTAGTAGGGACATTTTGACAACTTTTTAACATAGCTCATCATTTTCAGCACATTTTTTCCAATAAGGAAACACTGATTAGAAATATATTTCCGGGGGGTGCATGAAAAGGTCTTCTAGCCACTAGACTACTTAGGTCACTCTCCCTGCCTGTTTGTCCACCTGTATCCCGGTTTGTATGTCTGCGTGTCTATCTGCCTGTTTGCTTGTGCATTTGTCGACTCCACAGTCCTCTATTCCAAACTCGCTGTTCACCCACCTGATGTGTCAGACTGCTTGTTGGTCTGCCTGTCTGTCCGTTTGTCAGTTCATTTGTCTAACAATGGGTTTGATGTGCTTTGTGCCCATGTGCTTGTCTGTATGTGTGTATGCCTGTCTTCCCATCTGCATATCCGTGACTTATTATTGCCTTGCAAACTTACCGTAGTCTAATGTTTTCGTTCTGACTTGTTAATGCCAATCTATTGTTTGTTATGTGCCCCGTTTCCCTCCGTCCTACTCCACTCCATCCACCCTGGTTGGCATTCTGACATTTTAGTTTTGGGATGTCTGGGATCCATGGGGTACTGTCATGGACTGTACCTTTATTGTGTAGTGTTATCCCAGTGTTTCCTGTTTTGCCTTGTTGCCACTACCTGTCTTGTCTCACCTGTCCAATGATTAGCAATTGTATACACCTGTGTCTTGTTTAGCTGTAGCCAATCATCTGTGTGTTGTGTCTATTTAAACCTCAGTGTTCCCTTTCCAGATTATAGTTTGTTGTCATGGGGTGTCCCTGCCCCTGTATGTCCTGCATTAATGCCATCTTGTATCCTAAGTTTGTTAATACATCATCATTGATCAACTTGAGCTGCCTGCCTGCCTGCCTGCCTGCCTGCCTGCCTGTGTGGTTCTGCACTTGGGTCCAACACTTGTCTCATATCGTGACAGGTACCTCAGAGGACCACACTATAGATTGGACCAATGATTTGCAGTGCTGTAGTGTCGCATATTGTGTGTTTTGACTGTGGTGGAAAAAAGCATGTGTGGTTGTTTTGTTCTTTTTGTATTAGTAGAGGCCCTAGGAGGGGTCCACGCGCACCCCCCTTATTTATTTTTTTCTAGTTTGGATTTTTGGCATCCTTAGGACCTCTAATATTGAGATTGTGATGATCCCAAGAAAAAAAGTGGTCCCAAGTGTGTTTTTTTTCAATGTTTTATTACCCCTATGACACCTCCGGGATTCCTGACTGGAACCACAGCAAGACTGTCTTTCGGAGTCTGTAGCTCGCTCAAATTTAGACGCACTCCAAATATAAAGATATCATTTGATTCGAGACAACCTCAGGTTTCCAATGAGACCAACCTTGTCATGCTGCCATGTCAGTAAGGGGGCTAAATACCTAAAGATTTAAATTTGGACAACATTTTGGTGAGGGAAAAAAACACCATCACCATTTTCCAAATGGTCCCCTCACATCAATATTTCTGAATGGAAATGGGTTACATGGATACCTACAAGCCTCCCCTGTACAGACATGCCCAATTTTTGTCAATTTCATGCAGTTTGGGGCAAGAATCATGCAGTTTTGTGCATGCAGTACGAATATGTAATTTCCGCCTATTGTACAAATGAGACCACTTTACTGTATATATAGCTGTATGAGACCACTGTATTGTATCTATAGCTGTATGAGATCACCATACTCCATCTATAGCTGCATGAGACCACTGTACTACATCTACAGACCACTGTACTGTATCTAGATGACTGTACTGTATCTATAGCTGTATGAGACCACTGTACTGTATGTATAGCTGCATGAGGTCACTGTCCTGCATGTAGACCACTGCACGGCATCTATAGACCACTGTACTGAAACAATAAACCACTATATGCATATATAGACCATTGTACCACCACATACATTGACCACTGTACTGTATCTATAATCCACTATACTGCATCTCAACTCAAGCCAGCTCAAAATTATTTAAAAAATACATTTAACATGACCAGGTCTCCCAAAGTGTTGTACAGGTTAAAACAAAACATAACAATGCAATATAAATAGACATTATAGCATAAATACCTATGAAATACAAACAAAAACAAAACAATAGCACCAGTAAAGGAAACAAATAGACTGCCATGCTTAGATGTCACTAAAGGACCAAAGGCTCTGTAGTACAGTGGTCTATAGATGTAGCACAGTGGTCCACAAATGCACTAGAGTGGTCTATAGATGCACTGCAGTGGTCTACAGGTGTGCTACAGTGGTTTACAGATGTGATACAGTGGGCTATAGATGAACTGCAGTGGTCTACAGGTGTGCTACAGTGGTCTATACATGCACTGCATTGGTCTACAGGTGTGCTACAGTGATCCACAAATCACAACAGTGGTCTGTAGATGCACTGCAGTTGTCTGCATATGTGCTACAGTGGTCTATCAGATGTACTATACTGTAGTGGTCTATAGATGCACTGCAGTGGTCTTCAAGAGTGCTACAGTGGTCTATACATTCACTGCAGTGGTCTACAGGTGTGCTACAGTGGTCTACAGATGTGCTACTGTGGTATATAGATGTATTTAGTGGTCTGTAGATGCATTACAGTGGTGTAGAGATCACAGCAGTGGTCTATAGATGCACTACAGTGGTCTGTAGATGCACTACAGTGGTCTGTAGATGCACTACACTGGAATATAGACCACTCTAGGGCATCTACAGACCACTGTAGTACATCTACAGACCACTGTAGTACATATATAGGCCACTGTAGCACATCTGTAGACCATTGTAGCACACCTGTAGACAACTGCAGTGCATCTACAGACCACTGTTGTGATCTGTGGACCACTGTAGCACACCTGTAGACCACTGCAGTGCATGTATAGACCACTATAGCACATCTGTAGAACACTGTAGCACATATGTAGAAGACTGCAGTGCATCTACAGACCACTGTTGCGATCTGTGGACCACTGTAGCACACCTGTAGACCACTGCAGTGCATGTATAGACCACTATAGCACATCTGTAGAACACTGTAGCACATATGTAGAAGACTGCAGTGCATCTACAGACCACTGTTGTGATCTGTGGACCACTGTAGCACACATGCAGACCACTGCAGTGCATGTATAGAACACTGTAGCACACCTGTAGACCACTGCAGTGCATCTATAGATCGCTATAGCACATCTGTAGACCACTGTAGCACATATGTAGATGACTGCAGTGCATCTACAGACCACTGTTGTGATCTGTGGATCACTGTAGCACACCTGTAGACCAATGCAGTGCATGTATAGACCACTGTAGCACACCTGTAGACCACTGCAGTGCATCTATAGCCCACTGTATCACATCTGTAAACCATTGTAGCACACCTGTAGACCACTGCAGTGCATCTATAGACCACTCTAGTGCATTTGTGGACCACTGTGCTACATCTATAGACCACTGTACTACACTCTCACATGCAAAAAATAAATAAGAATAATCACCTGTCCTTATTTGCCTTTTATTCTTAATACGAGTAGGCCTATAAGAATAAGAATACAACGTTTGAATACGAGCACGAGCGAGCGAGTTTTAAAATGCGCCAGAGAGGAGCGAGGTTTCTCCTCCGCTCCTTGGTGCGAGGACCATCCCAATTCCGCTCCTGTTGGGGCCGCGAACCACATCTTGCCAACATTTGACACAACGTGAGCACAGCAGAGAAGCACAAACAATTCGGCTGATCAGTGATCAGGAGGATTTCACTTATGTCTCTGTCATCCACACTAGTCCGTTCAGGTCGCAGTTTAGTTGCGACCGTTAGGGAGCAGTTTACTACCAAAACCTCCACCGTCTGTCCGTCCGTCCGTCCGTCCGTCCGTCGGTCACACGTCACACCTTTGTTTGTGTACGGTGTGATGTCATATATCTTCAGTATGACATCACACCACATGTGTACACAAACCTTTGTGTACGTTGCTGTGGCAACAGTCTGTTGTTGCTGGTCTGTTAGTGTACTTTAGCAACCACCTTAGCAACCATGGTTTTACCCTAGCAACCAACTGTTTACCCTAGCAACAAACTGTTTACCATAGCAACCATGTTTTTTTACCCTAGCAACCAACTGGGCATAAAAGGGATTCTGTTAGGGATCTCCATATATGGGCATAAAAGGGATTCTGTTAGGGATCTCCATATATGGGCATAAAAGGGATTCTGTTAGGGATCTCCATATATGGGCATAAAAGGGATTCTGTTAGGGATCTCCATATATGGGCATAAAAGGGATTCTGTTAGCTGTTAGTGATCTCCATATATGGGCATAAAAGGGATGCTGTTAGGGATCTCCATATATGGGCATAAAAGGGATTCTGTTAGGGATCTCCATATATGGGCATGAAAGGGATTATGTTAGGGATCTCCATATATGGGCATAAAAGGGATTGTATCCCAGATGATGCCCTGTTAGGAGATCCACACTAACAGAATCCATATATGGTCCTACCGACTGCTGCTATAAGCCAACCCTGGCGATAAGGTCTGAGTCGAAGAAATGCTTCTTTCCTGGCAAGAATTGCCCCTTTATACTGTAGGGCTCGTTTGTGTATTGTATGACATCACGCCACATCATCGGCTGAGGACTGTGTGATGTCATCATATCTCCATATATGGAGACATAAGTTGCTCATGCCCAAATATGGCCTGGTGAGGTCAGACTTAGTGTGATGCGTAGGTTATCTCCATATATGGAGATTCAACTTCAATGAGTAACGATGGCAAACTGTCAACTGCCCATATGTCTTGATAATTGGTAAAACAAACTTTTGGCCTATTTGTGGAGATAAGCGACCAACGGTCGCTTATCTCCCGATTAGGGAGTCTTACTGGTATCAAAACCTCCACCTTCCGTCCGTCCGTCCGTCCGTCCGTCCGTCAGTCCGTCGGTCACACGTCACACGTTTGCCCTGCTCATATCTCCGCATCAGTATGACATCACAGTGCTTGGTGTGTGCCGTCAGGGTCATTTGTGTACGGTGTGATGTCATACTGATGTCAGCAGTGTGATGTCATACTGATGTCAGCAGCTATGTCTCTATATATGGAGTTATATGTTGTTTGTGTCCAAATATGGGGCTTGTGAGGTCAGACTTAGTGAGATTCGTCGGTTATCTCCATATATGGAGGGAGAACCAGCTTATGAGCCGATTAGTTGTGTCAGAGTCGAGATCCTGCTTGCATCTAATCTGTCGGTAGATAATGCCGGTCTTATATAAGGGTCATTTGTGTAAGGTGTGATGTCATACTGATGTCAGCAGTGTGATGTCATACTGATGTCAGCAGCTATGTCTCTATATATGGAGTTATATGTTGTTCGTGTCCAAATATGGGGCTTGTGAGGTCAGACTTAGTGAGATTCGTCGGTTATCTCTGTAGATGACTGCAGTGCATCTACAGACCACTGTTGTGATCTGTGGATCACTGTAGCACACCTGTAGACCAATGCAGTGCATGTATAGACCACTGTAGCACACCTGTAGACCACTGCAGTGCATCTATAGCCCACTGTATCACATCTGTAAACCATTGTAGCACACCTGTAGACCACTGCAGTGCATCTATAGACCACTCTAGTGCATTTGTGGACCACTGTGCTACATCTATAGACCACTGTACTACAGAGCCTTTGGTCCTTTAGTGACAGCTAAGCATGGTAGTGTAGTGTTGCGCGGGCCGACCCGGTGCCCCCACCCGCCTGTTATCACCACTCTCACATGCAAAAAATAAATAAGAATAATCACCTGTCCTTATTTGCCTTTTATTCTTAATAAGAGTAGGCCTATAAGAATAAGAATACAATGTTTGAATACGAGCACGAGCGAGCGAGTTTTAAAATGCGCCAGAGAGGAGCGAGGTTTCTCCTCCGCTCCTTGGTGCGAGGACCATCCCAATTCCGCTCCTGTTGGGGCCGCGAACCACATCTTGCCAACATTTGACACAACGTGAGCACAGCAGAGAAGCACAAACAATTCGGCTGATCAGTGATCAGGAGGATTTCACTTATATGTCTCTGTCATCCACACTAGTCCGTTCAGGTCGCAGTTTAGTTGCGACCGTTAGGGAGCAGTTTACTACCAAAACCTCCACCGGCCGTCCGTCTGTCCGTCCGTCCGTCGGTCACACGTCACACGTCACACCTTTGTTTGTGTACGGTGTGATGTCATATATCTTCAGTATGACATCACACCACATGTGTACACAAACCTTTGTGTACGTTGCTGTAGCAACAGTCTGTTGTTGCTGGTCTGTTAGTGTACTTTAGCAACCACCTTAGCAACCATGGTTTTACCCTAGCAACCAACTGTTTACCCTAGCAACCAACTGTTTACCATAGCAACCATGTTTTTTTACCCTAGCAACCAACTGGGCATAAAAGGGATTCTGTTAGGGATCTCCATATATGGGCATAAAAGGGATTCTGTTAGGGATCTCCATATATGGGCATAAAAGGGATTCTGTTAGGGATCTCCATATATGGGCATAAAAGGGATTCTGTTAGGGATCTCCATATATGGGCATAAAAGGGATTCTGTTAGCTGTTAGTGATCTCCATATATGGGCATAAAAGGGATGCTGTTAGGGATCTCCATATATGGGCATAAAAGGGATTCTGTTAGGGATCTCCATATATGGGCATGAAAGGGATTATGTTAGGGATCTCCATATATGGGCATAAAAGGGATTGTATCCCAGATGATGCCCTGTTCGGAGATCCACACTAACAGAATCCATATATGGTCCTACCGACTGCTGCTATAAGCCAACCCTGGCGATAAGGTCTGAGTCGAAGAAATGCTTCTTTCCTGGCAAGAATTGCCCCTTTATACTGTAGGGCTCGTTTGTGTATTGTATGACATCACGCCACATCATCGGCTGAGGACTGTGTGATGTCATCATATCTCCATATATGGAGACATAAGTTGCTCATGCCCAAATATGGCCTGGTGAGGTCAGACTTAGTGTGATGCGTAGGTTATCTCCATATATGGAGATTCAACTTCAATGAGTAACGATGGCAAACTGTCAACTGCCCATATGTCTTGATAATTGGTAAAACAAACTTTTGGCCTATTTGTGGAGATAAGCGACCAACGGTCGCTTATCTCCCGATTAGGGAGTCTTACTGGTATCAAAACCTCCACCGTCCGTCCGTCCGTCCGTCCGTCCGTCCGTCCGTCCGTCCGTCAGTCCGTCGGTCACACGTCACACGTCACACCTTTGCCCTGCTCATATCTCCGCATCAGTATGACATCACAGTGCTTGGTGTGTGCCGTCAGGGTCATTTGTGTACGGTGTGATGTCATACTGATGTCAGCAGTGTGATGTCATACTGATGTCAGCAGCTATGTCTCTATATATGGAGTTATATGTTGTTTGTGTCCAAATATGGGGCTTGTGAGGTCAGACTTAGTGAGATTTGTCGGTTATCTCCATATATGGAGGGAGAACCAGCTTATGAGCCGATGAGTTGTGTCAGAGTCGAGATCCTGCTTGCATCTAATCTGTCGGTAGATAATGCCGGTCTTATATAAGGGTCATTTGTGTAAGGTGTGATGTCATACTGATGTCAGCAGTGTGATGTCATACTGATGTCAGCAGCTATGTCTCTATATATGGAGTTATATGTTGTTCGTGTCCAAATATGGGGCTTGTGAGGTCAGACTTAGTGAGATTCGTCGGTTATCTCCATATATGGAGTGATGTGTCGGTTATCTCCATATCTGGAGATTCAACCTTGAACGATTTTGACATCTTGTTACTAATCTGTCGGTAGATAATGCCGGTCTTATATAAGGGTCATTTGTGTACGGTGTGATGTCATACTGATGTCAGCAGTGTGATGTCATACTGATGTCAGCAGCTATGTCTCTATATATGGAGTTATATGTTGTTCGTGTCCAAATATGGGGCTTGTGAGGTCAGACTTAGTGAGATTCGTCGGTTATCTCCATATATGGAGTGATGTGTCGGTTATCTCCATATCTGGAGATTCAACCTTGAACGATTTTGACATCTTGTTACTAATCTGTCGGTAGATAATGCCGGTCTTATATAAGGGTCATTTGTGTACGGTGTGATGTCATACTGATGTCAGCAGTGTGACAGGAGATAAGCGACCAACGGTCGCTTATCTCCCGATTAGGGAGTCTTACTGGTAGATACAGTACAGTGGTCAATGTATGTGGTGGTACAATGGTCTATATATGCCATAGTGGTTTATTGTTTCAGTGGTCTATAGATGCCGTGCAGTGGTCTACATGCAGGACACTGACCTCATGCAGCTATACATACAGTACAGTGGTCTCATACAGCTATAGATACAGTACAGTCATCTAGATACAGTACAGTGGTCTGTAGATGTAGTACAGTGGTGTCGTGCAGCTTTAGATGGAGTATGGTGATCTCATTCATCTATAGATACAATACAGTGGTCTCATACAGCTATATATACAGTAAAGTGGTCTCATTTGTACAATAGGCGGAAATTACATATTCGTACTGCATGCACAAAACTGCATGATTCTTGCCCCAAACTGCATGAATATATATGAATATTGATGTGACAGCTCAAGGGACCATTTGGAAAATGGTGATGGTGTTTTTTGCTTGGTCTCATTGGAAACCTGAGGTTGTCTTAAATCAACTGATATCTTTATATTTGGAGTGCGTCTAAATTTGAGCGAGCTACAGACTCCGAAAGACAGTCTCGCCGGGGTTCCAGTCAGCAATCCCGGAGGTGTCATAGGAGTAATAAAACATTGAAAAAAAACACACTTGGGACCATTTTTTTTCTTGGGATCATCAAAATCTCAATATTAGAGGTCCTAAGGATGCCAAAAATCCAAACTAGAAAAAAAATAAGGGGGGTGCGCGACTGCGCGTGGACCCCTCCTAGGGCCTCTACTATATGGGTGTCACAACACACCCAGACTGACACCACACCCCCTTTGCAAAAGTAATTACAAGCTGCTGTATGCATGCCCTCACTTGAACAAAAACATCTGACCAAAAACACCTACAACACGCTCAACACGCTCGCACTCATGACTCATCTTGGGATGAGCTTTTAACGAAGGGTAAGTCTTTCTTATTAATGTTATCTAGTGACATTTCTAAATAAAAATAATAAATGTTTAATCAGAGAGATGTCTATAGATATCTTTTCTATAGAAATGATGATATAAATGAAAATGATAGAACTTGCTCAATAACAGATTTCACCCTCTTTTTATTTCTATAAACCTGCAATGTATTTCTGATTCGGTCTCCTCTTATGACAGGACTCTTATCAATGGTAAACTATAAATGACAGTCAGACACAGAGACACGTTATTGTCTGTGTCGATGAACCTTGTTTTTATCTCCTCTTGTCTTTGTCTTTCCAGACCGTAGGATTTCAACATTGAAGCAGGTAAGACATTGATTGAGATGGCTGGTCTTGCAGATGACATCATTTTAATTCATTCAGTGTTAAGCAGCTGACATTTTGTTAAGTAATTTTCCAAAATCATTTTTAAATTTGAAACTGTTGAAAGGTATTTGTGACAAAATAATATCTGGTGACACTTTCTATTGAACTTAATACTTGATATTCACTGTTCACTCACTGATGTTTGTTGTTACAGTACATAAGGATTATAGTGAATTGTAATTATCGTAGTTGTATAGTTGTATTATAATGAGATTATAAGTCACGAGTGGTCAATGGATGCTTTAGGTAAAGACATTCCTGATGGTCCACTGTAGGCAGAAACATTTCATGTGCCGACATTTTTTGCTCTTTACTTAATTACAAACTTAAATGTCTATCTGCCATCTTTGGATCACGGACCAATGATTATGGGTCACAAGTATCTATCTCCTTTTATCCATGCCCTACATTTGAAAGAAAAAATAATTATAATTTTGGTAAATTAAGAAAGGTTTAAGAAGTAATGCAAATAGCAGATCTACAAGCTCACAGCATTTTGTTGTATGTATGTATGTATGTATGTATGTATGTATGTATGTATCCTATGTACTGTATGTATGTATTATTGTTTTTATGTGCTTGTTGTCTGCAGCCTAGGTGCTTTTGGTATTCTGCTGTATTGTTGTTTTCCAAAAAGAAAGAAACAAAAAGAGATACTGCAGGGGGACTGCCAAATCTTTGTGTGATAGGAACTGAACTGTCAGTGCCATGTGTCTTAGCTGATTGCCACAAGAACCAGCAGAACTATGAAACCATGCAAACCAAACAGTTAAAAGCTACATCCTCCTGTACATACAGTACCATCCAACCCGGATGTTTGGGCAAGATAGATCAAATAGTTAGCTACTTAATTGTTTTTTGTTTTGTTTTGTTTGGCTAGGCGGCTTCACTTGTATTTTCCCATCACGGTGAGCAGATTCTGATGATGATGAGTCAGTCATATGACAGTCAGTCATATAGTCGTATGACAGTCAGTCATATCAACTAAATGTGTGACACATTTAGCTCATATACAGATCCTTCTTGAAAAAATAGAATATTGTGTAAAAGTACATTTTCTTGAAACTTTCATATATTTCTCGAAACCTTCATATATTCTAGATACATTGGACATTCATTGAATTATTCCAAATCTTTTTTTTATGGCATACAGCTCATGAATATCAAAAGTCCATATTTAAGACCACTCAAAACAAGGATTTATATTAGAGAAATGTCAACCTTCTGAAGTCAGAGTTGCTTGAAGTCCAGTGGGAAGTTTCCGCAGTCAGTTATGATGTGGGGTGCTATGGCATCTGACATGCTTTTTCACACAATATTCAAATCTTTCGAGAAGGATCTTTGCCTGCATGTGTGCCACTGCCAGGGGCCTCATACTAGTGTTCACCTATAGGACCCCTAAATCCCCTGTCTAGCTCGAATCGGAACCTCTCCATGATCCATCAGCTGTGTAGCTTCGAGATGAGGTTGTACATTCTCGGGTACCGGCAGCTGACGATACCGTGCATTTGTAGTCTTACACAGGTGTTCTGATTGGCGTCGAACTGGGGTCTTCAACAGGGGCCCCTTGGGGGTCCTCAGAGTTACTACAGGGGGTCCTCCAAATCTTTGGGTGATGAGAACTTTATTTCTTTCTACACTAACCACTTGAACCCTAGTATCCCTATGGTGTGGAACATTAGCCAAGAATAGACTATCTACAAGCTCACAACGCCTCGCGCTGCGGGGCGTTGTGAGCTTGTAGATCTGCTATTCTTGGCAAAGAGGTTTGGTGTAGAGTGAAAAGAAAAGTATTGACGGTTCAAGTCATTCAATGTCTAAAAATACACAACAATCAAACAAATCAACAACCTCCTGATGATATTGCTGTCAAACAATATAAGCTGTCTCAGAAATCTATGAAAATGTTTAATCCGCGACAATTTTATACAATACGTAGTGGGGGTCCCTGCTTTATCTCTTTCCAAGCTAAGGGGTCCTTAGCCTGAAAACGTTGAAGACCCCTGGCATAGAACATTAGTTCTATGCCAATCAGACAAATTGAAACACCTGTGTTGGTCCTCAACATGGCCGGTGTAGGACTACAAATGAAACCCATGAATTGGCCACTATGCTTGAATTTTTACCTTTTTCTGCACATCATATCCAGGAAGTAAAGGTCGTCTCCCCTGCTATCAGATGTTTTATATATTTTAGAGGTCAAGAGAATTTTACAGACGGGTTGAAACAGTCAGCCTGTGGCCAGTCAGCCCTGAACTGCTCCCGTTACGGTTGGGAATTAAATACCAGTAAGACTCCCTAATCGGGAGATAAGCGACCGTCAGGTCACATGTATTTACAAAGAGGCCTGTAAGTGGCATTGGTTCCTGCTAGGGCGCCCGAGTCGGTGACCTTCGGGGTCGCCACAGCTCCAGAAAAACAATGGTTTAGTGATGAAAAGTGATGAGTCATCACTTTTCAGAGTTTTGTGGATGTTTTCTGGAGCCCGAAGGTCACCGACTCGGGCGCCCTAGCTAAATCATTAGAGCATGCCCTGGGCTACATCTGTGCAAAATTTGGCGCTTTTAGACTGATTAGCATGAGAAATAAAACCCTAAGGCCTCCAACTAACATGAATGCACACCCATACATGCATCGTCTTCTGAGGCCATTTAAAGGAATGTTTTTTGTGCAAAACAGATGCTTGCAATGGATTCGGCATCATGAAAACCCCCTAGTTTGACCCCTCTTATGCTACTAAAAGCAGATTTTACCTTTTTTCCTGTAATGTAAAGTTAATGGGACACCAACTCTAGCGGCTGATAACACCAATTTAGCTGTGTCTAAGAAAGGGTTATCATACCAAAATATAATCTACAGATATAGAGCTTTTCAAAAATGCATGGTAACCTTTGCCACCTTTTTGATACCGACAACCCGTCTGGCCCATGGACTAATACTGTCTATCGATTCGCAGGATTTTAGGGCAAAATCTGTAAGAGTAGTGTCCAAAAATGTGTTTTAAAAAATTGTCCTGAAGGTGGCGCTAAATGGGAGAGATCCATGTTGATGACATGAGTGTAGAGCAAGTGTGTACCGAGTTGCGTGATTTTAGGGCAAAATTTGTAGGAGTAGTGTCCAAAAATGTGTTTGAAAAAATCGTCCTGAAGGTGGCGCTAAATGGGACAGATCGATGTTGATAACATGAGTGTAGAGCAAGTGTGTACCGAGTTACGTGATTTTAGGGCAACATTATTAGGAGTAGTGTCCAAAAATGTGTTTGACCCCTGGAGGTATCGCAGAGCTCTGGGGACCCCCTGGCTAGCCCTGGATCCTTGGTATCCTTCCCCTAATATGAGCACTCGTGCTGGGCATAAAATTCACCGAAAAAAGTAGATCTACAATGAGAGGGTTATGAGAAAGTGTTACCACTTTAACTAACGTTTCCAAATAATTGAAGTGGAATAAAAGTATAATATTTGGATCTGGGATGTAGTGGAGTGAAGTAAAAGTAGGCCTATTGGAAATTGGAAAAAGAACAAAATAGAACAAATAAGAACAAATACCTCAAAATAGTACTTATAGGAGTAGTTCACCCCCAAAATGACTTTTTTTCTATTGATTACTCACACCATGGAGATTTGAACAACATAATATATATATCATATCATATAGTATTTTTCGCATTCCTAAGACAAAAAATGTATTATAGTAAATGTACCCCCGTTTCCAGATGGGGACCCAAATGCTTTCGGGTCCCCATTCGGAATCAATGGGGGTAGATTTATTGTAATCAGTTGTTTGTCTTGGGAATTCGACAAAAACTAAAGAATATTATGTTACTCAAGTCTCCATGGCGTAAGTAATCAATAGAAAGAAAAAGGCATTTTGGGGGTGAACTAATCCTTTAAGTACAGTACGTCTTCAGTAAATGTACTTAGTTACTCTACACCTGCTGTCCAGCCACGGCTCACAGCTTTACCTAAAACACGTCCTGCTATTTACAGACCCGGCCATGGGTCTGTCTGTCTGTCTGTCTGTCTGTCTGTCTGTCTGTCTGTCTGTCTGTCTGTCTGTATGTATGTCTGTCTGTCTGTCTGTCTAACTGTCTGACTCACTACCATGGAAAGATAGCTTTGATAGAGGTGGTTTCCATTGTGGTGACGTGTACTAGTTTCATGATGAGTGATAAGATTAAGTAGGGAATGTCACGAATCTCCGGACGGATCGCGCTACACTACTACATTCTGGGGATTTGTGTCAAAACTAATCAACGTGGATTTGTGTCAAAACAAATCCACTTGGACCTAGGTATACAAAGGAATTGACATATCATTTTAAAAATGTAAGAATTGCATAAATAACACACACACATTCTTGTGACACATTTCGTGACACATTGTAAGCTTGTAGATCTGCTTTTATCTGCTTTTTTAATATTTAAAAAACACATTTAGCATTTGTGTGTGTGTGTGTGTGTGTGTGTGTGTGTGTGTGTGTGTGTGTGTGTGTGTGTGTGTGTGTGTGTGTGTGTGTGGGTGTGGGTGTGGGGGTGTATAGGCCACGTGTAGCCACGTGACAAATTGACAACACTTAGAGTGTTGCTTGGATTTAATCAGTCAGACTCACGAGTAGCCTTAACCTGACCGTGCCAGATGGTGGCAGTAGTACGTACCGCCCTACTTTACCATCTGAGATCTCTCGGTGAGAGTTGGTAACACTCGTAAAGCCCCGGGCCGGACCAATCAGCAACACAACAGTGGGTGGGGTCCATGAGCCAACTCAAGGTTGTTGACTGATTTACCACTGTTTTAAGCCAATCAGTATCCAGTATGTGAACATGTGACCACCAAAAGTGGTAGAATTACAGATCGTAGCTTTAACCATTTTCTTGCTAACGTAGTGTAATTAAAGGGCACTATAATGATTCAGCTGATATGTTTGCTATGTTAGACTATCCTGAATGGGACATGCACATTTGCTAGAACAACTTCTACATCAGCTTAGTAGACAGATTCACCTGAAGGGGTTGACAGATCAACTCGGAATGAGGATCAGTACTGTGAACATGGGAGGCAGAATTCATCTGCAACTCAAGTACTGTACCAACTCAAGGACACAATAATCTGATCTATCTTGTAAACTTGGAAGACAGTTTACATCTAAAATCATCCTCCTGCAGCCCATGCAGCTATTCTGCCAAAAGGCAAAAAGCATTCAAAAAGGTTTCCAATTGCACGGGCTGAGAGATACAAATATTACTAATTTAACACATCTCTTTTGTAGGTTTTTTCTCACAGACACTGAAAACAGCAATGAAGCCCTACAGTGTGCAAACCCTTTAGGCTATAATATACTGTATTAATACTTAACAGTAAAACTAGTTTGAATCCTATAAGGACAGTGACTACTTTGTGTCTATTGTGACTTAAGTTCTATTGTGACTACTATGGTCCACTGCAAGCACTGAGAAAATGCCCCGACTCGACTAAATGTTTTTTTTCAGGCCTTGTTGACGTCGTAATGGCAGATTTTACACTTGGGTGCACGCTGAAAATAGTCGATCTACAAGCTCACAGCGTGTCACAGTAGCCCCGTATACATGCCAGCCTCATTCCAATCTGATCTAAATAAACCCGATTGAAGGTATTGGATCAAGTGTTTACATGGGGTGAGATCAATCCGATCTGGTGTTTACATGTGCCCACATTTAAATCGTGTTGTGATCGCATTTCCCTGTATCCATTAATAATAATAGTAATAATAATGGAGCCTAATGCAAATGCACAGCCCCACCAAAGTGAAAAAAGCTGCAATGCTCTTTTAATTAGATTATTGGGGATGTGCGTTGTTCTGTTGTAGGCTATACATGTAGGCCTATCATTATTATAATCATTATCACGTCACAATCCATATTTGCGCCCGACGCAGTGGTGTAAAGTAACTAAGTAGGTCTACTTTTACTTAAGTACTGTACTTAAGTACAGTTTTGAGGTATTTGTACTTTACTTGAGTATTTCCAATTTCCAATACTTTTACTTCTACTCCACTACATCTCGGATCCAAATATTTTACTTTTACTCCATTACAATTATTTGAAAACTTAATTAGTTACTAGTTACTTTGCAGGTATACATTATAATATTATAAAACATACATAAACCATTTTAGCCCTATTTTACCTAGGCTGTTTGAAAATAGCCGATCTACAAGCTCACAACCCGTCACATCGCGACGCGTTGTGAGCTTGTAGATCTGCTATTTTCAAACATTTTGTAGGCGTATACTTTTACTTTTGGCACTTGAAGTAGCCTACATTTTGATGCCAACACTTTCATACTTTTACTCAAGTACATTTTGAATTTTGGACTTTTACTTAGAGTATTTCTATTGCAGTATTGATACTTTTACAAAAAGAAAAGACAATTGAGTACTTTTTCCACCACTCGACGGCCCATAGAACATAATAGGCTTCATGGACAAGTGCATTCACGATAATAAACAAAAAGTCTGTATAGTTAAATACTTTTTAAAATCGACTCTTATATCCCCTTAACCCAGTCCCCTTTAAATATTAGGCTATTTATCTGATGAAGGATATAGCATAAAGGATATTTTGCTGGTGGTTTCTTAGGTTATTTATGATCGCAAGAAGACAATTAGTTAGTGCCCAGGTCAATCTGACCTGGTAAAAGACGCACAGGACTCGACAGGAGGATAGATGAACGGGACAGGGTAACGTCCAGTTGCGCTAGATTCTTTCTCTTTCTCTCTCTCTCACACGTACAGTAGTAGGGCTACAGGTCCATTTAGTGAGTTTGCGCTCGTGAAGTTTTTGGGTCGGTGGTCTCTCTCTCTCTCTCTCTCTCTCTCTCTCTCTCTCGTGATTCTTTTGCGTCGTGTGTGTGTGCGTGCGTGCGTGCGCGCGTCTCTCTCCTCTCTGTCTCTGTTGCGCTCATCAGCAATTATGCTTCATGTGCTTCGCTGATAGAACATGTCACATTCTGATCGGGTTAGGTGTATACATGGAAGGATTTTCCTTTTGATCGGGTCGTAAAAAAGTTTAGACCACCCCTCTGCATCCGATCAGAATTTAAATCGTGTTGGTTTTGATCGGGTTTATTTAGGTGTATACATGCAGAATTAGATCGGGTTTATCTAAAATCTTGTTTTTAATACGATTAGAATCGTGCATGTAAACGGGGCTAGTGTGATGTGTTGTGAGCTTTTAGATCTGCTATTTTCAGAGTAAAACCTAAAAAAACATAAAGTGACTTGTCTTTTAGTTCTACTGGATCTCTTCTCCACTAGACCCTCCCTAACATTTTAGTCTTTTGATGAAATTGTCAATATATTTATTTTCAGTTTTAGTCATCATTTTAGTTCAGTTTTTGTTTAGTTTTCCTCAGCAAAAAAAGGCAGTTGACATTCTTGATAAATGTTTTTCGTCATAGTTGTAGTCTATGAAATCAACACTGATTGATACAGACAACTTGTCTCCAGTCATTATACAAACATAAAGTGTATGTTTATAAATTCCGCCATTAAATGAGACAACATTTAAATTTGAGACATCATGTTAGCTCCTGATCACCTGGCTGTTGCAGGTGAACAGCGCAGTGCAGATTATCTGCCAGGAGCAATAAAGTTTGGTCAGGAGCAGGACCAAACAGGAGCAGTGACATTGGACTCTAGTTGTCTAAACGCTACGCTCTGGTCGTCCACACACACAGACGCTGAATGCAGAGCATTCATGAAACCTTCCTACATGGACTTACCGTGAATATTTCTGAAGACATGGTGAGTAATATTTCATATATTTTATTGCCGTGGACAACTGCTCTTGTAAAGTATTTGAATATAATTTGTCCACTATTGGGATAGTAGCCTAAATGAAATGTGGTCATTTGGTAGGACCTATTTGTTTGATTGACAACCAGAGAGTTTTGTGATCAGTTTTGTGCAGCTAATGTATACAGTAAGCATAATTAATGTGAATTAATGATTGGCCTCATACTGTATGTCTGTGTACTTTGAACTATTGGGGAACAAAATCGCTGTATTCAAATCAAATGTATTTATTTATTTGATTTACAGTATGTGTTAATGTCCTTATACTGTAGGCGGCCCAGTGTGATTTGCATCATTGACCACTACAGTGAAGACAGACATTAAAACCATCACTACTTCCCAGTCATGCTGAGGTAAGAAACTGTGTAATAAATGAAACCCTATGTTGACCGGGGAACCCCAGTGGTCACCCCCCTTTTTCCCCCTTACACCCAATCTCTTCACCGAAAATAGGCGATCTAAAAGCTCACAATGCATTTAATTTAAAATGCATATACTGTATATTCACCAAATCATCTATCATTAATAACATGCCCAGAATAGGGACGCTAGGGTTCATGTGATTAAATGAAATGCGATAAGTCTAAGGTTCATTTTCTCTCTGTGTTCAGCCATCGAAATGACATCTGAGATATCTTCAGACTCAGTATATTAAATATTTCTTGTCACAAAAAGTTTATAATAATAACCTAGGAGTAACCTTTAACCTTGCACACATAGGACAACAGTCAATAGCTTCTTAATTATTTCTGCTTCGTTTTCTCGTACTCTTTTTGTTGTGTAGATTACGTTTGCTCTTTTCTGAGGAGCCGAACAAAAGTAGGTTTACTCCTATATGTACCTGTATCAGTGTTGTCAAGTTCACTTATATTAAGAGACTTGTAAATATTGGTATACCGGTAGCCTAGTAGTGGGTTGTGGTTTTTTGGGCTTGTTTCTAAAGTGTACAGTAGTTGCTTATTTGGGCTTGCTCATAATGTTGTTTAAACCAGTGATTCTCAAACATTTTCATGTCAAGGACCCCCAAATTAATATGCATTTATCCACGGACCCCCCATCTTTCTCCAATTCAACCTGTGTCTACAAACACATCAGACGGTGACAAAGTGAGCTTGTAGATTGTCTATCTTCAAATCCGATGTAATAGTTTTAAAGTGTGGGTGTTTGCATTTGTGCGTGGGTGCGTGCGTGCGTGTGTGCGTGTGTGCGTGTGTGCGTGTGTGTGTGTGTGTGTGTGTGTGTCTGTGTGTGTGTGTTGTACCTGATATGAAATGTGCTTATAAAAGAAAGACTTCATTGCCTAACAGCAGGGATGCAAATAGGATCAAGGTACAAGGTTCCAGATATCTTTATTGTTACATCTTGTGTACGGATTATGCATAAGAGTAAATAATTTTGTTCTGGTTCCTCAGATTTATAAGATTTATAAGACTAATAAAATGTATTGTAAAACTATACGGTATACTCAATACTCATACATACATGTGTGTAACTGTGTATGTACAGGTATTTTTATTAATGTTAAAAAACATTATTTAATCTGTTGATCAGACTGATAAGCAGATGACCTCTCACAAGGCACTACAGCTCACTTGTTGAACACTAATATAAAGGTCCCCGATTAAAATAGACAATGATTATCTAAAGATGGCAGAGGACACAAGTTGTAAACATTTCAACATTGTACAAAATGATAAAACAAAAGCCAGTTAGCCAGATTGACTTTATATTTGAAAAGGTTTCACACTAGACTAATAATTAATTAAAATAATTAACAAATATAAACATAAACATAAACACAACAATACGTAATAGTGATAAATAATAGCAGCATTAACAGTAGTATAAAGTGATATTTTATGGTTAAAACAAAAAGTATTAATAATCATTGCTGCGTTATTATTTCTGGTCTATTTAGTATTTTCTTAATATGCATTTCTTACCCATGAGCCAGTTGTAACACTGCACTGAACACTCTATACTATGAGAATAAGAATATGGAGCTCTTCAAACAACACACACAGGCACGCACGCGAGCGAGCGCACACCAATATAAATTATGAAGAGACAATAAACTTGGTCATGTGAATTAATAAAACTAATAAACCTGTCTTCAACTTTCAGGTTGGTGCTGTAAAAACTCCAGCCACAACACCCAGAATTTAGAAAATGAGTCTTGATCTAAGAAGAAGAAGAAGAAACAGCAAAGATTTTCCACCACATTTCAACCCTGAAGCCAGTGAGAGTGCTGCAACATTCTCACGAGATTTTTTAAATCATGAAGAGAAAATGAAAGACATTGGACATTGTTTCTTTGAAATAGCCAAGGAAATGAAACGGTTGGATCAGTCACAGAATGTATGGCTAGCATCTATGGGAGGTGGTGGTGTATCTATTGTAATACTAGTGATATTACTTGCATGTATATTATATATAAATGCTGATATATATTTAAGCACGGTGCCTGCGGTTTTAGCTGCAATTTGTTTTGTTGTAGCTAAAATAGCAGAAAAACGTTTTTTTGAGAAAATCAGGGATGATAATGGACTCAGAAATGGGAAATTTAAGGAATCTGGGGAAGAATTCCTGTCAAAAGTCCAGCCACTAATTGATCATCTGAAGAAAGTACATGATAACACAGAGCTAGACGGAACATCCTCAGAGATGATGACACAGATCTGCAGTTGCATGAAACACACTGAAAAATTCAAACGTCTCTTTGATATTGTGGTCGACTTGGCTGAGTTGGGAATAGAAATGATGAGAACTGGGTTAGTCTATACCATACAATCAGCTGAACAATGTCAAAAGATAATCAATGAGTTTCAGGCGATGCATGACCGACTTAAAAGTATAAACCCTAGTGACTCTCTTAGCAAGCTAATATAATAGTGTGAAAACATTCTGCGAAAATAGTATGTCTGCCAACCTGTCAAACAGGTGTTTGGACGGCACACGTATACCTGTCTACAGAGTACTATACCTTTAAGGTGACTTGCATGGTTACCTCTGTCGGTCTGTGAATTTGTGTGAATGTAATGCACATTTTATAGGGTTAGAGGATAAAAGCCCTGGCTGTTTATTTTTGTTTAGGTTGGATATAGTGATCTTTGCGTTTTTATTGTGTTCTTTCAGAGTTTATAAGAGTTCATGTTATTGATTGTTTTGGAGTTTACTAAAGTATAGTTACTTTGAAGCACTTCATTGTTTTCTTTTTCCCCATTTACTGTTAAAATTGTAAATTTTGTATTGCTTATTAAACATAAACATATTTAAGCAATCTATATATGTTTATACTGATTAGACTTCAAGGTTTGTACATTTTAAAACACACACACACACACACACACACACACACACACACACACACACACACACACACACACACACACACACACACACACACGCACACGCACACATGCACACCAACATTGTATTACTTTTTGCTTGCAGTTAAGAATGTAAGTGACATTGAGAAAATGTGACATAGAAAAGAAATAGAGAATTCAATACCATGGCATGAAAGTAAAAACATAAACCATAAGTTATATAAAAAGTGTCAATCTCAGAGTTTAAGTGTTTGAATTGTTACATTTCATTAACACTGGAACTCTGAACTATTTAAACAGTAACGTCACTCTAATCATATCAATTTATATGTAATTGAATTTACTGCAGTAAAATGTGTCATGCTTACATTTTCAATGTTAGAATTGAGCATCACTTTGTTGTGACTCGATGCTTGCATCTATTTGTGTCTTATGTCTCTAGCATTCACTATAAGCCTAAGAGAGATGTATACATTATGTAAGCCTGTGGGAAGCTGTATTTCCAGAGGATGGAAGTAGAAACTTTGTTTTCAACAGGAGTATGTCCTAAAAAAAATATGCGTAACAAAATAAAGAACGCTGCCATGTTTTATTCTCCAAAGTCATTTTGTGGTGAAGAAGATCAACATATATCTGCTTTCAATGCAAGACAATAATTTGATATGACAAAAAACTAAAAACTCCCTACAATTCAAGGCTTTAGTGCCGGTTCTAGGATTCAGGTGGCCCTATACAAGATTATTTATGGTGGCTCCCTACTGACAGCATGGAGTGCGCTACATTTTTGGTGTTATTTTTTGTTTCATTTTTTGCAGATACGGGTGTCTTTGAATGCCCTCATGGCCTCAATAAATTGATTTATTACCGACAGACAGTGACTGGAGCAGCAGGGCTGGCTGGCATTTCGCCTACCAAAATGTAATTCCTGGCTACGCCCCTGGCCGTGTGACTGGCAGGTCACAACACACAAAGTCATAACCACTGCAGCACAGCATCGGCACACAGACACAACTTTATAAGGAAATTAAGTTGAAGGGGCCTGTGGCAGCAGGTGGATTGCATAATGCAATTTGCAACTTGCATTCAACTGCATGCGGATATTATCAAATTATTCTGTTGTGTCTTGTGTGAGATCTTTGTTGTATTGCATATTAAATAATAACACTAGTTTTTGTATAGGGGATACATGACATATTAAAAATTATAATAATAATCTTCTCCCTGTGATGTGGCCCCATTAGTCGTTGTGGTACTAAGTGACCGCATATGTTGCTTATGCCAAGAACCGGCCCTGCAAGGCTTCATGGGGAGTGTAATTATTACACAATTAGTATTTCTTGTTGGGTGAACTTACTCCTTTAAATGTTAAAACGTTGATGACACTGTAAGAAAGGCCCATGCAACTCGCTATTGCAACAATGAAAATCTATATTTTATTATAGCCCAATATACAAATGTACACACTCAGACATTGATTAATAGTTGTTATGCAGAACAAAGTCCTCTGTCTGATAAATGTATCAGACAGTACATTATGTATCTCACTGGACCCTTGATAGAGCAGTGCCAGTGAGACCAATATAGTTTTATAGGTGATCATTTATAGGTAATCATGATAGTGCACCTTTCACTAGACCAGGGACGGACTGGGACTAAAATTCAGCCCTGGCATCTTGGCCAGACCAGCCCCCACAACCAGCGCGCGCGAAGATACTCTACCGGTCGAAAGCGGCACAAATAAATACACAAGCGTTAAATACCACAACTTTTACAGACAACAAATGATAACTACACAACTACACAATCCATACATTGTATAAGTTAACATACAGTTCTCACCACCAACAAGCGGAGTATGAACAAACATGATTAGTGCCAAAATGTGTCAGAACTTTGGCTAGTTAGCTAATGAATGGAAAATAAGCATATTGATCTGAGAATTGGACAAACAAGTTGTATTTGATTGCTCAATATACAGTAGGCTATATGCTACTGTATGTTATATACTGGTGCATGACACAGACACCAAACTGAGACTCTGAAACAATGCTTGCAGGGCAGAATTAGGACGATACCACACATTATGAAAGTATTTTGACAAATATTTTGACCGATATTTTGACAGATTTTTTTTCCCTTTTTTTTACACCAGCCCCCCCAGCCCCCTAGCCTACCAGCCCACCGGGCAAATGCCCTGTATGCCAGATGGCCAGCCCGCCCCTGCACTAGACCTTTGTGCACACAAAATACTTCTTGCCATCCACTTGAGTTGGAACATTTTATGACTGTCTAAATGTCCCATGTCCTATAAGGCATTTCCTTGGAGTGCATAAATTCCCACCTGTATTGCCAATTACATGAGACATGGGAATGAGTTGGGATGAGTTGTGTGAGATAAGGTGGAAAGGCAACAGGATAGCCTTAGAGTGTAGACAAATCAAAATGCCAGAGAAACACTTCTAAATTGGGTTATTTGATAGTTTTCTAAATAAAAGCATTGTAAACAACTATGGTTAAAGAAAACACTTCTTACAGAACAAATGTTTCATGTATTTATTTATGTATTTATTTATTTATTTATTGTATTGATTGAATACTTTATAGGGCTATTAGTCAGACACAAAAAGGTCCTGGGGGCGTGTTTCCTTTCTGGTCCTATATGTATTCAATTCATCAATATACACTGTATATTATACAGTAGCATACACCAGTAAGACGCCCTAAGGGTGAGGTTGCGCACATGGGTGCGTGCACATGGGTGCTTTGGCATGTATACCCTTCTGCTGAGCTGGTCGAGTCATCACTATGATGTCAGAACAGGTCGGCTGTATCTATATATGGAGTCCGTGAGGTCAGATGTAGAGGTATTGACCAGCTCCATATATGGAGATATAGGTGATGATCCAGTCGTTTCCATCACTCCATGTATGGATGTCCAGGGTTTGATGAGGTCAGTGTTGTGATCTTCATATATGGAGATCCAGGTGATGATAGTCAGCAGTCTTGATTTGCAATTGAATTCTGTCTTGACCACATATGGAGCGTCCAATTATGGGCATTGCCAAATACCGGTATAAGTATTCCCAGGTATGCGCTTAATATTGATGACATTGGAACAGGGATCTCCATATGGGCATAAAAGGGACAAGGACGAAATTAATTTGCAAGTGTGACTCGTGTCGCAGCAACCACACTGGTTAGAGTAGACTGTCACAATATGTCCATATATGGGCATTCCCAGATATGGGCTTAATGTTGATGGGCATAAAAGGGATTCTATTGTATAATGTTGATGGGCATAAAAGGGATTCTATGGTATAATGTTTATGGGCATAAAAGGTATTTTTTTAGAGCGGTTGCCCTAACAGGGCATCATCTGGCAATCAGATGTAGAGGACAGCTCCATATGGAGATCAAAATTACTTATTTTCTATCGATTACACACCCCATGAAGCCTTGAATTCATGGATTTTTTTTTCTTTTTCGTTCCATTCCTGAGCTAATAATTGGGTGACTGGAGGAGTCGACTCAATTGAGTCACCTGAAATGTTCCACCATGCTCTTCATGCAGAGTAATAAAGAGATTGGTGGAGAGGTGCAGTAAAGAAGTTTTTATTATCTATCAGGAGCAGTAACGTGACACTGGACTCTAGTTGGCTAGACAGATGCAGCATGCAGAGCATTCATGAAACCTTCCTACACAGACTATGCATGAACATTTTGAAGACATGGTGAGTAATATTTAATATATATTGTATAAGTTGCTCAAGTCATTTATTATAAATGTCCATTATTGGATTAGTAAAATATTTGATTGAATACTTTATTATTATTCTTTTATTTAAGTTTGCAAAAAAAAAGAAAAAAAAGTACATGAAAGTAGAGTTCAATACAAGGTCTGCTAAGAGGATTTTTAAACCCAAGAAAGCACTATGGGTCCTTTGTACTCAGTATGAACTATTTAGCCAACCAGATATATTTGTGGTCAGTTTTATGCAGCTATATATTATCAATATGCATAACCACTGAATTAATGATTGGCTTCATACTGTGTGTTCAGAACTTTGAACTAGATTTATTGGGGAATTAAAAAATAATACTATATTCATATTTATACCGATTTGATTTGATGTGTTAATGTTCTTTAAAGGTCGCCCATTGTTCTGCATCTCTGACCACTACAAGTGAGGAGAACCACTAAAACCATCGCCACTTCCCAGTAATGCTGAGGTAACTGACACAGTGTACAGTACTGTATGTTTAACTATTTAAACCATATATAATTACAATGTTGATCGGGGTCCCCCAGTGGTCCCCTCCTCCTACGCCTCATCTATTGACCGAAAATAGTCGATCTAAAAGCTCACACTGCATCAATTTAAAAATTGCCATACTGTAGGCCTATACACCAAATGAGATATAGGCCTAAGTCTAAGGTTAATGTTCATAGAAACAACATCTACAATATCTTCAGTATATAAAATGTTTATAATATATATTTATAACCTACAGGTAAGAGTAAACTTTAACCTTGTACACAGCAATTCAAGTACCTTAAAGGGGGAAAAAAAAGCTCAGGCAAGTGCAATTCTATACAAGGTCTGCTAAGAGGATTTTAAACCCAAGAAAGCACTCAATTCATCGATGGCATGAACTATTTAGTTGCTTGACAACCAGAAATATTTGTGGTCAGTTTTATGCAGCTACATATCAATATATCTAGTAATCACTGAATTAATGATTGGTCTCATACTTTGCGTGTTCAGAACTTTGAATAATATTTATTGGGAAATTAAATCACAATGCTGTATTCAAATCAAATCAAACCAGATGTATTTATATCGATTTGATTTAAATGTGTTAATGTTCTTTAAAGGTCGCCCAGTGTTCTGCATCATTGACCACTACAGTGAGGAGAACCATTAAAACCATCACCACTTCCCAGTAATGCTAAGGTATGACACGACAGTACTGTATGTTTAACTATTTAAAACTCATAATTACAATGTGACCGGGGTCCCTCAGTGGTCCCCTCCTCCTATGCCTAATCTCTTCACCGAAAATATAGGTGATCTAAAACCTCAATGCATCAATTAAAAAATTGCCTATATTCACCAAATGTGATATAAGTATAAGGTTAGAAACAACATCTGAAATACTTTCAGTATGACAAATCTCTGCTGTCGGGCCGAAACCTCCTAACTCCAAAATGTTCATTTGCGTGAAAATGAGCTCAAGTGGAGTTAGGAGGTTTTGACCGAAGGGCTTTTTACTACTTTTAATTGGTTCAATATTATTTTAACCAACACACAGACGTAAAGGGTGTTCAATAGCACATATTTATGAAAAAAGAGGTGGCCAATCGGGTGAAGTTTGGCAGAAAGTGTGGAGTTAGGAGGTTTTGTCCCAAGCACGTTTTACTACTTTCCATTGGTTCAATATTATTGCGACCGTAGGTCGCATTTACTACCAAAACCTCCACCGGCTGTCTGTCTCTCCGTCCGTCCCTCCGTCACACGTCACACGTCACACTTTTGCCCTGCTCATATCTCCACAACCGTTGCCCCCATCCATGCCAAATTTTGCACACACACTCCTTACCTGCCAAACTACAACCTCCAAGGATCCCCGGAGCTTCAGGGACCCCTAGGTCCCTGGGGGACCCCCAGGTGTAAAAAATGACCAAATGTGCAAAAATTACCAAATGACCACCCCAACGGGGCTGCTCACGGGGAATTCCTGGGGACCACCCACTCCTGATGCTCCAGAACGGATGCAAAAGTGGTGGCGCCCCCAGTGGAGGACACCCTCCACTGCAGCTCACATAAAATGCCGTAACTCGGGCTAGGAGCGTCCGGGAGAGCCGGGGCCGGTACCTATTCGTCCGCCAAGGCAACGCGGAGACCCCACCCCTCATTTCTCACATGGCCCTCTTCTAGCGCCACCTTCAGGCCGATTTTTAAAACACATTTTTGGACACTGCTCCTACAGTTTTTGCCCTAAAACCAGTAAGGCTCCCTAATCGGGAGATAAGCGACCGTAGGTCACTTATCTCCACAAATAGGGCAAAAATGTGTTTTGCCAAAATCCTCCTGATCCATGTTGATGACATGAGTGTAGACATACTGTGTAGTGATTTTCGTGATTTTAGGGCAAAATCTGTAGGAGCAGTGTCCAAAAATGTGTTTTTAAAAATCGGCCTGGAGGTGGCGCTATATGGGACAGATTCATGTTGATGGGATGAGTGTAGACATACTGTGTACCGATTTGCGTGATTTTAGGGCGAAAATTGTAGGAGCAGTGTCCAAAAATGTGTTTTGCAAGAATCGGCCTCATGGTGGCGCTAGAAGAGGGCCATGTGAGAAATGAGGGGTGGGGTCTCCGCGCCGGCAAGGCGGACGAATAGGTACCGGCCCCGGCTGTCCCGGTCGCTCCTAGCCGGAGTTACGGCATTTTATGTGAGCTGCAGTGTAGGGGGTCCTCCACTGGGGGCGCCACCACTTTTGCATCCGTTCTGGAGCACCAGGAGTCGGTGGTCCCCGGGAATTCCCCGTGAGCAGCCCCGTTGGGGTGGTCATTTGGTCATGTTTGCGCATTTGGTCATTTTTTACATCTGGGGGTCCCCCAGGGACCTGGGGGTCCCTGGAGCTCCGGGGGTCCTTGGAGGTTGTAGTTTGGCAGCCAAGGAACGTGTGTGCAAAATTTGGCATGGATCGGGGCAACGGTTGCGGAGATATAAGCAGGGAAAAAGTGCATTTACTACCGAAACCTCCACCGGCTGTCTGTCTCTCCGTCCGTCCCTCCGTCACACGTCACACGTCACACTTTTGCCCTGCTCATATCTCCACAACCGTTGCCCCCATCCATGCCAAATTTTGCACACACACTCCTTACCTGCCAAACTACAACCTCCAAGGATCCCCGGAGCTTCAGGGACCCCCAGATCCCTGGGGGACCCCCAGGTGTAAAAAATGACCAAATGTGCAAAAATGACCAAATGACCACCCCAACGGGGCTGCTCACGGGGAATTCCTGGGGACCACCCACTCCTGATGCTCCAGAACGGATGCAAAAGTGGTGGCGCCCCCAGTGGAGGACCCCCTCCACTGCAGCTCACATAAAATGCCGTAACTCGGGCTAGGAGCGTCCGGGAGAGCCGGGGCCGGTACCTATTCGTCCGCCAAGGCAACGCGGAGACCCCACCCCTCATTTCTCACATGGCCCTCTTCTAGCGCCACCTTCAGGCCGATTTTTAAAACACATTTTTGGACACTGCTCCTACAGTTTTTGCCCTAAAACCAGTAAGGCTCCCTAATCGGGAGATAAGCGACCGTAGGTCACTTATCTCCACAAATAGGGCAAAAATGTGTTTTGCCAAAATCTTCCTGATCCATGTTGATGACATGAGTGTAGACATACTGTGTAGTGATTTTCGTGATTTTAGGGCAAAATCTGTAGGAGCAGTGTCCAAAAATGTGTTTTTAAAAATCGGCCTGGAGGTGGCGCTATATGGGACAGATTCATGTTGATGGGATGAGTGTAGACATACTGTGTACCGATTTGCGTGATTTTAGGGCGAAAATTGTAGGAGCAGTGTCCAAAAATGTGTTTTGCAAGAATCGGCCTCATGGTGGCGCTAGAAGAGGGCCATGTGAGAAATGAGGGGTGGGGTCTCCGCGCCGGCAAGGCGGACGAATAGGTACCGGCCCCGGCTGTCCCGGTCGCTCCTAGCCGGAGTTACGGCATTTTATGTGAGCTGCAGTGTAGGGGGTCCTCCACTGGGGGCGCCACCACTTTTGCATCCGTTCTGGAGCACCAGGAGTCGGTGGTCCCCGGGAATTCCCCGTGAGCAGCCCCGTTGGGGTGGTCATTTGGTCATGTTTGCGCATTTGGTCATTTTTTACATCTGGGGGTCCCCCAGGGACCTGGGGGTCCCTGGAGCTCCGGGGGTCCTTGGAGGTTGTAGTTTGGCAGCCAAGGAACGTGTGTGCAAAATTTGGCATGGATCGGGGCAACGGTTGCGGAGATATAAGCAGGGAAAAAGTGTGACGTGTGAGGTGTGACAGACAGACTGACGGACTGACGGACTCACTCACAGTTTGTGCAGGTTTTGATAGTAAGTGCGACCTACGGTCGCAATCACGCAAATCGCTACAGAGTATGTCTACACTCATCCCATCAACATGAATCTGTCCCATATAGCGCCACCTTCAGGCCGATTTTTAAAAACACATTTTTGGACACTGCTCCTACAGATTTTGCCCTAAAATCACGAAAATCACTACACAGCATGTCTACACTCATGTCATCAACATGGATCAGGAAGATTTTGGAAAAACAAATTTTTGCCCTATTTGTGGAGATAAGCGACCTTATCTCCCGATTAGGGAGTCTTACTGGTTTTAACCAACACTCAGCTGTAAATGGTGTTCAGTAGCCTTGATTTATGCCCCAAAAAAATAAAATATCTAAAAATTCAAAAATGGAATCAATAGGTTTTGGGCAGACAGTGACGAAATGTTTATTGCGACCGTCAGGTCGCACTTACTACCAAAACCTCCACCGGCTGTCTGTCCGTCTGTCTGTCCGTCCCTCCGTCACACGTCACACTTTTGCCCTGCTCATATCTCCGCAACCGTTGCCCCGATCCATGCCAAATTTCGCACACATACTCCTTGCCTGCCAAACCACAACCTCCACCCATCAATTCTCACATGGCCCTCTTCTAGCGCCACCATGAGGCCGATTCTTGAAAAACACATCTTTGGACACTGCTCCTACAATTTTTGCCCTAAAATCACGCAAATCGGTACATAGTATGTCTACACTCATCTCATCTCATCTCATCTCAACATGAATATGTCCCATTTAGCGCCACCTTCAGGCCGATTTTTTAAAACACATTTTTGGACACTGCTCCTACAAATTTTGCCCTAAAATCACGCAAATCGGTACACACTTGCACTACACTGATGTCATCAACATGGATCTGTCCCATTTAGCGCCACCATCAGGTAGATTTTTTCAAACACATTTTTGGACACTACTCCTACAGATTTTGCCCTAAAATCACGCAAATCGGTACACAGTATGGCTACACTCATCTCATCAACATGCATCTGTCCCATATAGCGCCACCATCACATTTTTCCACACTTCTACACATTTTGGCCTAAAATCACGCTGCGACCTGACGGTCGCTTATCTCCCGATTAGGGAGTCTTACTGGTATAGATAACTTATGAGTAACCTTTAACTTTGTACACAGCACCTGTTCTCTTCTTAATTATTCCTCCCTTTTGTTATTCTTCTTCTTGTGTAGATTACGTTTGTACCTGTTTACCCATCTTGTATGTACAAAAGACATAAGAATAAAGACCAACTTGTACCTTTGTCACACATTAACATCACAGAATTTTATAGTGTTACAGTTCCAAAAATGATTTTTTATTTTATTTTATTTTATTTTATTTTATTTTATTTTTTTTGGAACTGTAACACTATATATTTTTTTTGATTAATGAGATAAGCTAAAGTCCAAACAAATATAAGTGTCATCATGGCAGATTAAAAAGAAATAGCAAAGTTCAAATTAAAGCATGCCCTGTGTACTAGACAGATATAAATGATAATGGGACAATAAACTTACTTGATCATATAAATAAACTTCAACTTAACTAATAAACCTGTCTTCAACTTTCAGATTGGTGCTGTAGCCTAAAGATTCCACTGTACAACCCAGCCACAACACCCAGAAGACAACAGAGACGTCTGTATAGCCTGAATTTAATTCTGAAATGAGTAGAAAAATAAAAAACAATGACCCACCGCTATGTTTATCCAGTGCAGCCCGTCAGAGTGCTGCAACATTCTCAAGTCAGTTTCTGCATCATAAAGAAAGAATGAAAGATATTGAACGTGGTCTCTTTGAAATAGCCAACCAAATGGAACGGTTGGTTGAGTCATGGGATGCAATAGACACACGTGCAGCGGGAGGTTTAGGTGTAGCTGTTATGGCATTAGGATGGATATTACTTCCATTTACGGGAGGTATAAGCTGTGCAGTGGCTGTGGGTGCAACTTGTGCTAGTGTTGCTGCAACCATGAAGGCAGAGAGCGATTACAAGGATCTCAAAAATGATAATGGATTCAAAAATGGGAGGTTTGGGACATTGGCAACAGAATTCCGGACAATAGTGCAACCACTAATTGATTATCTGAAGAAAGTACATGATAACACAGAGTTAAATGGAGGATCCTCAGAGATGATGACACTGATCTGCAGTTGCATAAGCCGCGTGGAAGAATTCAAACGTCTCTATTCTCTAACTGTAGGTGGACACTCCATAAAATATACTGAGTTAAAAGTTATCACAAGAGAATTAGCTAAGCAATGTCAAAACATTATCAGTGAGTTTCAGGAGATATATGATCTACTCTGAAAATGAACAGCTTGTAGGCCTACACCAGAATTGGTGTTGAAGGGAAAAAGAGGGGATCAAGTATAGGTGTTTGGGGGACCCATGAAGTAGCCTATATACAGATGTGCCGTTTCAACTATTCAGGCTTTACTGCTATTTTCCTAAAATAAATCCTACAAATACATATTTTCCACAGGTTTCTTTCCCTGTTTTGCCTTTAAATTTTTTTAATGGAGAATGGAGTGTATTTTTTACAGAAACTCGCAAATGTCAAGAAACCACTCCATTCCCATTGGAAAGCAGAATCCTCAGGTATAGATTTAAACTTGTCTTGGAAGTCAAAGAAGGTCATAAAAATACCAAAAATAGCTGATCTATGCTCAAATCTGAGAATCCCCTGCAAATATACTGTCTTGCCAATGGCATGACGTATATGAATATTTGAAATGGCACATCTGTAGTAGGGTTTCTGAATGGTTTAAGTGGTTTTGTAAATATACAATGGTGGGAAGTCTGGAAAAAAATATCTGATTTGTACATCCAACCCATCTCTCTGACTTTGTACAACCACGTGTCTCATCAAGGTCAGACCTCAGTCCGGGAACACAGTATTGTTATTGTTGCTGCCCCACACTACGCCTGCCCAGTGTGTTATGTCACATGTGAGTAGAATGGTTTCCTCCATGGTGTGTGAATGTAGGCCTAATGTATATTCATTGTAAAGCACCTTTGATAAAGGATTTACTTTACTCATTTTACTTGGACTCTGGACGATAGACGATGTCTATGCCTGCCCAATGTGGCATGTGAGTAGAATGGACTAATAACTGCACTTGCATTGGTTTAAATCCAGCTTATAGAAGATGTATGTTCTGTTACTGTACATATTATTGTTATTTTTCTACATATTTTGAATTAGCCTATACTGAATTCATTATTGTTACTCTTTAATTGTGTATTGTTGTTGCTGCCATGTTGATGAGCTAAAACCAAATCATTTAATAATATGAGATTTAACTAATATAGCCTAAGTCTAATTTTTAATCTCTGATGAGGGATTTTTGTCTGCATGGGTCTTCTGGATAGCAATTTTTTGTTTTTTCTCAGGACAATAAAGTCACTGAACTCTGAACTAGCTAAAAATATGAGACCTTTATTGGCGTCACAAGGGAAATTCTTGCCAAAGACATAGCCTACTTAAAAATAGGATTTGTCAATTAAAGTGATGCCAACTGTGAATCACATAGGACGTTGACCCTTCTTTGTTAAGTTTTTATTTGGGGTAGTAGGCCTAAAGGGAACCTTTATTTTATTTTCTTTGTTTGATTTTCACTGTTTATGTTTGTACACATGTATTCAACACTGTGTAATAAATTACACCTTTTGACTTGCTTGAATAGTCAGCAAACTGAAGTGTGGGCCAATGCTGCCACCTGCTGGTTTTTAACAGAAGTAAAAGTTATAGTCTAAAAGGGTTGACAGGGTCTTGTGTGTTTCAGCCACTCTAACAGGAGAGTAAATCATTTAAACACAGCTCTATGAGACACCTCTGAATGACTGAATCCACAGAAGGTACCGTAGTACATTCCATTTGCTCCAGAGATTTAATTTGACAGTCTTCTTCAGAGTCAAATGACGACATACATTTGAAAAAAAAAAAAAAAAACTTAAATAGGTCTATAGACTACTCCATCCCAAAAGAAAGTCTCCTGCTGGTTAATATATTCCGACATGTCTCCATTCCGACACTAACCCTATCCCTAACCCTAAACCTAACCTCTATGGAAGTGTTGCCACTCCGACAATAAGAAGTCACTGTCGGAATGGAGACATGTTGGAACAGGGCCAGCTGCAGGATGAAATGACTAAGGGGGCTTTTGAAAATTGTGAGGGGCACATATTTTAATATAGGCTGGTAATAATGAACATTCATTTTATTATCTATAATACCTACAACAGATGCCAGTTTTATAATAATAAAATATAATAATAATAATAATAATAATCAGCCAATATTTGTGTTTTTTTTATATTTCCTTGACTTTACATATATAAACTGAGGGGGCACAATTTGCAACTGAGGCCCCCCGCAGCGCCGGGCCTGTGTCGGAATGGAGAGCACCCCCTAGTAGGCTAATGATGTCCACAAATGACAGGACAGCACTGGTATGAAGAGTATTTCCTAATGAGCAAGTGGTGCCTTAGTACTGCCAGGATTTAAACTCTTTCTTCTTGGGGGTCTTATGACCCCCAGGAGGAAAAGCTTACTAAAGGGCTGTTCATACTGAGCACTATTAACTACAACCAGGTGTCATCAATATTATGTGTTACACAGACTAATGTGTTTGTGGCAACAACCTTTTATTTTGTTTGCCAGACCCATGAAATGGGTAGGCCTACATAAACAAATGTCGGTCTGTCCCTTTTCTATATAAAGGGTATATATGATGATGACATGATGATGACATGCCTACAAAAGGCATGATGTCATAAATTATCTTGGACATTTTCTTTTATAATTGCCAGTAAAGGCCGTACCATTAAATTTATAGGCCCAGAGGGTTGGCAGAACCGGGGTCTGGCACAACCAGGTTGACCTGCCAATGACCTGGTCTAGTTTTACATATAACATGTAGCCAGGGGCGAAATTACACCTTATTCTGCATGGGTTTTCTGATCGGGACCAGTAAGACTCCCTAAATCAGGAGATAAGCGACCGTCAAGTCGCATACACAATCTTTAGTAGGCAATGGTAGCCAATCAGGAGGGAATATGGGAAATGGAACAGATCCATGTTGATGACATGACTTTAGTGATATAGTGTGTAGTGCTTGGAAATGACAAAATACATATAATAGCCTATGAATTTATATGTAGGGCGATTCTACTGTCACCAGTAAGGGGGCCCATGGGTTTATAAAATCCATCAACCCTATACAAATTACGCTTGTGCATGTAGCTAATGTTTAATTTTGATCGGAACACCAAATTACAGGATGTCTCCAGAATTTCTTCAGAATATGACTGACAATGATTTGCTACAGTATGACTTGTACTGTATCTGGCACATTAAGAGTCCACTAGCAGAATAATAAAAAGCTCGAGCTTGTAGACCTCATAAATAGTGTTTAAAAGGTTAATTCATAAAGTGTGGGTCCTGGAAAGACACCAACTTAATAAAAAAATGTATCTTTGGAAAATGTGATCCCCCAAACGACACAAACTGCTTACACAGGAATCAGCCTTGATGTTCCTGAACTTACATGAACATCCTGAATGTCAAGGCTGGCAAGATGTTGGCTTATAAACAAATACCAACTTCATTGTTTTTTTTTTATGAATAATAGACAATATTGTCTTCTTGGTCATGCAGAAGCCTTGTATCACCATATCATATTTAAACTTTTGTTTTCTTTTTGTAAATTAAATTAAGTGATTTTCTTTGGTTAAAATAAGTGTTAAATAGCTGGTCAGTGGCGAAATTAGACCTTATTCCCCATGGGTTTTCAGATCAAAGGGGCCCTGGGCTCAGGGGCCCAGGGACCAATGTGAGCGGGTCAGTCCGACGGCTAAGACCCACAATTGTCGGGTCTTGTCTAGCACAGATTGACAGCCATACACTACAATGATTAATTCAGAGTGGAAATCATAGGCTAACAATAACTGCTGTGAATAGCCTAATGAACAACTACATGGCAGAGTTCTGTGCATTCGTCTATATTATTTAATTTTAGACAAAAGAAGGAGCCAACATGCCAAAAAGGTGAAGCAGAAGAATCAACCATGAGTGATTGGCATGACAAGCATTCTTATATTGCCAAAGCATACAGTATGATACAAAATAAAATAATCTCCTCATCTCTCTCCCTTTCCATATCACTGCTTTAAAGTGACTCTCACTCACTCACTCACTCTCTCTCTCTCTCACACACACACACACACACACACACACACACACACACACTCACACACTCCTTGTCTCCCTCTCTTTCATCATGTGCAGTGCCACTGTGCCACGCACCCAGGCACCGACACCACCACGAATCAAACATACACGCGACAACCGAAGCACCGAAATGAAGTGCAAGCGCAAACACACGCGAACACTGGAACACCACCACCAACACAATCAAAACAAACACACGCAGGCACGCGGTCACGTTGTTACACAAAAAGACAGACAGCTTAATGGCCCACTGGCTGCACATCAGTGGATTACACTGATTACAGCAAGATAAATTAAATTCAGATAGACCTACCTTGGCTTTAGGTCCAGAGTCTCCTCCAAAAAGCAAAGCAAGCATCCACACCAACAAAATATACGATTTTGTGGTCTTTCCATTTGTTATTTTATATCCTTTGGACGTGCACCCAGTATCTTGACTTCCACGTTTTATCCCGCGAACATGAGCGTTTGTTTCCCTTCCCCAGCTTTCACTTGTTGACAAGTTGGCTGACAAGTTTGAATAGCACATTACCGGATGTTTATGATTGGCGCTTCCTCACGATAATGCGAAAATAAAAGCTTTGTACTTTTATGAGGGGGCCCACAGATTAGGAGAGTAGAGACTCCTAATATATCGGAAATGACAATAGCCTATGAATTTATTATATGTAGGACTATATAATATGGAGCGCATTGGGCGTCTATTGAAAACACATTTTATTTTGCCACTAGGGGGGGCCCTTGGGTTTATAAAACCCAAAAACCCGTCCAAATTACGCTTGTGTAGCTGGTATATTGTGATAGTATTCACTGCAACAGTGTGTTTGTTCAGTAACAGGAGTCTCCATGTTTCATCAGCTCCTTGTTATACAGACTTTCTCCTGATTGTCCTCGGGCCGCACTTTGAACACCCCTGCTCTACAGCAATGATTACTATAGAGCTTTTACCTTTTAACAAAAACTTGTATTTTAACCTTCACTTACCCTACGTTTAATGCACTACTTCATCATAGCATCAAACAAAAGGGCTCAGCACATGGAGGTGATGGATGGCAAAATGGCTGGAATAGACCGCATCAACACAGCGGCCATGTTGGCATTTTGCATCGAAAAAACAGGGTGGCATTTCATTAATTTAATAACAATGGCCACCATGTGAATCTGGTCTAATTGTGTTCTTCACAGGTTTTTAGGCTGGGTGCTGATTGAGGAATGAGGTCCAGGTGTGTCTCCAGAATCCACACCACAGTCACCACTACTCCAATTACGATGGGGCACTGAAAATACTCAGAGGGTTAGGCCCCATAGGGCTGTAACATCAACAGCAATGCTATAACCCTATATAAATTAACATTAGTTTATCATTTTATCATTATGCCATTACAAGAGGAAACTATTGCTGATAGTCAATGCATTGATAATGTCTTAAAATAATTGAGACAGAAGGGTAATTTGCCTTATACATATTTATTGTAGAAATCAAATGAAGGCAGACAATAAACAGTATTTCAGTATAGTTTAAACATGCTATACAGCAGATTATCACATGCAGTTAATCTAGTTAGAAGAGTAAACCAACTGGCTTGTTCACAAAACCTCATGTGTCATTGAGGGTTGAGTGTTGGATTTACTGTAATGGCTGGCTCATCATAGGTGGATCTTCAGGACATTTAGGGCAGTTTCTCTTTTCCACCACCCAGTGTAATAAGTATTCTATACCATGTGTACATACAAGAGGATATGTGTGCTATTGTAAACAAGTACCACACCATGGTCGAGTAGCAGTCCACGCAGAGTTTCAACTTTAGTTCCACCTTTAGTTTGAAAGGATTTCCATTTTGTGTGGTCAAAACGGATATTCCCTTACTTAACAGAGTGGTCTGTGCTGTCATGAGTTTTTTTGGACAGGTTTATGATTGGATTTTCCGTTTCTTTGTTTCCATCCTTGGTTGTGCTTTCACCGTCTGGACTTCCTTTTGGTTGGCGTCTAGGGCTTCTTCTTGGTTGTGGATGTTGTGAACCGTTTTGCTGTGTGGTGGGTTTCACTTCCAACCCAAGAAGTTCAGAGAGGAATGGGTCCTCCTCACACAGAAGTGATATCAAGTGTTTACTTGCAGCAGGTCCTTTGCTCTTCACTGTATCAATGACAAACCGTGCCTTGTCATTTCTCCCCTGCATCGCATTAGCCTTCTCCATCTCAGCCTCGTTTAACACTCTCTTCTCTAAAAGTTTGTCCAGGACACTGTTAAGGACAGGAAGTGAAACTCTATCGATGAAACTGGGCCTCACAGAAGACAGTATGTCTTCTGCTGTATCCTTAAGTAAGTGCTGAACTTGGTGTTTTCTGTACATCAATGGGACTTTGCAGGAATCCCATGCACATTCAGCGTTACTGTCTCTTAGAAACAGCCTCACATCGTAAACCTTTCAATTAAAGTCACACGAAATGCAAATGTGTAATTTTGATAGATATTAACTCTAAATGTTGTACTATTTGGTTCAATTGTGATAGAATCATCTTGAGGGGAAGTTGAGAGGATATATTTTTGATTTGGGATTAAATCGCAGGAAGGAGTTTCAATGTACATCTCTTCTCCATTTGTCCTCCTCCTTTCGTTTATCACTTCACTCAGCACAACGTTCCCGGGTAGGAGCAATACTTTCAGGAATGATGTGGGATCATTATCATCAGTTGGTGGCGTATAAAACAGTGGCACCAATGCACGTATAGGATTAGGGTTGTTCACATCATCGACAACAACACCATAGGCAGAAAATTCAGTTACATCTATGATTACATGAGTGTCTGTGATAACTTGGGGGGCGATAAGCTCACCCTCCTCATCCATCACATGGACAACAGATAAGGATTTGCCTCCACCTGTGGAGAGGATCTCACAATGGGGAAGTTGTAACTGACACACAGATCTCTGATGACATTTCATGTCAAACAGTGGTCCTGCAGGCCTCTTGCCAAGCGGGGATGCAAGCCTTGGTTTCCAAGGGACTGTCCTGTAAATGACATCTCCCTCTGCCTTCATCTTAAACACCAGGCCAGTCACTTTGCATTGGAACAGTCCTGCTTGTGTTCGGTGTAACCAGTAGCTTTCCTTGTTGCCTTCAACACAGATATCTGGTGTAAAACACTCTGCCTTTTTTTCTGTATGGAATTTGGTTCTGCGAGTAGGCCTATAAGGCTGGGAGGCCTTGTCAGGATTGTCTGTGGTTGAGAAATGACAATCGTTCTTATGCTCGGGAGTGTCTTCCATCTCGCTATGATTCACTATTCTTCTATCCTTCCCACTCTTCTAGGACAGTGTTCTCTTTGTCTTCATCCAACACTCTCGTCTCCCCTAGAATCTTTTCTATCTCACTATGATGTGTCTTCGTCCCTGAGACAACACGGGAAGTATAAGAATATAGTTTCCTAAAAAAGAAAAGAAAACATCTATATAAAATAAACATACGTACTTGGAACTTGGCTTATACATAGCCACAACATTTACAACTGTGGCTAAGATAGGTAGCATTAGCAAAATCTCTGATGTCTGAATACTCATTCATATTAATAATCACTACACAAAACATTTAATAATAATTAATACGGTCAGATAACATAATATTTCATAATTGCTGGACACCCACTGGTATTTTTGTGTACAGTACAATACAGTGTAGGCTATAATGCATTATAGTGTGATAATAAGTCACTACATGATCACGGAGCGTGTTCCATGTTGTTGTTGCGTCTGGGTTTGTTGTTTCCTCCCCCTATCTGTCTCTCCTGCTATCTCTCTGCATGCAGCTCACGTCATTAATCACCTCATCTATTACCAAGCAATTTGTCATCTGGTCACTGCAAAACTATTTTAAAGACAAAGCCGGAAGTAGAAATACTGTAGAACGTTGTCTAGACCACGGTTTCCCAAACAGTGGGTAGGGAACCATTTGTGCGTCACGGACCCACTTTTTTGGGTCAGACTAAAAAAAAAAAAAAAAAAAAAAAAACACCTATAAAAAATGGCTAAATGCTGATCATACCCCACCTATGGGGCACATAAAAATCTGCCTGCGACCCACAAATGGGTCGTGACTACAGAGAAAACTAGAAGCAGTGCTCTTCCGAGCACAGGTCTCCACCAGGTGTGGTATGTTGGTTGTGGGTGTGCATTGGGTGGTGTCAGTGTCTGCGACACTTGTTTGGTTTTAACTTCAATAATTTCTTTAGTTTGAAGTTAATTTGTCATTTACATTTATTTTCAGCTACCTTATTTTGAAACTTCCTTTACTTTATTTTGTTACTTCCTGTCATGGCTCAGAGCTCATATAGGCTTTTGACACACCCTAACTTGACTCATTCACACACTGCACAGCTAGAGTGAGACAGGAGGGGACAGGCAGCATGGTTTTGAACTAGGCCAGCAAGGTATGTTTGGCTGAAATATTCACTCAATCCACACTCAATTCATTTAGTATTGTTGAATCAGTCTGAGTGAAATGATTCATTGTCTACAGTGCCTGCTCGCTGCCTGCAGCAAATGCTGACTGACTGTTTGAAGTTCAAGGTGGCTTTTCCATTCATCCATGAGCACCCTTGGTTAGCGGACTTAAGGTACATGATTGTTTGCTTGTTTATTTGGGTTTCTTTGATTGTTTTGGGAGTTAACCAATTATATTTGTTTTGTACTTCTTTGAGTTCTGTTGCATTTTGCTTGTTACTTGTTTTCTTTTGTAGTTGATTGTTTGCCATTTAAATGAAGTAGACTGAATCACTGCATTATCATTGTATTTTTATTGTTGAATCGAATATTGAAAAGTCATTGATTGAAACAGAGATTTTATTGTTTGATGTGGAACTTTGAAATGATTTAACGATTTTGATTGTATTTGTAATTATCTTATTTCTTCTAGTTTTCACGGTGTCATATGAGGAAATAAAAACACCCGTTGAGACAATCCAGCTATGTCATCATTCACAAACCAAGGGCAGCTACAGGTGGTATTGAATTAGGTGGTTATGAATGAGCGGGGTCAAACGCAATCCAAGATGAGTGGACAAGTTAGCTTCAGAGACAGTGAAGTGTCAAAAAAATGTGTGTGTCAAAAAACAGCCTCATGGTGGCGCTATAAAAGGCTGATGTGAAAAATGCAGGGAAAGGGTTTTTTCTTGGCCTCTAGGGAGTGCGCTTACAAAGTTTGAAACTGATCGGTGGAGTTATAGGTAAAACGACAAATCGGCCTGTTATAGCGCCACCATGAGGCTGATTTAAAAAAATGTAAGTGGCATTTCTTCCTCTGCGTAGTGGGAATGTGTGTGTGCGATTTCATGAAAATTGCACTTTGCGTTTGTGATTTGAGGCATTTTGTTCAAAACGGCTCAATCCTACACATTTTACAGTTTACAGTTTACAGTTTAGGCATTTAGCAGACGCTTTTAATCCAAAGCGACTTACAATAAGCAGATAACATCACAATAATAAACAAGATAATATGTCAGTACATCATCAACAATATAACAAATGCAAATGGATATCTATCTAGAAAAAACACAATATAATCAAAGTTCTGAAAAAACCTAAAAAACAAAAACAAATGCTAACTAGCTTCATGTATTCATTGATTCTTTTTCTGTAGTGCTAAGGGTTTAGGTGGAGTCTGAAAAGGTGAGTCTTCAGTCCACGGCGAAAGCTAGCGAGTGAGTCCGTTGTTCTAAGTGCGACAGGGAGTTTATTCCACAACTTGGGGGCCAGGAGGGCAAACTGAAAGACAATCTTAGCCAATCAGGATGGAATTTGCAAAATCGGACAGATCCATGTCGATCACATGACTGTTGAGATACTGCCTACCGATTTGTAGGATTTTTGGACAAAATATGTAAGAGTAGTGTACAGAAATGTGTTTTGCAAACATCGGCCTTATGGTGGCGCTATAAAAGGCTGATGTGAAAAAAGCAGGGAAAGGATTTTTACTTGGCCTCTAGGGAGTGCGCTTACAAAGTTTGAAACTGATCGGTGGAGTTATAGGTTAAACCACAAATCACCCTGTTATAGCGCCACCATGAGGCTGATTTCAAAAATTTGAAGTGGCATTTCTTCCTCAACCTAGTGGGAACGTGTGTGCCCGATTTCATAATAATTGCACTTTGCGTTTGGGATTTGAGGCATTTTGTTCAAAACGTCTCATTCCTACAAACTTTGGAAGCCAATATTGGCCAATCAGGATGGAATATGCAAAATCGGACAGATCCGTGTCGATCACATGACTGTCGAGATGCTGCCTACCGATTTGTATAGGATTTTTGGACAAAATATGTAAGAGTAGAGTACAGTAATGTGTTTCGCAAACAGGGAGAGGGTGTGCTCATTTTGGCAGCGACCGGCCCAACGGCGACTGAGATTAGGTGGTAACAAACTGCGAGGACGCACGCACGCACGGACGGACGGACACACGGACGCACGCACACATGCACGGACGGATGAAGGGGAAAACATACTCCCACATGCCTTCGGCTGGTGGAGACAACAAAATAATACACACATGCATAAGACAAACAAACAAGCATACAGCTGCAATTAATTAGTGCTGTCGATTGCCCTATGTGTCAAAATCTGGGTCGTTAAACTCCAGCTGACTGGCAATATGCCAGTGTTGAAAAAAAAAACAGTGAACACTAGGCTACTCTAACCTGACCAATATGAGTGGTTGGAGTGCCAACTCCAACCACTCATATTGGCTTGTCTGCATGACGTTACACCCAGAATCCGCCTCCTGGGTTTCCACGTGGTCTGCAGTCAGACTGAGTCTGATTATATGAGTGGTTGGAGTTGGCACTCCCAGACTGTGATAGAGAGACGGCCCCTGCTAAAGAATTTGAAAAAATGGCCCGCCCCTTACATCGGGTCTGCCGGAGCAGTCCCAGATGCTAGTAAGCAGAGCGGTATGCAGCCAGGCAAACGCACTGCTGCTATCATCTGGCGCAGTCAGGTTAGAGTAGCCTAGTGTTCACTGTTTTTTTTTTCAACACTGGCATATTGCCAGTCAGCTGGAGTTTAACGACCCAGATTTTGACACATAGGGCAATCGACAGCACTAATTAATTGCAGCTGTATGCTTGTTTGTTTGTCTTATGCATGTGTGTATAACTTTGTTGTCTCCACCAGCCGAAGGCATGTGGGAGTATGTTTTCCCCTTCATCCGTCCGTGCATGTGTGCGTGCGTCCGTGTGTCCGTCCGTCCGTGCGTGCGTGCGTCCTCGCAGTTTGTTACCACCTAATCTCAGTCGCCGTTGGGCCGGTCGCTGCCAAAATGAGCACACCCTCTCCCTGTTTGCGAAACACATTACTGTACTCTACTCTTACATATTTTGTCCAAAAATCCTATACAAATCGGTAGGCAGCATCTCGACAGTCATGTGATCGACACGGATCTGTCCGATTTTGCATATTCCATCCTGATTGGCCAATATTGGCTTCCAAAGTTTGTAGGAATGAGACGTTTTGAACAAAATGCCTCAAATCCCAAACGCAAAGTGCAATTATTATGAAATCGGGCACACACGTTCCCACTAGGTTGAGGAAGAAATGCCACTTCAAATTTTTGAAATCAGCCTCATGGTGGCGCTATAACAGGGTGATTTGTGGTTTAACCTATAACTCCACCGATCAGTTTCAAACTTTGTAAGCGCACTCCCTAGAGGCCAAGTAAAAATCCTTTCCCTGCTTTTTTCACATCAGCCTTTTATAGCGCCACCATGAGGCTGTTTTTTGACACACACATTTTTTTGACACTTCACTGTCTCTGAAGCTAACTTGTCCACTCATCTTGGATTGCGTTTGACCCCGCTCATTCATAACCACCTAATTCAATACCACCTGTAGCTGCCCTTGGTTTGTGAATGATGACATAGCTGGATTGTCTCAACGGGTGTTTTTATTTCCTCATATGACACCGTGAAAACTAGAAGAAATAAGATAATTACAAATACAATCACAATCGTTAAATCATTTCAAAGTTCCACATCAAACAATAAAATCTCTGTTTCAATCAATGACTTTTCAATATTCGATTCAACAATAAAAATACAATGATAATGCAGTGATTCAGTCTACTTCATTTAAATGGCAAACAATCAACTACAAAAGAAAACAAGTAACAAGCAAAATGCAACAGAACTCAAAGAAGTACAAAACAAATATAATTGGTTAACTCCCAAAACAATCAAAGAAACCCAAATAAACAAGCAAACAATCATGTACCTTAAGTCCGCTAACCAAGGGTGCTCATGGATGAATGGAAAAGCCACCTTGAACTTCAAACAGTCAGTCAGCATTTGCTGCAGGCAGCGAGCAGGCACTGTAGACAATGAATCATTTCACTCAGACTGATTCAACAATACTAAATGAATTGAGTGTGGATTGAGTGAATATTTCAGCCAAACATACCTTGCTGGCCTAGTTCAAAACCATGCTGCCTGTCCCCTCCTGTCTCACTCTAGCTGTGCAGTGTGTGAATGAGTCAAGTTAGGGTGTGTCAAAAGCCTATATGAGCTCTGAGCCATGACAGGAAGTAACAAAATAAAGTAAAGGAAGTTTCAAAATAAGGTAGCTGAAAATAAATGTAAATGACAAATTAACTTCAAACTAAAGAAATTATTGAAGTTAAAACCAAACAAGTGTCGCAGACACTGACACCACCCAATGCACACCCACAACCAACATACCACACCTGGTGGAGACCTGTGCTCGGAAGAGCACTGCTTCTAGTTTTCTCTGTAGTCACGACCCATTTGTGGGTCGCAGGCAGATTTTTATGTGCCCCATAGGTGGGGTATGATCAGCATTTAGCCATTTTTTATAGGTGTTTTTTTTTTCTTTTTTTTTTTTTTAGTCTGACCCAAAAAAGTGGGTCCGTGACGCACAAATGGTTCCCTACCCACTGTTTGGGAAACCGTGGTCTAGACAACGTTCTACAGTATTTCTACTTCCGGCTTTGTCTTTAAAATAGTTTTGCAGTGACCAGATGACAAATTGCTTGGTAATAGATGAGGTGATTAATGACGTGAGCTGCATGCAGAGAGATAGCAGGAGAGACAGATAGGGGGAGGAAACAACAAACCCAGACGCAACAACAACATGGAACACGCTCCGTGATCATGTAGTGACTTATTATCACACTATAATGCATTATAGCCTACACTGTATTGTACTGTTCGGCTGTCCAAGTGAAATCCCAGGGAAATATGGGTCTCATGCTCAGTGTTGTTATATGAGCAGACGGCGTGTGACCTGTGTTTAGGGCAAGGGTGTGCCCTAGTGTTGGATGCGGGGATGTACAGGGGCTATTACAAGTGTATTTACTATTTCTAAGATGCGCGGGGTAAGTTGTACGCATGCGTGGAGTTGATATGCGCTCAGTTCTCCGTTGGTTCTTGGACATGTCAGTCGGTATGTAAAGTGCACGTGAAATTATTATTAATAGTAAATATGTTCTTTATACTCTATTTATGTAAATATTGTCAGTTGATTGCTTATCCTGCGTTTGACATTATATTGTGTGTGTTTTCTTACTTCAACAGTAAAAATTACCTACCGCTACCACCTACTGCTGCAATTGCAACAAAGAAAGATTGTTAGCATACGCCGAGCAGGCTGGTTGACCATTATAGAAAGTTTAGTCAGTGGTATGTTTGTACGTGTGTGAGTGTGACTTATAAACAACAAAGACAATTTACGTTGTGGTCTGGTTTATTTTATGTTGTTGTTGTGCAAGGTTGAGTGATTGCAACTGTTTCGTCCATACCAACGGTCCCTGTCAGAGGGTGAATTGTGTTATTGAACAATATTCTGAACAGTAATTTTTACGAAAGTACCCTGTGATCGGCGATCACAGCGAAAGTAAAATAGTTTAGCATCAACCAGCCTAGCAGCGTTTGTGTAGGCCTACAGTGTGCTAGTTAGCCGTTTGAGGAAGAGGAGAGTAGAACTGGACATCGCCTAAGTGCCGTGTGGATCGGGCTGTTGAAGGGGTTTCCAGGCTCTGCTAACCTGAAGCAAGGGGCTACCGTTGCGCCGTTGTGTGTTTGAGGACGCCGCGAGGCGAGGAAGGACGCCGCGAGGCGAGGAAGACCGCCGAGTCTATCCACGGGAAGTGAGGACGGCCGTACGACGGAGCGGCGGCCGAACAACGCAGCGACAAAGACAAAGGATCGGCGATCTCAACTTGCACTACACCCATCTACATCATGTGAAAAGTGTTCCACGCCTGTGTGTGTGTACTGAAAGGGATCAGACGCTCAAAGAGCCGTCAGGAATAATGATGATGATGAGGATGCTATCGGCTATCGTGACTTTGCTAGTGTGCTAAAATAACATTGCTATGCTAACAACAGCACGAGGAACACACGAGGTACATTGCCAGCTAATCCTGCTATGCTAAAGTGCATTTGTGATGATTCCATGCTAGCGCGAGCGTCGAGGAGTGAACCGGAAGTAAAAGAAAGGCAAACAACGTGAGTCAAGAGGGGCTGAAAAACTTTCACTTTCTCCAAGAGCATTAGCAGAAACAGCCACCAGGTGGTGCCATTGACTTAAAGTTGGTCCAGTGGCATGAACAATTCAATTTAAGGGTGCATTACCACAGTGCAGCCACCAAGTGGCTCCAGATTCAACTTTTTACCTAGCTGCACATTATCATTGACATTGGGACATTATGGGGGACAGTGATGACCTGAAACAGCAGTGTATCACTGCACAGTCTCTGTTCACCAGGAGGGCTAACAAAATTCAGAACAATATAGCCACTTATCGTGAGGACAAGTTAGTGGGTGAGCTGAAGGAACTAGAGATCTGTTTTGATACGTATGAGGACGCAAGTGCTGTGTACCTGGAGACCTTGAGGGAGGGTGATGATGATTATGATAGCGCTGTAAGCGCTGAGAAGACCAAAGTAGATGAACGTCGCAAAAGGTACGGGCAATTGAACCAACTCTCCCAAACCGCTTTATGGGAAAAGTTTGTGCAGCGCAGGTTTGAGGGGCTAAAAACAGACTGCAATCATCATTTAGACACGGCGGAGTATGAAGAAGGGCGAGAGATGTCGCAACTAACATATGCCAGGGTGCGTGCAGGAGTGGAGACCGCTGTCAAGCTTTTGGGCGAATTTGTGGCAAAGTGGGTTCCTTTGATCCCTGAAAGTGAGGAAGACTTACTAAAACAGTATCTTATGAGCATCACGGAAAGAAGCCAAAAAACTCTTGCTGTGTTAAAGAGCCAAATGAACAATTATGAGTCTAGTATGACTAGTGAGATGGACAATGAAGAGAGGGCCGCCGAGCTGGATGAAAAGGAGGAGAAACATGAGGACGGGGCCCCGTCCCACGGTGGACCAGGTGAGGGCTCATTGATGTATGCACATAGCGTCCCAAGTATAATGGGGAGCTTGTTGCCAAAATGGGCGCCGTCGCCTGGGCGGGCGCCGCCGCCGCCCAAGTTCGGTACAAGTGTGACCAGCGCTAAAATGACGATGCCCAGTACGCTAACACTGGAGCCCAGCAGGCTGCCACTGACAGCCAGTAGTATGACTTTTACACCACGCACGCAAATGCAGGGGACGTCACAAAATCCGCCCATCTCAACGCCATACAGTAGTGGCGCATCGGTGGCGTTTCCCCAACAATTGCCACCAAACATGCCTGCCACACAGGGCGGAGCCGTCAAACAAGAGGGCCAATCACGAGGAGCGTGGGGTGGCAACAGTGGGAGGCCGCCGAGAGCGTCGTCAAGGGTCAAGTCGGGCGGGGCTCCAGGGGGCGGGGTCATGGCCGCTATGGTGCCTAAAATTGCTCTTGCACCACTGAAATTGCCGCCGTTCACCGGGGATCAGAGGTGTTATTACCGTTGGAGATACAATTGGGAGAGGCTGCAAGAAATGGCCGAGCCAACACGGTCTCCCGAACTGTTATTGTTTCATCTGCTGGATAGCATATCTGACACGGTAAAGCGAGAGCTCAGATTGGAGTACTGTCATAATGCGGATGACGTTTTTTATGCGTTGCAAAGTCGCTACGGGAATGTGCCCCAGATTGTGAACGAAATTATCACAGAATTACAGGAGCTACCTGCTGTGCGGAGCAGCCATCCTAGGGACGCATTGCTGTTAATACAAGCCGTGGAGAGGGCTGTTTATGACCTTACCGACCTGCAGTCAGAAGATGCCCTTCGAAACCAGCTAGTGGTCTACGCACTCGAGAGCAAACTGCCCTATGACCTAATGGGGCGGTGGTTGGCCTTCCGGTGTGATCCAGCGAACAGAGTTAATGACTTTAACCGATTTGACGCGCTGTTGCTCTTCCTTCGGGGGCAACGGGAGATTCTAATACAACAGGAACAGTTACTGTCTTCGCGGCCGTTCCCCGCCAAGTCGGGTGAGCCGTCGCAGCCTCGCTACAAACCATTTGAAAGGATGGGGGATAGGTTGCCAGATAAGCGGGCCTCAACTAGAGCAACGGCGAGTGAGGAGAGGAGCGGGCTGTCTCAGGGCTCCTGTTTAGTCTGTGGAGATAACGGGCATGCTGGCCTGTTGTATCGTTGCGAGACATTCAGGAAGATGGCGGTTTCTGGGAGGAGGGCCCTGGCGAAGGAGGCAGGTGCTTGCTTTAAATGTCTGGATCCCCATGAGGGGGCTTGTCGAAGGAACTTTTTGTGCAGGAACGACATGTGCAAGAAGGCGGATAATCCTCCAGACCACCACTTCTTGTTGTGCCTGAAAGTTCAGTCCACCAAAGACACCGTTCCCAAAGACAATGTGAATGGGGGTGGTGCCAAGGGTGGGGGCGAGGGGGATCAAGAGAGAGAGCCTCTGGGGGCCGCTGCGCTTCCGGACAGTGTCTCTGCTGAGATAAGCCTCCTGAAAGAGCAGCTAGCTGAACTGCAGATAGCTAACACAAACTCCATCTCCACAACTGTTTGTGTGTGCAAAAGGGTGCCAAAAGTACAGCCAGTCCTCATGATGTTAGTCAATGTTGAGGTCAGGCACGGAGGCAAGGTTGGTGCTTTGATTGATTTGGCCTCCGACACGAACTATATAACCCACCAAGCTGCCAAGAGGCTGGGTTTGTGCGGGAAGGCTGCCACGCTGGTAGTGCGTGGTGTGGCTGGGATGGAGACTACAGTGGAGACGAGGAAGTACACTGTGGAGTTGAAAGTTGCAGCGAAGAGACCAGTTCACAAGATGGACTGCTATGGGCTTGAGGAGATTGCCCGGGTCGACTATGCAGTGGATGTGAGGCGCTTAGAGAAGCTCTTTCCACGAGCTGGAGATCTCAGGCGCCCGAAGAAAGTGGAGTTGCTTATCAGTGCTAAAGAGAGTCGACTTGTCCCACAGCATTTGAAGAGGTGTGGTGATCTAATATTGTGGGGTGGGCTATTGGGGAAAACCGTCACAGGGGTGCATGCTGATCTGGCTGAGGGCATGGAGGTAGCAGCGCAGGTGGCTTCAACACGTTGCGCTCTGACTATGAGGGCAGAAGCCGTGAGGGTGGAGATCCCTAGCAGTAACCCGGGTCAGAGCTGTGAAGATGTTTCGACTGTGTCTGTCTGCAATACTAAGGTCATGGAGTGTGCCGCCGTCAGAGATGGTTCCGGGATGTGTGGCTCAGACGACCTTCAAGCCTCTCAAAATTACCTCAAGAGACTGGGTGACATTCTAGTGGAGGTGGAGGCCATTCTGGCCACTGTGGATTTGCGGGCTGACCAAAGTGGGAGGCTGGGGGTCGGTGTGTGCAACCAGGAGGTCGGCGTAAGCAAACGTGAGTCTGTCTTGTTACCTAACCAACTGCGGAAGAAGGCGTTCTCGGCTGTCACTGCTGGGGCTCGGGTCAAGAGAAGTAGCTCTGCATTGAGCGGTGATGGAGGCGCCTCGCTGGTCGACGACGTGAGGTCGGCGGCGGTTGTGATTGGAGAGCCTGCGGTGGCACCAGTCGTTTGGACAAAGAAGGTGAATCTGAGGAGGAGTCTGAAGAAGAGGGAGCCCCTCACCCTAAGGCTACATCAGCCACCTGGCGGCTACCAGAGGTCGGCGGATTCCGGAGACGCTGCCAGACAGCCAGGGCGTCGTGAAAGAGGTGTCCATGTCAACCCATCAGCTGGTCGCAGGTGCGGAGAGCCGGGACCTCGGGCCATCTAGGAGACCGGTGGTCGTGATTCCAGTACAGGACCAGCATTAAAATCCTCATTGAGAAGTACCCAGACAGACTATTTTTCTATTTTTGTTTTTAGTAAGTGGGTGTTTCCCTATGAGGTGGTTGAGAGTCAGGGTATACTTGCTCTCAATCGAGGAGTTAGGTCGTTGAACTGACCTCCTTTAGGTAGCTGACCGTTTACTATTTTTCACTTTTTGGAGTAAACCAAGTTTCTGATTCTATTTTATTGTGCTTTTGATGTCCACAATTTTTGTTATTTTTTGGAGGACAGTTAGGACTTTGTTTATTTTTATGTGTGGTATTTTGGGTAAATGGGTCTGTGACCTACGTCGTTTAATTCACTCGTAGTTCAAGTGGGAGGTGTTCGGCTGTCCAAGTGAAATCCCAGGGAAATATGGGTCTCATGCTCAGTGTTGTTATATGAGCAGACGGCGTGTGACCTGTGTTTAGGGCAAGGGTGTGCCCTAGTGTTGGATGCGGGGATGTACAGGGGCTATTACAAGTGTATTTACTATTTCTAAGATGCGCGGGGTAAGTTGTACGCATGCGTGGAGTTGATATGCGCTCAGTTCTCCGTTGGTTCTTGGACATGTCAGTCGGTATGTAAAGTGCACGTGAAATTATTATTAATAGTAAATATGTTCTTTATACTCTATTTATGTAAATATTGTCAGTTGATTGCTTATCCTGCGTTTGACATTATATTGTGTGTGTTTTCTTACTTCAACAGTAAAAATTACCTACCGCTACCACCTACTGCTGCAATTGCAACAAAGAAAGATTGTTAGCATACGCCGAGCAGGCTGGTTGACCATTATAGAAAGTTTAGTCAGTGGTATGTTTGTACGTGTGTGAGTGTGACTTATAAACAACAAAGACAATTTACGTTGTGGTCTGGTTTATTTTATGTTGTTGTTGTGCAAGGTTGAGTGATTGCAACTGTTTCGTCCATACCAACGGTCCCTGTCAGAGGGTGAATTGTGTTATTGAACAATATTCTGAACATGTACTGTACACAAAAATACCAGTGGGTGTCCAGCAATTATGAAATATTATGTTATCTGACCGTATTAATTATTATTAAATGTTTTGTGTAGTGATTATTAATATGAATGAGTATTCAGACATCAGAGATTTTGCTAATGCTACCTATCTTAGCCACAGTTGTAAATGTTGTGGCTATGTATAAGCCAAGTTCCAAGTACGTATGTTTATTTTATATAGATGTTTTCTTTTCTTTTTTAGGAAACTATATTCTTATACTTCCCGTGTTGTCTCAGGGACGAAGACACATCATAGTGAGATAGAAAAGATTCTAGGGGAGACGAGAGTGTTGGATGAAGACAAAGAGAACACTGTCCTAGAAGAGTGGGAAGGATAGAAGAATAGTGAATCATAGCGAGATGGAAGACACTCCCGAGCATAAGAACGATTGTCATTTCTCAACCACAGACAATCCTGACAAGGCCTCCCAGCCTTATAGGCCTACTCGCAGAACCAAATTCCATACAGAAAAAAAGGCAGAGTGTTTTACACCAGATATCTGTGTTGAAGGCAACAAGGAAAGCTACTGGTTACACCGAACACAAGCAGGACTGTTCCAATGCAAAGTGACTGGCCTGGTGTTTAAGATGAAGGCAGAGGGAGATGTCATTTACAGGACAGTCCCTTGGAAACCAAGGCTTGTATCCCAGTTTGGCAAGAGGCCTGCAGGACCACTGTTTGACATGAAATGTCATCAGAGATCTGTGTGTCAGTTACAACTTCCCCATTGTGAGATCCTTTCCACAGGTGGAGGCAAATCCTTATCTGTTGTCCATGTGATGGATGAGGAGGGTGAGCTTATCGACCCCCAAGTTATCACAGTCACAGACACTCATGTAATCATAGATGTAACAGAATGTTCTGCCTATGGTGTTGTTGTCGATGATGTGAGCAACCCTGATCCTATACGTGCATTGGTGCCACTGTTTTATACACCACCAATTGATGATAATGAGCCCATGTCAATCCTGCACGTATTGCTGCTTCCTGGCAATGTTGTGCTGAGTGAAGTGATAAATGAAAGGAGGAAGAGAATTGGAGAAGAGATTTATGTTGAAAGTCCTTCCTGTAAACTAGTCCCAAACAAAAAATATACCCTCTCAACTGACCCTCAAGATGACTCTATCACAATTGAACCAAGAACACGTAAGGCAACATTTGAAGTTGAGGAATATCACAATTTTATCTCAACATTCAAAATAAATTTAAAGTTGAAGTTTAAGGATGTAAGCCTGCTTCTAAGCGACAGTATCACCACTGCCTGGACATGGGAGTCTTGTGTAAACTTTTCAGCTCCTGATCTAAGGAGACACCAGTTCAAAATTCAAGTTCAGCACCTACTGAAGGATACAGCAGAAGAAATACTGATGTCTGTGAGGAGCAGTTTCATCGAGAGAGTTTCAGATCCTGTTCTTAAAAGTGTCCTGGACAAACTTTTAGAGAAGAGAGTGTTAAACGATGCTGAGAAGGAGGAGGCTGTTGGGATGCCGTTGAGAAAAGACAAGGCACGGTTTGTCATTGATACAGTGAAGAGCAAAGGACCTGATGCAAGTGAACACATGATATCACTTCTGTGTGAGGAGGACCCATTCCTCTCTGATCATCTTGGTTTGAAATCCGCCACACATCAAAATGGTCCACAACATCCACAACCAAGAAGAAGCCCTAGACACCAACCAAAAGGAAGTCCAGACGGTGCAAGCAATGAAAGACCACAACCAAGGATGGAAACAAGGAAACGCAGAATCCAATCATAAACCTGTCAAATAAAAACGCATGACAGCACAGACCACTCTGTTATACCCTTTTCGACCACACACAACCAAAATCCTTTCAAACTAAGGGTGGAACTAAAGACCATGGTGTGATACTGGTTTACAATAGCACACAGATCCTCTTGTATGTACTGATAAAGACTACTTATTACACTGGGTGGTGGAAAAGAGAAACTGCACCGAATGTCCTGGAGATCCACCTATGATGAACCAGCCATTACAGTAAATCCAACACTCTCAATGACACATGAGATTTTGTGAACAAGCCAGTTGGTTTACTCTTCTAACTAGATTAACTGCATGTGATAATCTGCTGTATAGCATGTTTAAACTATACTGAAATACTGTTTATTGTCTGCCTTCATTTGACTTCTACAATAAATATGTATAAGGCAAATGACCCTTCTGTCTCAATTGTTTTAAGACATTATCAATGCATTGACTATCAGTAATAGTTTCCTCTTGTAATGGCATAACGATAACATGATAAACTAATATTAATCTTTATAGGGTTATATTGTTGCTGTTGGTGTTGCAGCCCTATGGGGCCTTGTTTTGTGTTTAACCCTCTCTGAGTATTTTCAGTGTGGATTCTGGAGACACACCTGGACCTCATTCCTCAATCAGCCTGGACCCAGCCTAAAAACCTGTGAAGAACACTAGTATAGACCATATTCATACTGTGGCCATTTTGTTATTAAGTTAACTCACTCCCTGCTAAACGTCCTCAGAACGTCTTTTCCCCTGGGGATGTCGGTGCCAGACGTCTTCTGGACGTCTTTTACTGTACATACTGTACACAAAAGATCTCAGCCTTATCCAGCCTCTCACAACATATGATACACTTCCTCAAAGTCTGACAGTGTTTTTTACAACATTAAACAAAAGTGCACAGCCTCACATGAAATTAAACATCATTAAATTGTCCAAAAAGAAAAACCTCTTCTCAGAAACCTGAAACCAATTATACAATGAGAGCGAGACGGGTAACCAGAAAGCCGTGGCTTGTGTGTGGGCGTGCTAGTGTGTGTGTGTGTGTGTGTGTGTGTGTGTGTGTGTGTGTGTGTGTGTGTGTGTGTGTGTGTGTGTGTGTGTGCCAGCCAATCAGCTGGGTGGTCCGCTGTCTGTTTCAGTACAACATTCAAAACCTCTCTCTACCCTTCTCAGACAAAAAAAAAGTAACAACAACACACAGACAGATCGCTGTATAAATGGTTGTAAAACATTGCCGATATGTTCACACAACTAACACAGCACGTCGAAGTGAAAAACTATCGTGATGTCCCCACACACACACACACACACACACACACACACACACTATAGCAATCCAGCAAGCAGATACCAGTCCGCTTTCTGTTTCAGACAGTACAACATCATTTCAATTCAGTGCCAAAAGTAACAACAACAACAACAACACAGACAGATCGCTGTATAAATGGTTGTAAAACATAGCCTTACCTGATAGTTTATAATCCATAAACCCTGAAACATGACGGTCGCTCAAACAGACCGTTAGCGATCGGTTTCTCCTCTTTTTTTTTCTCCCTGCAGGCATGCTTGGCCATGGCCAGAGCAGTATAATCAGAGAGTGGTGTCACCGCGGGGTCAGAAACAGCGCTGGTCACGTGGTTCATTGTCACTTTACACCTCATAGACTTCAATGCATTTTGTAAACTTCCGGTTCGCCGTTTGTCACTATACGCCAATAGATGTGTGCGTAGAAGACCTGGCCCCATGAAGTGAACGGGAGTGACGCAACTCTAGGGCTCTGGCCATGGCGTGAACGAGTTTGATTCAGCTCACTTGAACAATCCTCCTAAACCTTCCATCTTCAATGCACAATCGGGTGCCGATTATGTTCACACAACTGATCGACGCGTCGCCGACCCTGCTGTCCAGGCGGCTCCAGAAGCGCAGCGCCCAAGAAGAAGCCAGCGCCCTGTGGCACCCGCGGCTGCTGCAGTGGAGAGTGGAGACCGATGGCAGCGACTCCAGGTCTTAGACGCAGCCTGAGAGTCACTGCGTTCAGGGATCTGGCTGAAAGTTCCTACGACTCGGAAGAGACGGACCACGGCGACATGGAGCCGTAGGGATGCTGCCAACACCAGTGGTACGAAGCATTTTATTTGTATTTGTATCGTGTTTGAGTCTCTCTCTCTCTCTCTGTACTGTATGTGATCGGGCAGCTGCATACCCCTGCCATACCCACTCTGATCTGCGCGCAATGAGCCCAAACACGTTGGCAAACAACGCCAGGCCTTTCCCAACGGATCTGTGCTCCTCGTTGTGTTGCCTAGTTGAGGTTGCGTGTGCGCGCGCGCTCGTTGCTCTAGAATAAAATACAAATGTTCATTTTGTGTAAATCATGACTTTGGTAAATCAGAAGGGGGGAACAGCATTTGTATCGTGTTTCAGTCTCTCTCTCTCTCTGTACTGTATGTGATCGCTGTGTTCTGCATACGGAGTGAGTGCATCTCTCCCAGTGGCGTCAGTTCAGAACAAGCTAAAGTATGGCAACATGACTGGTGTCTTGCACGCGCGCGTGCAGGGCACGCGTGCAAGACACCAGTCATGTTGCCATACCTTAGCAACAGGCACGATGAAAAGTAGAGCCTACATTTTTATTATTTACCTCTGTAGCCAAGGTATGGCAGCTGCATACCCCTGCCATACCCACTCTGATCTGCGCGCAATGAGCCCAAACATTGTGGCATTTGTATAGTTACATGGCTTTTGGAACGAATGGCAGCATTGTTTTTCCTCATGTATTGATTGATTGAAGACTTTATTAGAAGTTTGCATAGGAAAAGGTACAGTTTCATGACGGTACAGTTCACTGGTACAAGGTCTACTAAAAGGTTATCCATGAAAAGACTAAGCTTATTTCCACTGGAAACCATTGAAGTATCTCATATAACATTGAATGACAGACAAATAGAACACAGTACTATGCAGTAGATATGTAAAGAAAAACAAAAAAGAAAACAGTAAGTCTGAACAAACAGTATATACAATGTATGCCCACATGTATTGTGGATCTTTCTCTAGAGAGAGATTGAGCGAGAGCGCCACTGTGTGGGTGTGCACGCATGTTGCAGTTTAGTTTTGTACTAAATCTGTGTGCTTTGTTTCTTTGTGATCAATCTAGACACTTGAGTGTGAGGAGCCAGGTCCATCTGCAGGTGACAGCGAATCATTGGTTGGCTTTAGTCAAGGTACGGTTATTTTTGTTACAGATGGCCTACATTTATTGTATCTGTGTTCAATGCTTTTATCCATCTAAAAATCCAAACATCCACATAGCAACTGTAAAAGTCTTCATTCATTCTAAGTGTCAAAATGCATACATTGAGACATGATGGGGATGGAAACAATGTAGGCCTACTGATTTTGTGCACAATATTACCTTGCAAAAACTATAACTAGCCTATTTTTTATATTGTGTTTTTCAGCTTCTGAGCCAGTGGATTCACTGCCCAGCTCTTCTGTTCCTGACATTTTTATTTTATTTCATTTGAAACCCTCAGCGAACGTGAGAACTGAACTTTTTATTCTTTGTCATTTACTTGAAGCACTACTGAAAGGGTGGGAAATGTTCCTTTTGTCATTGCCATTTACTTGAACCACTACTGAAAAGGCGTGGAATGTTCATATTTTGTAGTTTACTTGAAAACCACTACAGAGGGGGGGGGGTTGAAATGTTCCTTTATTCATTGTCATTTACTTGAACCACTACTGAGAGAATGAGAACACTTGTTTTTGTAATTTCAAAAAGCACTATTGAGAACTGTGAATGCACTTGAAGTCTGTAAAATCACTTTATTTTTTATTCATTGTTATTTTTCCCTTTTGTTTGAAAACACTGTAAATATCTTCTGCATCACTGAAGCCAAAAATAAAAGGCAGAAAGGAGTTCTGATCGAGAGTCTACTTTACTAAAACATGTATTCAGTTTGTTCCTAGAGGTGTTTTGGGTGATACATGGCCAATTTTCTAAACAACAGAACATGTTTGAAACATCTGGATGGGAGCACTGGAAAGAAGGCGACTTCATCTTTCCAGAGAGGTATAGTTTATATAGTATTCATAGCTCCTTCATATTTATTCAATTTCCCCCCCAAAAAAAAACTCTTCTCAGAAGCCGTTTTTTCGCCATACCATACCCTATACTTTTCCACCTTACGAGATCAGCAAACATGTTTGAAACGTATGGTTTAGAGCGTTGGAAAGAGCACGAATTTGCCTTTCCAGCAAGGTATAGTTTATAATAGCAATCATATTTTATTCATAAGTTATTCCATTTTCAAAACTAAAACATGCTTTTACTCAAAATGTCTTCTCAGCAGCCTGTGAAGACCCCATACCATGCCCTTACTTTTCCACTTTCTGAGATAAGCGAACATGTTTGAAACGTATGGTTTGGACCACTGGAAAGCACACGAATAGGCCTTTCCAATAGGCCTTTGTTTTGTTATTTTATGCCTCAACATCAATGCGCAATTGTCCCTCCAAGATGAGTGAAATCGTCAGAAATCCTTGGCAGTTCTATTGCACAGGCAAGTTGAACTTGGCAGAGAATGAGTTAATGAAATGCCACCCTGTTTTCAAAGCAAAATGCCAACATGGCCGCTGTGTGAATATGGTCTGTTCCAGCCATTTTGCCATCCGTCACCTCCATGTGCCCTTTTGTTTGATGCTATAATATGATGAAGTAGTGCATTACAGGTAGGGTAAGTGATATTTTTTGGTTAAAACAACTTTTTTTAGGTAAAAGCTCTATATTCTGATAGTAATCAGAGCATGGGTGTCCAAAGTGTGTCCCGGGGGCCAGATGTGGCCAGAGGACAAATGTATTACGGCCTGCGGCTTCATTCCTAAATTGTATACGACTACTTTGTTATGGTTCCGTCCGAAAGTACATTATGAGATATAGTCGGCCCTAATTGGGTGTTTTAATATTTTCTAATGTGGCCCCCTTTGAAAAAGGTTTGGACACCCCTGGTATAGAGTGTTTGTATAGTCACAGGGGTCTCCCTGTCTCTTCACCTCTTTGATAAACAGAAAATACGTTTTCAGGTAGGTGACAAACCTTCAGCCAATCAGGAGAGAGTACCCATTCATCATCTTCATTTTTATAGCATTCCAGTTCCAATTCTGTCAGCTTCTTTCTTTGTTCCATCACTTCCAATTTCACAATTCTGTATCTTGACTGAGTTCTCTATCCTGATTGGATAAAGTTGGCATCCTGACTATGATCCTGACCTTAAAATGTATTTTCTGTATAACAAAGTGCTGATGAGACATGGAGACGCCTGTTACTGAACAAACAATACTATCACAATATAGAGCTATTTAACACTTTTAATTAAAAAAAAAAAAAAAAAAAAAAAGTTTAAATATGGTATGGTGATACAAGGCTTCTTCATGACCAAGACAATATTGTCTATTCATAAAAAAAACGATGAATATATTTGGTTATAAGCCAGCATGTTGCCAGCCTTGATGTTCCTAAAATGTAAGTTCATGAACATCAAGGCTGATTCCTGTGTAAGCAGTTTGTGTCCTTTGGGGTGATCGCATTTTCCAAAAGATACATTTACACGTTTATTAACTCTGTGTCTTTCCAGAACCCAAACTTTTTGAATGAACCTTTTAAGCAATATTTAATAGTGAGAATATCACATCTACAAGCTAATTTTCTTTTTTGTGCTATGGACTCCTAATGTGCCAGAGTGTCATACTGTAGCAAATCATTATCAGTCATATTCTGAAGAAATTCTGGAGACTCAGTGATTTGGTGTTCTGATCAAAATGAAACATAGCTACATGTTATGTAAAAACACAATAAAAATGGCCAAAGACAAGTTCTTTGCCACAAACACATTGGTCTGTGTAACACATAATATTGATGGCACCTGGTTGTAGTTATAGTGCTCAGTATGAACAGCCCTTTAGTAAGCTTTTCCGCCTGGGGGTCGAAAGATCTGATTTTAAATCTTGGCATTACTAAGGCGTTGCAAGCAACACATTCTCACCCCCACTGCGTCTCACCCATGATGCCCTGTCAGGTAGCCTTTGGTGTCCACTCTAGACTGCTCATCAAGAAATACTCTTCATACCAGTGCTGTCCTGTCATTTGTTTGTTGTTGGACACATTAGCCTGCTATTAACCACTAAGAGACTTCCTTTTGAAGTAGAGTATAGACCTATTTAAGTTTTTTCAAATGTTTGTCATCATTTGACTTTGAAGAAGACTGTGACAAATTACATCTCTGAAGCAAATGGAGTGTGCTCCGGTACCTCCTGTGGATTCAGTCATTCAGAAGTGTCTCATAGAGCTGTGTTTAAATTATTTACTCTCCTGTTAGAGCAGGGCTCTTCAACAGGGGGTCCGGGACCCCTAGGGGGTCCTCAGAGTTACTACAGGGGGTCCTCCAAATCTTTGTGTGATAGAAACATTTTTTCTCCTTTTTTTTTTATATGAACCACTTGAACCACTATACCGTCCAAATTCTGAGAACTTTAGCCAAAAATAGCAGATCTACAAGCTCACAACGCCTCGCAGCGCGAGGCGTTGTGAGCTTGTAGTTCGGCTATTTTCGGCAAAGAGCTTTGGTGTAGAGGGGAAAAAGAGCAGACTAGTACAGAGTGAAAGGTCATGTTGTTTAAGTATTGACGGTTCAAGTGGTTAAATATCTGAAAACACAAATTGACATGAATCCAAAATACACTGATGATTGTGCTGTCAAACAATGAAACTATGGAATCTATGAAGAGGTTGTGGGGGTCCCTGCTTCCTCTCTCTCTCAACTACGGGGTCCTTGGCCTGAAAACGTTGAAGACCCCTCCCACTAAGCACGCCGTCTAAAAGTGGTCTAATAGTGTTATAGATTTGAAAGTTTTTTAGTTGTCTAAACTTAGACTAGACGACTAATAGACTTCTAATAGTCGTCTAAATGTAGACGGTCTATATTTAGACGACTATTAGAAGTCTATTAGTCGTCTAGTCTAAGTTTAGACAACTAAAAAACTTTCAAATCTATACCACTATTAGACCACTTTTAGACGGCGTGCTCAGTGGGCTGTGTTAGAGAGTGGCTGAAGCGCACACGCTTTTGGAGTAGAACTGTTACATCTGTTATGAACCAGCAGGTGGCAGCATTGGCCCACAGTTTAGTTTGTTGAATGTTCAAGCAAGTCAAAAAGGGAGAGGCCTATTTCACTTTCAAATAAAATAAACATAAAACATATATAGGCTACTATATAAAACATAATGAGAAATATACTTCCACCTCGGCTCACACGTTAGAATGTCCTTCTAATGCGTGAGGGGGTTGTGATATATTTTTAAGTGAAATATCCGATTGATTGATTGATTGATTGATTGATTGATTGATTGATTAAAGACTAGAGGTTTGCATAGAAAAGGGTACAGTTTCATGTTTTCAGCTAAAAGGATCAACACCTTGGGCTTGTTTCAATTGGGGTCCTTTTTTAACTCATATAACATTGAATGACAGACAAATAATGCACATTACTATGCAGAAAATATAAGAAAAACCTCCGTAAAACACATTGCAAAAATAAGTGGCATTTACAATAGAAAGGTCAGTGGGAGGTAAGGATCTGTTACCAGTTTCGAGTAGCAGCCGCCTGTAAGTGGCTTTTCAGAGCGGTTTTAAAGGAAGGTAGGGATGTACGCTCCTTTAAGGCCTTCGGTAGGGTGTTCCACATTTTGGTGGTATAGCCGGAGAATGAATTTGACCCTTTGTTTGAGCCGAATCTGGGTTGAACATGGTCTGTGTAATTGTGGACATCCTTGACGTTTTGGACGTATTTTGTCAGGTACATGGGTGTCTTAGTGACTCATGATCAGACAATCTGTTCAGAAGGACATCCGATGTGGTGTTTAAGATTTCAGGATACAGAAACTGTTCGCATTGTAACTATGTTTTTTCTTGAAAATAGCAAATCTTCAAGCTCATAACGTGTCACATTGTGCATTGTGATCTTGTAGATCGTCTATTTTCAAATAACCAAATCGGGCTAAAGTATGTTTTGCAATAATAATTTAAATCTGCAAAGTAAATATGTTATGAAATAACTGTAGTGGAGTACAATATTTGTATAATATTTACAGCACAATATTTGCCTCTGAGATGTAATGGAGTAGAAGTAGTATTTAAAGAAATATATAATGAAGTTACTTGGGCTTCTTGTTTTTTCAATGTTTAGTAAATGGCTCAGACAAACTGGACAGGAATGAACTTCAATAACTCAAATTGGGTACAAATGTACACAGTGATAATCAAACAAAGACAATAAAGGCCTACAACCCCTCATCAAGCTGGAAATAAAAACTTTATAATGAGGGGTCAAGGGTCCTACATTATGATTCACAGTTGGCATCTCTTTAATTTACAGCTTGGTGGTGTGATCATGTATTGTCTTTACGTAATCAATTTGTGTTCGGACCTTTTCCACGGATTCTTCTCCAAATTCCGCAAAATTTCCTGTTTCTGATTCCATATCCCTGGCATTCTCAAAAACTAGCTGCACCTGCACCCGAAAACACCAGGCTTAAACCAAATGTAAATGGATATTATTTCCCTGACTGCTGCAACCTCAACCACACCGTAACCACCAACACCTAAACTTGCCTTCATTGCTTCCCATGACTCATTCAACTGTTTAATGTCCTTGGCTATTTGAAAGAGGCCACATTCATCATCTTGATAATGTTGCTGCACTCTTACGGGTTTCATTGAATGAATAGCTCTGGTTCTCTTCTTCTCTTTTTGAAGCATTCTGACCTATTTCAAAACTAGATTCAGGAAACAGATTCTCTTAACTGGCTCTTAAGGCTGGGATGTAAAGTAAAAATATTATAGCAGCACAAACCTGAAAGTTGAAAACATTGTTAATAGTTTTAGTAACTCACAAGATCAAGTTTATTATCTCTGTAAATTATACCATATTGGTCTATAGTGTGATAAAAGTAGGGCGTGTAGGCTATGTGTATCTGCAAACCGTTACATGAAAATGTAAATGTTCTGTGGAACCGCAGGACAGAGTCCAGAACACATTTTCTAAGAGGACAATACAGTATAAAAAACATCTTGCAATAAAAACAATAAAACATCTCACAAAAATACCTCTGTGTTTATCTCTCTACTGTTATGTACTCAAATCAAGTCAGTTTTATTCTTTTCTTTTTTCCTTTTTTTATGTTGAATGAACCTTAGACTTGCATAACATTTTCATGAACCCTAGTGCCCCTATTTTGGGTATCACTCCAGTGTTGACATGGATCATTGAACATTTGGTGAAAATAGCTGATCTACAAGTTCTATCTAGATCTACCTCTAGGTCTGCTATTTGCAGCAAAGAAATTTGGACGCCTGGACTTCGGTTACCGACCTAAGCATAAATGTAGGGTTTAAGTTGTTAAACAAACATGTTAAATCATGTTGCAGCTGTAAGACGAGAGTAAAGGCTGTGTGAAATTATGATGTCACACGTTAATAAAGGTATTACTTTTTCATTCTCCAAAAGGAAACTGTTATTTCACTTTGCTACAGTACAGTAAGTACTGTACAGTGGTCATAAGGCCCATAGGGCAGGAGCCTATCTGTTTCTGTAGCGTGAGACAGCATGATGTACAAGTACAACCCCTGGAACATGACACTAGTATGTCGCAGGGACTTACCCCAATCCCTGAGTGCCAAGCAGGGAGGCACTGGGTCCCATTTTTCATAGTCTTTGGTATGACCCGACCGGGGATCGAACCCCGACCTCCCAGACACTCTAATCACAAGGCCACTGCTGGTAAAGTATAAATACTCCTAGTCAAAAGTTATTCCACTACAAAGTATAGATAAAGTAAGTAAGTAAGCCCATAGGGCAGGAGCCTATCTCCTGTTTCTGTAGCGTGAGGCGCAGCTTGATGTACGCGTAGCCAGGCTTATACTCATCTGCTAAGAGATTATGGGCCCTATTATGATCCAGGTCCTTATGCCTTATGCCTTAACTTCTTTGCCTTTTTTTACTATTTTGTTTTTGTTTTTTAAATATTTCAAATAGCTGATCTGCAAGTTCACAACGTGCAGAGGTAGATCAGAATTTGAAGTATTAAAAATGTTTTTCAAAATAGTGAAAAAAAGGTAAAGAAGTTAAGGCATAAGGCATAAGACCTGGATCATAATAGGGCCCTAAGTCTTCTTGGTCAAGAAGACATAAGGCAGAGTGGTTAGAATGGTTGGACTTCCACCGTGTGAATTTCCCTGGAAGTTGTATTTTTTTCACAGTGTGGTGTTCCTGCAAACGTATTCCCCGCTGGGGAAAAAATCGGTTCTGCTTCTCCCGTTCCTTCAGTTGCGCTCGCAATAAACAATATAAACAAAACATGGATTCTAGGCCTGCTAACTAAATTAAAACTTTTGTCTTTCATTATAATATTCTTAATGCATTCATTTGATTCATTTTGACAATCAGGTCACAAGTTACTATGAGAAGCTCCGTCACGGTTATATTTTCAAATAACCAAAGTATATATAGGGCTGAGGTGGTTAAAGCATGTTTAAAAAAAAACAAAGTCTTAAAGTTTTCAAATAATTGTAGTGGCGTAAAAAGTACAATATAATGGAGTAGAAGTAGTACTAGTAAGACGCCTCAGGGCGACATAGCCCATCTGGCCAGTGATGTATATCGGACCAGTTACCCATATATGGAGACCCCTGCATGATAGTCAACAATGTTATGTCAAAACATGCCCATATATGGGCATTTCCAAATATGGGATTGATTGATTGATTGGGACATAAATCTCCATATATGGGCATAAAAGGGATTTTGTTTCTGGGAATGACCATATATGGACTTTTTATTTTATCCTTAATAATAATATGTATCCATATACATACAATATATTGTATGCCCATACATGGAGATCCCTATCTGAACCAGCCACACAGATATGGGCCATGCCTTTGCCATCTGGCCAGTGATATATATCGATGACATCAGGGATCTTCATATGGGCATAAAAGGGATACCCATACAGTATATGGACTTTTATATAGGTGATGTCACCTGTGATATCACCTGTGATGTCACAGTGACAAGGGAACCAACCCATAGACTGTAAAAATGTGTACTGACTGCAAACTACAAACTTGCACAGTGATAATCAAACAAAATAAGAAAGGCCTACAAGTTGCTACAACCCCTTATCAAGCTGGAAATATAAACTTACTGTAACAAAGAAGGATCAACGGTACTGTACATTTTGATTCAGAGTTGGCATCACTTTAATTGACACATCCCATTATTAAAGTATGTCTTTGGCAAGTGAGTTTCCCTTGTGACATCAATAAAGGTTTTATCTTTTTAGCTCAATAGCATACTGAGAAAAAAACAAGGTATAATCCAGAAGACCCAGACCAAAATCCCTGATCTGAGATTGAATTAAATTTAGTTTTAGATCATCAACATTGTGGCAGCAATAACAATACATAAGAAAAAGAGTAAACAAAGGAATTTAGTTTGTTTAAAATGGCAAAATTGTACAGTACAGTAGTACAAGACAAATACAAAAAGACACCTACAAAAATAATGATTATGTACGGTATTGTAAAACACATCTTCAAGAACTGGATTTAAACAAGGAAAACTCTACTGTAATGTTTCAAAGCAAGTGCACTATTACAGTAGGTCACATGCCAAACTGGTCAGGCATAGTCCAGAGTGGGGAAGCAATAACAACACTGTTCCCAGGTCTGAAGGCCTGACCTTAAGGATTTTTTTTACGAAATGGTTAATTTTACTCCTTTCTATCGTTTTAGAGATTTTAATGATTTTGATTTCAGTGGCTGGGGCATGTGTACAAGTGGCTAAATATGTATTTTTACAAACAATAAGCCCTAACCCTAAAACATACAGGGAGCAATGAGAAGGGAAGCCAGTAGGGGGGGGGGGGGGGGGGGGGGGAAATGTTCTCTCTTTTACTTTTTCCCATTAAAAGTAATGCAATAAACATATTTTTGCTGCCTACCATGATGCAGTCCTATTGTATATTTACACAGTTTTTAACCACTTAAACCCTATATAAACCCTATATACCTCACGGGTCCCCCAAGCATGTATACTTGGTCCCCTCCTTTTTTTCCTTCAACAACAGCTCTCCTCACTTATAAGTAGCAGATCTACAAGCCTATTTTAATTTTCATCTACAGAGAATATACAGTACGGTATATCTCCTGAAACTCACTGATAATCTTTTGACATCGCTCTGCTAATTCTCTTGTAATGACTTTTAACTCAGTACGGTTTGTAAATATGTCCCACTTCAATTCATCCACTTGATCATAGAGACGTTTGAATTCATCCATGTGGCTTATGCATCTGCAGATCTGTTCCATCATCTCTGAGGATCTTCCATTTAATTCTGTGAGATTGTGTATTTTCTTCAGGCAATCAATCTGTGGTTGGACTCTTGTCAGGAAGTCTATTGCCAATGTAAAAAAATCCCATTTTCTATTCCATTATTATCAGAGACATCACTACGAACCGCTCCTGAAATTGCACCTGCACCAGCACTAGCCAGACCTGCACCCGAAAGCGCCAGGCTTGTACCAGCTGTAAATGGAGATAATATCAGTCCCCCAACTGCTAAACCTAGACCTACAAACAAACTTCTATCCTCTGCATTATTTGAGTCATCCAACCGTTTCATTTCGCTGGCTATTTTAAAGAGGCCACGTTCAATATCTTTCATTCTGTCTTTCTGATCATTAAAATGTCTTAGGAATGTTGCAGCACTCTCACGGGCTTCAGCAGATAAATCTGGTGGTTCTCTTCTTCTCCTTGAAGCATCCTGACCCATCTTCAAAACTAAATTCAGGAAACAAGATTGTGTGTTAAGGCAGAGATGTAAAGTTGAATTTTTATAGCAGCACAGACCAGAAAGTTCAAAGGTTTTATTAGTTTTAGTATCACAAGATCAAGTTTTTGTTAAAGATGGGGTGCCATGATTTCTTTCCCCCTTAAAATATGATGATCAGGTATTATGATCATTTTTTTCAACAAAAGTGTACAGAAAGTGTTGAAATTGTATTTTATGTGGCCACACCAGTTCATTAAGTATGCCTGGTAATCAGGTAAAGTGTTAAGTTAGCCACACCCACAGTGTTGGGTGTATGGTAAAAGGGGAGGGGCTGAGTTTATGATGTCATTTTAATCTGTGTTTTTTTCGACTGGGCCTTTTGACTCCCAGGCTTGCAGCTTTCAGGAAGTAACCAACAATACAAAGGGAAGACAAATCTGCACATTATAACCACACCTGGGGGTCTATTAGAGTAATTTTAACTCCATAGACACATACAGAACAGAAAAGGTACAAAACTATGGCACCACCTATTTAAATTGGTCAGGGCACACTTACAGGTGTAGGCTATGTGAGTCTGCAAACTGTTACTTGAAAAATGTGTTGTTGAGACCTTTATGTTCTGTGGTGCCACAGGACAGAGTCCAGAGCAAATGTTCTAAGCCTAAGGGGACAATAAAGTGGCCTGGCATTGATAACATGGATTCACTCACACTAGGCATGGAGCTTGTTAATTTTTATTGATAATCAGCAGCTTATCAATCCTATTGAGCTGGGCTTTTATCCAGCCCAGTATTGAATGTTTTCTAATATTTTATGGAAAAATGTGAGACAACAAATTCTGAGCAGAACTGGCATCTTTTTTTTTTATTGGCCAGTTGTTGTGACTGTGAGTTTGTGGCTGACCACCATCTATGAAGATGACAATTGACAAAAGTAACACATGTTATCATTAAATATCATTAAAACAATGAATCATTCATTAGTCTGCAATACATGTTAAATGGCTTTATATTATTATGAATAGTACTTTAATAATTTCTTGATCGCCTCTTGTCTTGATTGTTTAAACACAACGTCATGGGCCGCTGCTCGACAACAGGCTTGATAAGCCCAAAGCGTATTGATACCGGGTACTCAATACATTTGTTATCGAGTTTGTAGCGGGCTCCTGTTTCGAGCTCCATCCCTACACACACGTTGCTCCACAACGTGAGTGAATCCACGTTATCAGGCTGGCTAATGCCTGGCTAGGCTATTTAGGCCTAAAAAATCGTAAATAATAAAACATCTCATAAAAATATGTCTATGTCCTTTATCTCTCTGATATTATGTAGTATAAAGTAAGTTTAATTTGTTATGCAGAATGAAGTTTTACATTTTCATTAAAACAATAAGGGTAATAATAATAATAACAATAATAATAATAATGATTTGTAAAAAAGAAAATGTTTTGCACAACCCACATACCCAATGTATGTATTGTTTTTTTTTTAAACCAAATATATCCCCCGCGGGTCCGCGAACAGAGGCGAATTGAATCCCTACCGAACTGAAGGGCTAAACATTTGCATTTTCATTTAACCATATGAACCCTAGTGCCCCTATTTTGAGCATCAGTTGAGTGATGACATGAATCATTGAACATTTGGTGAAAATAGCTGATCTACAAGTTCTACCTCAGGTCTGCCGTCAAAGTAAAGAAAATAAGTGTAGTATTCTTTTAGATTCTCCAAAATGTAACTATTTCACCTTTTTTTTCATACAGTACTGTACAGTGGTCTTACCTCAACTGGGATGTAGTGATGGTTTTAATGGCTCTCCTCACTGTGGTGGTCAGAGATGCAGAACACTGCGTTGGTGACCTATGCCTACTGTAAAAGAACATTAACACAGCATTACAATAGGCCTACATATAAAGCTGATCATTCATTCAAAGTGATTGTGCACAATGTAAGTCAAGTCAATATCCTTGCACAACATTGACCACAAGCGATCTGGTTGGCAAGAAACCAGATGTGAACTCCTCACAAAAAGTTTGGAATCTTAACTTTGGTTTATTATTATTACTTCTCCCCTTCAATAATACAGACAAAGACGATGCACAGAGTAAAAAGCTGATAAAACAAAGCTGACTATTCAATTATGCAACAATACCAATTGGTATTATTGAAGGGGAGAAATAATCGACTGAACTTACCAAACGTCACTTAGGCCTACTATCCCAATAATGGACAAATAAATAATTTTAAATTACTTTTCATGGACAGCTAAATGTCCATGGCAATACACTATTTAATAGTTTTTGTAAAATATGACTCACCTTGTCTTCAAAAATGTTCATGGTAAGGCTATAGGAAGGTTACGTGAATGCTCAGCATGCTGTTGTAGTTTGTCGACAGCCAGTGTGAAGAGTTCAGAAACCTAAGCCTAATTGCGTCATCTGCTCACGCCAATGAAATATCCTGTGACCACCTCCCCGCCACTCTGATCTGTACACTGTAAAATCCTCATTTAACTCAGAGAGTGTACAAATGGAAGCAAATGGATCCTTGATGGGTGAATTTGCTTCCATTTGTACACTGTCATGATGGCCTACAACTTTATTGGTCTCATTGGCACTGCTCTAGCATGGTTATATTTAACAGACAGAGGGACTTTGTTCTACATAACAACTATAAATCAATGTACGTTTTTATACTGGGCTATAATAAAATATTGATTTTCATTGTTGCAATAGTGTGTTAGATGGGCCTTGCAGATTACAGATTGTCGTCAACTTTTTAACCTTAAAGGAGTAGGCTAGTTCACCCAAAATAATATTATTGTCTATAACCAGTAAGAATCCTAAGGGTTAGTTCGCATCTGTCTTGGCCATATGGATTCTGTCAGTGTGGTTCTCCTAACAGGGCATCATCTGGGATACAAGCCATTTTATGCCCATATATGGAGATCCCTAACTGAATCCCTTTTATACCTACAGATCCTTCTCGAAAAATAAGAATATTGTGTAAAAAGGCATTGCAGATGCCATAGCACCCCACATCATAACTGACTTCGGAAACTTCCCACTGGACTTCAAGCAACTCTGACTTCAGAAGGTTGACATTTCTCTATTATAAATCCTCTTTTGAGTGTTCTTGTGTAATATTGTAATATTTTTAAATATGGACTTTTGATATTCATGAGCTGTATGCCATCAAAATACAAAGTTTTAACAGAAAATGGTTTGGAATAATTCACTGAATGTCCAATGTATCTAGAATATATGATAGTTTCAAGAAATATATGACATTTTCAAGAAAATATACTTTTACACAATATTCAATTTTTTCTAGAAGGATCTGTATATATGGAGATCCCTGCTCTGAGTATCTGACATCACTGTGATGTCACCTGTGATGTCACAGTCATGTGTCAGGGGAACCACAGTGTCAAGCGTTACCCGTCCGGCAAGACGTCCAGACAAACACGGACAAACTGTGACGGTTCTAATAGTAAAGTGTCACCTACGGTCGCAATTACACACCCTGTGAAGCCTTGAATAAACGATACCTTCATATCATATAAACTAATTGGTCACATTTCATCTGTGGCCCAGCACTCTAGAAACATTGATATCAGAGATATATTTATCCTTTTGACCACAATTACTTGACTCTTTTGTAATAATGATCAAAATCTATAAAGCAACTAGTAACCAAAGCTTTCAAATAATTGCAGTGGAGTAAAAGTGTAAATTTAACTTTGAGATGTAGTGAAGAGTAGAAGTAAAAGTATTGAAAATTGGAAATACTCCAGTAAAGTAAAAAATACAGTAGGCCTACCTCAAAAGTGTAGTACAGTACTTGAGTAAATGTACTTACAGTAGTTACTTCACACCACTGGATTTAGAGACATAAGACACAATTAGCTGCAGACATCAACCAAGTGATGCTTAATTCCAGTGGTGTAAAGTAACAAAGTGTTCTCAAGTATTGTACAATTTGGTATTTGTACTTTACTGGAGTATTTCCAATTATCAGTACTTTTACACACACACACACACGCACGCACGCACGCACGCACGCACGCACGCACGCACGCGCACGCGCGCGTGCGTGCGTGCGTGCGTGCGTTTGTGTGTATAGATGATCTACAAGCTCACAATAAGTGTGATATGTGTCCCATAAGATCTGCTATTTTCAAAAGATTTTTATATATTTTTAAAAAAATCTGCCAAATGGGATATTCTGCATAATTTTGACTTATGGTACTTTAAATACATTGTTTACCAATACTTTTGTACTTTTACTATATGTTTTACTTGTAACAGAGTATGTATACATTACAGTATTGATACTTTTACTTAAGTAAAACATCTGAGTACTTTTTCCACCACTGCTTGATTCTAACAATAAAAATGTAAACATTGCACATTTATAATGCTTATCTTTTATAGTATGGCACTGATAAAACAAATGTAGACAGGAGTCAGGAAGTCCTTCTCGGTGTCAGTTTATTGTTCGGATCAATCCAGGCCGGTAGTTCTCCAAAGAACTTTGAGGACACAGGGGTTTATAAATGCTTCCTCACACAACATTGGTCAGCTCAGCCTGTCACACAAGAAGCTTTGAATTCATCTGGGGTCAACAAGCCGACCTTTACCGGACCTAGGTCATATAAACATAAACATTCTATGCAATTCTGGACAATGAATATCCTAAATTAGACATTGTCTCATAAATGTGTGTTCCTATTCATCATCGGTCATGTCTTAAACATACAAATGTAACGTTTTATACTAACACACATGTTTATAAAACATACTTTACGTTAATAAAATAATGTTTGCACGCAAAGGCATAAGTGACATTTAACTCAAATACAGAGAGCAAACAATGAAGTGCTTTGGTAACCAGGATACCTATTACCTAGTAAACTCCATAACTCCATAATATTAACTGTTACAAACTCACAAATAACATAAAAAATCTGTTTTTCCAACCTAAATAAAATAAAAAACAGCAAGGGTTTTTCTCCTCTAAGCGACTAAGCCCATAAAATGTGCATTACAATACAGTACATTCACATTAGTGGCGTTTCCATAAAGCCACTTTTTGCGCATTAACGGCTTATTCGCAAAATGTTTTTATGGAAACACTTCAAAATGCGAATAAACTTTCATTATCCGCAAAAAAAGTTATCCGCTTGGAGGAGGAGGATCAACTCTTGCGAACGTCGCTAATTCGAATGACACCCGCAAATGGAAACATGCTAAATTCGCTTTGTCTTAATGTGTATTTCTGATAATTCACTTCCCTAATTCGAATAAGTTTATGGAAACGCCACTACAGATTCACAGACTGATGTTTAGTTCCATTCACATGGTTTACTCAAACTGAAAGAACCACTTGAATATTTACAGTATTATTTTCAAAATATGCTCCAGGTCAAATATTACTCCCTTAAAAGTTAAAGTTGCTCATTCACATGTTTTAATTGCTTACAACAGTAAAATACTTAAAGGACAACTTTGTTTTTTTACAACATGGGTTCGTATTTTAGATTGTAATTAGAGAAGAGAAAAAGTGAGTGTTAAAATGTTTTCATTTGCTTCGTTCTATTGTTTTATCGCGTTTACCATGCAAAAATGTGGGGCATGCGTACGCATGGGGGCATGCGTACAAGTGGCTAAATATGTCTTTTTAGACACAAGCCAGCTGTTTTTTTATTGCTATTTACAGTAACACTTCTAGCCCCCATAAGTCACATCCAACCATGAAAGGTTGCGCTGTATCTTGGGAATGGGCTTATTCTGTGTAAAATGAAATATTTAGCCACTTGTACGCATACCCCCAACCACTGAAATAAGAATCTCTAAAACAATAGAAAGAAGTAAATTAAATCATTTTAACATTCGTCTTTTATATTCTTTAATTACAATCTAAAATATGAACCCTTGTTGTAAAAAACTAAAGTTGTCCTTTAAGTATTCGGAAGTACAAATGACTAATTACAAAATGTTCAAGAAATGTATACCGTATATCAATAATAGCAAAAATAGCACATTGACAAGATCTTTTAGATAAGCTATCTTCACAATATTTGGGATACGTGGACATTTATGTATGGTGGAGTATCTAAAAAAAAAAAAAAAAAAAACAGTAATGGGTCGGATAAAATACTTGTTTGGGGAGTCCAAACAAGTCTTGTTGGTAGATGTGCTATTTTTGCTGAATGTGTGCCTATTTTCACCTGCTATAGCTTGTTCAGAGAGTCACTAGGGTTTGTGATTTTAAGTCGATCATGCATCACTTGATACTCGTTCATAATCTTTTGACATTGTTCAGCTGATTGTATGGTATAGACTCTCAACCCAGTGCTCATCATTTCTATTCCCAACTCAGTCAAGTCGACCACAGTCTCAAAGAGTTGTTTGAATTCTTCAGTATGTTTTATGCAACTGCAGATCTGTGTCATCACCTCTGAGGATCTTCCATCTAGCTCTGTGTTGTCATGTACTTTCTTTAGACAATCAATTAGAGGTTGGACTTTTGTCAGGAATTCTTCTCCCGATTGCTTAAATTTCCCATTTTTGAGTCCATTATCATCCCTGGCCTTCTCAAAAAATCGTTTTACTGCTATTTTAGCTGCAACAAAACAAGCTACAGCTACACCCGCAGGCACCGTGCTTAAATATATATCAGCGTTTATATATGATATAAATGCAAGTAATATCACTAGTATTACAATAGATACACCAAAACCTCCCATAGATGCTAACCATACATTCCAGGACAGATCCAACCTTTTCATTTCCTCGGCTATTTCAAAGAAACAATGTTCAATGTCTTTCATTTTTCCTTTATGATTTAAAAAATCTTGTGAGAATGTTGCAGCACTCTCACTGGCTTCAGCAGTGAAATGTGGTGGAAAATCTTTGCTGTTTCTTCTTCTTCTTCTTCTTCTTAGATCAAGACTCATTTTCTAAATTCTGGGTGTTGTGGCTGGAGTTCTTACAGCACCAACCTGAAAGTTGAAGACAGGTTTATTCGTTTTATTAATTCACATGACCAAGTTTATTGTCTCTTCGTGATTTATATTGGTGTGCGCTCACTCGCATGCGTGCCTGTAGTGTGTGTTGTTTGAAGAGCTCCATATTCTTATTCTCATTGCTATAGACAGGTTTCTTGTTTACAAACATTGAGACTAAATGCACAGCTGACTGTATCATGTAATCAATGCCGTCCAATCCCCAAACCTGTTGTTTTTGGGAGCGCTGGTTTCATTGGCTAATTTTGGTACGGACCCTGCGCACGCATCTAGTTTTATCAGTGTAACGTGGACCAGAAACCCGTCTATAGAGTGTTCAGTGCAGTGTTACAACTGGCTCATGGTTGTTAAGAAATGCATACTAAGAAAATACTAAATAGACCTGAAATAATACATTTTTGTTTTAACCATAAAATATCGCTTTATACTATACTGTTAATGCTGCTGTTATTTATTACTATTACGTAGTGCTGTGTTTATATTTATGTTTATATTTGTTAATTATTTTAATTAATTAATTATTAGTCTAGTGTGAAACATTTTCAAATATCAAATAAAAGTCAATCTGGCTAAACTGGCTTTTGTTTTATCATTTTGTACAATGTTGAAATGTTTACAACTAGTGTCCTCTGCGATCTTTAGACAATCATTGTCTATTTTAATCATAGACCTTTATATTAGTGTCCAACAAGTGAGCTGTAGTGCCTAGTGAGAGGTCATCTGCTTATCAGTCTGATCAACAGATTAAATATGAGCATTAATACAAAATATATACACTGTTACACACATGTATGAGTATGATATATACAGCATGGAATAGTTTCACTATTCATTTGATTAGTCTTATAAATCTTGTACATCTGAGGAACCAGAACAAAATGATTTACTCTTATGTATAATCTGTACACAAGATGTAACTACAGTATAAAGATATCTGGAACCTTGTACCTTGATCCTATTTGCATCCCTGCTGTTATGCAATGAAGTCAATTTTATTTATGAGCACATTTCATATCAGGTAGACAACACACACACACACACACACACACACACACACACACACACACACACACACACACACACGCACACGCACACGCACACAACAAACACACACACACACGCACGCACACGCACACACACGCACGCACACGCACACACGCACACTTTAAAACTATTACATCGGATTTGAAGATAGACAATCTACAAGCTCACAACATGTCACTGTGTGATGTGTTTGTAGACACAGCTTGAATTGGAGAAAGATGGGGGGTCCGTGGATAAAAACATATTAATTTGGGGGTCCTTGACATGGACATGCTTAAGAATCACTGGTTTAAACAACATTATGAAGCAAGCCCAAATAAGCAACTACTGTACACTTTAGAAACAAGCCCCCAAAAAACCACAACCCACTACTAGGCTATACCAATATTTACAAGTCTCTTAATACAAGTGAACTTGACAACACTGATACAGGTACATATAGGAGTAAATCTACTTGTGTTTGATTCCTCAGACTTTGTAAGAAAAGAGCAAACGTACTCTACCCAGTAAAAATAATAAGAGAAAAAGAAGCAGGAATGATTAAGAAGAGAACAGTTTTTGACTATTGTCCTATGTGTGCAAGGTTAAAGGTTACTCTAGGTTATTATTATAAACTTTTTGTGACAAGAAATATTTAATATACTGAGTCTGAAGATATCTCAGATGTCATTTCGATGGCTGAACACAGAGAGAAAATGAACCTTAGACTTATCGCATTTCATTTAATCACATGAACCCTAGCGTCCCTATTCTGGGCATGTTATTAATGATAGATGATTTGGTGAATATACAGTATATGCATTTTAAATTAAATGCATTGTGAGCTTCTAGATTGCCTATTTTCGGTGAAGAGATTGGGTGTAAGGGGGAAAAAGGGGGGTACCACTGGGGTTCCCCGGTCAACATAGGGTTTCATTTATTACACAGTTTCTTACCTCAGCATGACTGGGAAGTAGTGATGGTTTTAATGTCTGTCTTCACTGTAGTGGTCAATGATGCAAATCACACTGGGCCGCCTACAGTATAAGGACATTAACACATACTGTAAATCAAATAAATAAATACATTTGATTTGAATACAGCGATTTTGTTCCCCAATAGTTCAAAGTACACAGACATACAGTATGAGGCCAATCATTAATTCACATTAATTATGCTTACTGTATAGGCTACATTAGCCGCACAAAACTGATCACAAAACTCTCTGGTTGTCAATCAAACAAATAGTCCCTAACTCCCTATACCAAATTACCACATTTCATTTAGGCTACTACCCCAATAGTGGACAAATTATATTCAAATACTTTACAAGAGCAGTTGTCCACGGCAATAACATATTTATTAAATATTACTCACCAGGTCTTCAGAAATGTTCACGGTAACTCCATGTAGGAAGGTTTCATGAATGCTCTGCATGCTGCGTATGTGTGTGTGAATATGTTGGTGTGTGTGTGGACGACCAGAGTGTAGCGTTTAGCTAACTAGAGTCCAATGTCACTGCTCCTGTTTGGTCCTGCTCCTGACCAAACTTTATTGCTCCTGGCAGATAATCTGCACTGCGCTGTTAACCTGCAACAGCCAGGTGAACAGGAGCTAACATGATGTCTCAAATTTAAATGTTGTCTCATTTAATGAACTATATGCCCATATATGGAGTTATCTGTCTATCTGCGTCCATTTTATGCCCATATATGGAGATCTCTGTATCTGTCTGTCTGTGTCCCTTTTATCCCCATTATGGAGATCTCTGTATCTGTCTGTGCCTCCGACTGTGTTGCAGACACATGTGCTGGTTCCCCCTTTAATGCAAACCCCATTATACCTGTTGTCATAGGACCCGTTTTGACCATCTGTTTGCCTGTGTCCATTTATGCCCATATATGGAGTATCTGTCTGTGCCTCCGACTGTGTTGCAGACACAGTGCCGGTTCCCCCTTTAATGCAAACCCCATTATACCTGTTGTCATAGGACCCGTTTTGACCATCTGTTTGCCTGTGTCCATTTATGCCCATATATGGAGATATCTGTATCTGTCTGTCTGCGTCCACTTTATGCCCATATATGGAGATCTTTGACCATCTGTTTGCCTGTGTCCATTTATGTCCATATATGGAGATATATGTATCTGTCTGTCTGCATCCATTTTATGCCCATATATGGAGATCTATGCAGACACAGTGCCAGTTCCGGAAAATGCTGATGTCAGACATCAGAATCCGAACCTGGGGTTTGCATTAAAGGGGGAACCGGCACTGTGTCTGCAACACAGTCGGAGGCACAGACAGATACAGAGATCTCCATAATGGGAATAAAGGGACACAGACAAACAGATGGAGGAGGAGACAAACTTAATGCAAACCCCATTATACCTGTTGTCATAGGACCCGTTTTGACCATCTGTTTGCCTGTGTCCATTTATGCCCATATATGGAGATATCTGTATCTGTCTGTCTGCGTCCACTTTATGCCCATATATGGAGATCTTTGACCATCTGTTTGCCTGTGTCCATTTATGCCCATATATGGAGATATCTGTATCTGTCTGTCTGCATCCATTTTATGCCCATATATGGAGATCTATGCAGACACAGTGTCAGTTCCGGAAAATCCTGATGTCAGACATCAGAATCCGAACCTTTCGTGCTGGTTACAGAAAATCGTGTATCGGGTCGGGTCGAGGCCGAGCACTGCACTACCTGCTGTGGTGGGGAACGCGTGTGCCGAATTTGAAATAGGGAATGAATGCCCCACCCTTTAATGCAAACCCCATGAATGCCCCACCCTTTAATGCAAACCCCAATATACCTGTTGTCATAGGACCCGCTTTGACCATCTGTTTGCCTTTGTCCACTTATGCCCATATATGAAGATCTCTGGACACACAGTACCGGTTGCGGAAAACTCTGATGTCAGACATCAGCTCCGCATACAGGCATTCATTTTATTCCCATATATGGAGAACGCGCGTGCCGGTGGGACGAACGGTTCTCGAGATATGCGGATTACATACATACACACTCACAGAGATTTTTTGTTGACTCATGTGGCGTACGTGATGTCAGAGCCTTTTATGAGGTGATGTCACAAATCTCACAATGAGTCAGCGCTTGCACCGATTTCCGCCCCTGTATCTGCCCATATGCCCATATATGGAGATCTCTGTATCAGTCTGTGTCCCTTTTATGCCTATATACAGAGATATCTGTCTATATATGCCCATATACTGTATGGAGATCTCTGTATCTGCCCATATGCCCATATATGGAGTTCTCAGTCTTATGCCCATATACGGAGATATCTGTCGGTTCGAGGCAAGGCCCGGCACTGCAGTGATGTCACAATGAGTCAGCGCTTGCGCCCGGCACTGCAGTGATGTCACAATGACCGATTTTGCGCCGATTTCCTCCGGAACAGCCTGATGTCAACAATCAGCCCCGCATAAGGAGATTCCGAACGTTTCGCGCCGGTTAGGGAAAACCGCGCGTCGGGTCGGGTCGAGGCCCGGCACTGCACTCCGTGCCGCGGCGGGGAGCGCGCGTGCCGAATCTGAAGCCGGTGGGACGAACGGTTCTCGAGATACGCGGATTACAAACACACACGCAGAGACTTCTCGCATTTATAGATAGATGATGAATGATTTATAAACATACACTTTATGTTTGTATAATGACTGGAGACAAGTTTTATCAAACTCAAATAAAACATTTATCAAGAATGTCAACTGCCTTTTTTTGCTGAGGAAAACTAAACAAAAACTGAACTAAAATGATGACTAAAACTGAAACTAAATATATTGACAATTTCATCAAAAGACTAAAACGTTAGGGAGGGTCTAGTGGAGAAGAGATCCAGTAGAACTAAAAGACAAGTCACTTTATGTTTTTTTAGGTTTTACTCTGAAAATAGCAGATCTAAAAGCTCACAACACATCACACTGTGACACGCTGTGAGCTTGTAGATCGACTATTTTCAGTGTGCACCCAAGTGTAAAATCTGCCATTACGACGTCAACAAGGCCTGACAAAATACATTTAGTCGAGTCGGGGCATTTTCTCAGTGCTTGCAGTGGACCATAGTAGTGATACGGTTATGCAAATATGTGTATTGTTTATATGGTAATCTGAGCCAGTGAGAGCATGTAGATGTTGGACAGAACTTAAGTCACAATAGACACAAAGTATTAATACAGTATATTATAGCCTAAAGGGTTTGCACACTGTAGGGCTTCATTGCTGTTTTCAGTGTCTGTGAGAAAAAACCTACAAAAGAGATGTGTTAAATTAGTAATATTTGTATCTCTCAGCCCGTGCAATTGGAAACCTTTTTGAATGCTTTTTGCCTTTTGGCAGAATAGCTGCATGGGCTGCAGGAGGATGATTTTAGATGTAAACTGTCTTCCAAGTTTACAAGATAGATCAGATTATTGTGTCCTTGAGTTGGTACAGTACTTGAGTTGCAGATGAATTCTGCCTCCCATGTTCACAGTACTGATCCTCATTCCGAGTTGATCTGTCAACCCCTTCAGGTGAATCTGTCTACTAAGCTGATGTAGAAGTTGTTCTAGCAAATGTGCATGTCCCATTCAGGATAGTCTAACATAGCAAACATATCAGCTGAATCATTATAGTGCCCTTTAATTACACTACGTTAGCAAGAAAATGGTTAAAGCTACGATCTGTAATTCTACCACTTTTGGTGGTCACATGTTCACATACTGGATACTGATTGGCTTAAAACAGTGGTAAATCAGTCAACAACCTTGAGTTGGCTCATGGACCCCACCCACTGTTGTGTTGCAATTGTAACATTTCCTAACCTTGCAAGTTACAACTGGGTTTCTTTCATTTATGGCAGAAGTGGTAGAAAAGCAATTTACCATTCGAGGGTTGTGGGTTGTTGCTGATTTACCACTGTTTCAGGATTGTTTACAACCCTGAAACAGTGGTAAATCAGCCAACAACCCACTCCCTCTCATGGTAAATGGCTTACCTTTTATATCCTATCCAGGATTCACAGCCGGAACCTCAGCTCTGAACCTTCTACTGTTCAGCTACAACACAAAAAGGATGTTTGGGAAGATGGAAGTTGCAATTTGACCTTCATGCAATACCACTTGTCAACCAAAGGGTGTCACCACTCAACCACAGGTTAGGGGGACGTGTTTTAAGAGGGTTTTTAATACATTTGTTTGGCCTGATTATATGCTATTGTATTTTCTGTGTTTCCAGAGCCTCCAGGTGGACAGCAGGGGTGTCCAAACTGTTTTCGAAGAGGGCCAAATTAGAAAATATTAAAACAAGCAAGGGCCGACTATTATCTCCTGACAAAATGTACTTTCGGTCGGACCGTAACAAAGTCACATACATATGCATCGCAATTACAATATTTTATTTAACTATTATCAATATTTAATAACGTTCTTTTTACAGGTGTGTGTTCTGAACAAAACACAAATAACTCATTACCAAATGTAACCAGACGTGCAAAACTGCAAGGTAAAAAAATCAACAAATATAGCCTTTCTTTGACCCCTTCAGAATGAGGGAACAAGGGATCCTGACAAATTATACCATAAAATATTCTTGTGAGACAGTACTGGCGGGCCGTTTATTATACAATTAGAATTTAGGAATGAAGCCACAGACCATTTAAAACATTTTCATCAGGGTCGCACACACTTTGGACACCTCTGCCTTAAATGGATAGTTCACCCCCCGAATTAAAAATGTTCACTTATCGATTATTCATGGATACATTTTTCTTTTCTTTTTTTGTCACATTATAAGCCAATAATTTGAGGAGACTTTTTGTGTCTCTATAGGTAACAAGGCAGGCTTTTTTTGTCAGGCATATAGATAACCACTGCTGGTCATCACATTATTTGCTTAGGAATTAAAAAAGCCTCCCCCTGCCCCCTATATCTATAGCCTATCTACTGTATATATTTACTCTCCTGTTGGAGAGTGACTGAAGCACACAACAAGACCCTGTCCCTTTTAGACTAGAACTGTTACTTCTGTTATTTTTTATTACTCATGATTACTCATGATCAGACAATCATTTCAGAAGGACATCCTGTGTGTTTATGATTTCAGGATACAGAGACACATTGTAACTCTTTTTTTCTTCTTCTTCTTTTACCAGAGGGGGGCAATGTTCTCTTGCTTGGTCATCCTTGAGCTGGGACGTGCAGAGAGGCAGGGGCTAGCATTTCTAAAAGGGCCTTTTGATGAAAATATTGAAAACAGCAGACCTCCAAGCTCACAATGCGCCGTTCTGTGACGCGTTGTGGGCTATTTTCTGTAGGCCTACTTGATACCACACTGACTGAATTAAGCATTAAAAAGGCAGTACTGGAGATGGCATGGAAAGAGGGGCATTTGCATTTCTTTCACCATTGTAAAAACTGCATTCTGGAGAGGGCACTTTTCACAGAGGGATAAAAGGGCAGGGGCTCAAGCCCCCTTTGATGTCTGAATGTTTGAATCATCTGACCTCCAGTCTGGTCTCTCCTCTCTCTCTCTGCCCTGGTTTCTTGTGTCTCTCTACCTATCTAAAGTAAAACATATATCAAAAACAGGTGTCCTTGAAGGAGTTCGAGGGGGTCAGCAGCAGGGGTGTAGTGGGGGGGGGGGGGGGGGGGGGACGCGAGGGAACAGCGTTCCCACACTTCTTTCACCCCCTGTAGCCTACTGTACCGCAGACAGAGTGAGGACAAGGCAGGCAAGACCGTAGACCGTCCACCGATTGGTTGTAATATCGCCATGATGACAACCAACAACCAACCAACAAGCTGACTGCCCCTTCGGCCTATGGGATAATAAGACTGACCAACCAACAAAGTAAACAGTGTTCTGTTTACTTCTTCAAACTTGAGGCGCGCTGGGTTTGTAGCCTATAGTTTGTAGTGAATTTGTTACCTTGGATTATCTACAAGTGTATAATTCCGTGCTTTATCATCCACGGTGCATTCTCATCAGCTGTGACTAACAGTGAATAAAACATATGTCTTACTGGTGGGCTGGTGGCTGTGTTAGGTAAGACATCATGCTATAGCCTATATTAAACCTATTATATTAAGCCTAAACGGTTTTGTTCTGCCGCCGTGCAATAACCGTGTGAAATCTCTCTTGTGAAATGTCTCTAGGAAATGTTGATATTATTTTACAGCTCGTTCTGACGCAGCAATTGGTTGAAATAGGCTCTCCAGCCGTGCTGAAATGAGCATGACAGCAGATGGTAATAGAAGATTTGAGAATGGATTAATTAATTGGAAATATCAGTTGCGCAGCTACAGTATGTTGCATGGGGAGTTCACAGACGTATAGTATAAGTCTGGCTGATGATCTCGTCATCAAATTATTGGCTTAGGAATAGGAATGCAACACAAACTAAAGAATCTCTATGAATTCAAGGATTAAATTGGCCTCCTGAGTGCGTAGTTAGGATGGGGTCTACGTGCCTGTATTTTACCATCAGTTATTATGGTGGTACTTGGAGACACAGATATTTTATGAGGTGCTAGGCCTACTTGGTGTAATAAGGTTGAGAACCATTGGTCTATATCAAGGCTATTTCTGCCGCCGCCCAGACCCGTTTTAACCCACCGAAAACGTCACATACACGCGCATTGACGCATTTAGCACTACAACACCGGTTAAATGATTGTTGACTGATAGGAACCAAATGTACCCTCATGGGTCCATTTGTACACTCTCACCGGTTATGGTGGTACATGGCCCTAATTCATACCAAACTAGAGGTCCTTGAAAATAATTTCAGAACCAGTGTTCTAGGCCAACTGCAGTTGTGAGAGGGAGGCATTGGCTGACACCAAATTAAAGTAGTCAAAGTAGATTTGATCACTGATTTGATCCATTCGTTCAATTTCAGCAGTTCCAACAGAGATACAAAATCTAATACATTTCCAGACTTAGAGCTCCCACCACTGTAAATTTACACACAAACTCTATATTTCATGGGGTCCCCTGTGAAAGATATTATTATGGTATTATGATTGATTATATGTGACCTTATTTACAGCACATTATGTTGTTCATCTTATGATATTCATATCTGTTCCTTGTGATACATTATGATATTTGATAACTTGTAAGAGTCTAAGGTCTGTATTTTGATTGTCTTAAGTACCAGCTCCTATGCCTTAACTTAAAGGCTTGTCCATACTGTCCTCGACTACCAAACTGTTCGTCTGAGAGTTCTGACTTTCCGACGTGCAGCTTTCCGAACTCTAATTCGGGGTAATACTTTTCAGAAGATGCGAGTGACAGTGTCATTTTGTAGTTGAACCAGACCTTTCAGATGAAAAGTTTGGTGGTCGGAGACAGTATGGACAGGCCTTTAGGCCTGATTTACACTGCAGCCAAATCCAGCCTGAATCAGATCTGTGTCACATCCAGATTGGAATCTGATTGGTTTAAATGGTCACATGGTCATATGAAAACCAATCAGATTCCAATCTGGATGTGACACAGATCTGATTCAGGCTGGATTTGCCTGCAGTGTAAATCAGGCCTTAAGTTAAGGCATAAGAGATGGTACTTAAAGGGGAAGACCACCAAGATTAATTTTGAGGTTTGTATTGTAAAGTACAACGGTGTGATGTCATCACGTTGTACTTTACAATACAAACCCCAAAATCAATCCTCCAGTTCTAGGCAACACAGAAGGGGGGAACTTTTTTTCTATTTCCACACAACTCCTCTAAGGTATATTAATGACAATATGACATAGTTCAATATTGAAAATGCGTTGTCTTCCCCTTTAAGACAATCAAAATAGAGCCCTAAATGTCTCCACTAGGCCTGATAGCTGTTGTCTTGGTAAAGCCTATCTTGTTATGGTTCAGCTGGTCCTTGAAGCAGTGACAGTATGATCTCTGACTTGTGCCTCTTTGCAGAACTACTGTACCACTGACATGAGTGTTACTGTACTTCTCCCCATGATATCATGTACATAAAGCATAACCATCACCACCTAGAATATTGTCTGCTCTCCGAATTGCCTCATCGATTAATGATCGATCCAGAATTCCACGACATCCCCAAGCATCTATATTTTGTCCCCTCCTTTTTTCCTACAACACCAATTCTCTTCACCAAGTACAGTAGCAGATCTACAAGCGTTTATTCATGTCATATAGATCACATATCGCCTGAAACTCACTGATAATCCTTCGACATCGCACAGCTAATTCTCTCGTGTTGACCTTTAACTCAGTGTCGTTTGCGACCAAGTCCCTCTTCAGTTCGACCACTCGACCACAGAGACGTTTGAATCCTTCCGTGTGGTTTATGCAACTGCAGATCAGCGTCGTCATCTCTGGGGATCTTTGGTTTAACTCTGTGCGATCATGGATTTTCTTCAGGCGATCGGTTAGCGGTTGGACTCTTGTCAGGAATTCCACTGACAATGTCTCAAATGTCCCGTTTGTGATTCCACTGTCGTCCCTGACGTTCTCATAAACTCTCTCTGCTATGGCAGCTGCACCTGCACTGGCCCCGCCTGCGCCCACAGCCGCCACGCTGAAACCAAATGTAAAGGGAGCTAACATCACTCCCAGGGCACATGCACCCATGGTTCCCCAAGCAAACGCTTGCTTTGAATGACATGACTCGACCAACAGTTCCATTTCCTTGGCTATTTCAAAGAAACCGTGTTCGATATCTTTCATTCTCTCTTTATGGTTTAGAAAATGACTTGAGAACGTTGCGGCACTCTCACAGGCTTCACTGTCTCTTCTTCTTCTTGGATTCAGAGTCATTTTCAAAAACAGATTCAGCCTGCAGATGTCAGACGCCTCTGTAGTCTTTAGGCCATACAGCACCAATCTGGAAGTTGAAGACGAGTTTATTAGTTTTATTAATTTATCTATTAATTCACACACAAGTTATTGTCCCTTTATGATGCATACAGGGGTCATCACGGTGGCTTGCAGCTAATATTGGACATTTTCATTAATATTTCATTTTTGCCACGGACATGCAAAAATAAAACAAAACACATTGGCCTAGCTCTAAATGTATATACTAATGCAGGGGTTCCCAAACTTTTTTGGCTCAGGGCACCCCTATATATATTTTTTTTTTTCTTTTTTTCAATCCGAGCCACCCCTGCATTCATAATTTTCACTACCAGCACCTTATATTTATGGCATGTTTTAGCGATTATTTTTGCGAGGAAAATGTTGAGATAATAGCCATTTTGGTTAGAACTGAATGAAAATAACTTTGTACTTCAAGTTTAAAATTATACTAAATATATTTTTTTAAGTGTCCAAATAAATTCCAAATATTATCAAATTACCTTGCGGCACCCCTGGAATGCCATCACGGCACCCCAGGTCACCCCCTTTGAAAACCCCTGTACTAATGCACTCCTAATGTGTCATAGGGTATATTCCAATGTATGTATTTTGGATAATAATAAGCTAATTGAGTCTCATCAGTATACAAACAGTGCTTCCAGTGTTTAATTCTTTGGGGGAACAAGTTCCCTCACCTCTTCTGGTGGATCCGGCACCTCTTTGATTGGATCCGGGACCTTCCCTGTCAATCAAAATAGATTTGGTCATTTATGTTTTCATCCTTTCATCCGAAATAGAGACCTTTTTGGCTGCAGCATTTTTCTTTACTGTATATCGTCGTTGTCAGATGGAAACCTTGTATGTCCAAAACCTTCCTTTTTTTGTTGTTATTTAAACAATGATTTAAAGTATAGTGAAAATAGCCGATCTACAAGCACACAACGCCTCGCATCGCATCGCGAGGCGTTGTGTGCTTGTAGATCTGCTATTTTCACTAGTTTTGTGCGATGGTCTTGTATGATGAAGCGGGGCTTTACTTTACAAAAAAATATATACAAATTTGAAACTTGGAGATACAAGGTTTCTGCCCGACAGTGACGATAATTATGTTCATGTTTTTATTCAATTCTTTTGTAATTTTTCTGATGTGGTGCTTTATACTGTAGGTGACAGTGACACACAATAGACAAGCTATGTACACATACATGATGTCATAGAATTGTGTTAACAATAACAAAAATATATATTGTTTAATATGCCGGTTATTCAGAATTATCATTCCAAATTAATAGATTGACGACCAGTGTTCTAATGTGCCACATGTGCCAAATGTTGCTGCTAATGTTATACTGGGTGCGTACATTTAGGTAAAACAAGATTTAAAATAAATAAAAGACCCTTGAAAAAAAAAAAAGAGGAAATTGTCAGACGATTTTGTAACCCATTTTTCACCCAGTGCCAGTTGCCTAAGCTGTAATCCTGGGCTCTGCTCTCCCTCTGCCAACCTGGAGAGAGCCCTGCACTGAGCTCATGCTTCCTTCAGTGCATGAGGAGCGAGCAGGCATGAAAATGTAACATGATATACCTTCTCACAGAAGCATTCTGCCAATGGAACACTGGAACGAGGAAACAAAAAAAAGATATGTAGGCCTACATGATGAGTGATGAATGAAGCCATGTCTTTAGGATTTTAATTAAATGCAGTCTCACCATAGCCTAGTTTAATGTGAGAAGGTAACCTAATATTGATCAGAGGTGAGATAACCTTTAAGTTGGAGAAGGGAGAACTGTGCGAGCAAATCAGGTTCTACCGGCTAAAGCACTGTTTCCCAACAGTGTGTCCCTTTTATGGGTCCCTTCTTTTTGTTTCCTACGTTTTGCTTATTGTCTCCACCAGCCGAAGGCATGGGGGAGAGTATGTTTTCGTCTCCGTCCGTCCGTCCGTCCGTCCGTCCGTCCGTCCGTCCGTCCGTCCGTCCGTGCGTGCGTGCATGCGTCCGTGCGTCCTCGCAGTTTGTTACCACATAATCTCAGTTGCCTTTGGCCCGGTCGCTGCCAAAATGAGCAGACACACTCCCTGGATGCCAATTCAGAACCTCTGACCCACATTTTTCAAATGGGCGCCCTGTTCTAGCTCCACCATGGGGCCGATGTTTGCAGAACACATTTCTGTACACTACTCTTACAGATTTTGTCCAAAAAGCCTACAAATCGGTCGGCAGTATCTCGACAGTCATGTGATCGACATGGATCCGTCCGATTTTGCATATTCCATCCTGATTGGCTAAGATTGGCTTCCAAAGTTTGTAGGATTGAGCCGTTTTGAACAAAATGCCTCAAATCCGAGGAAGAAATGCCACTTATTTTTTCATCCTCGTGGCGCTATAACAGGCCGATTTGTGGTTTTACCTATAACTCCACCGATCAGTTTCAGACTTTGTAAGCGCACTCCCTATAGAATCAGGCCAAGGAAAAACCCTTTCCCTGCATTTTTCACATCAGCCTTTTATAGCGCCACCAGGAGGACAACTTATGTAAAACACATTCTTTGCTATTACTCCATCAGATTTTCTCCAACAATCATGGAAATCAGTACAGAGTATCTCTATAGTCATGTGATCAAGTCCGATCCGTCTGATATTTCATATTCCATCCTAATTGGCTAATATTGGCTTCCAAAGTTTGAAGGATTGCTCAGTTTTTGAACAAAATGCCTTAAATCATCAACACTAGGGATGTTAATCGACGCATTATTGGCGAATCGACGCGTCGCGGCCGAAAATCGACGCGTCGATCGACTTTTTTCACTTTTTTTTTTCGCTAAGCAGCAGCTGAGAGGAGAGCAGCACAACGGCGCATTACTTTAAACAACACAACGTATGCTGCACCCATCAGAACTTGCATCAAAGCCCTAATAATAATGATAATACATAATTGCTCTTCCTTGTTAGCATGGAGTTTGTTCTCTGGAGACTAGAAGCGGAGTGACAATAAGTCCATGGAACGTGCGGGAGCGCTGACCGCTCGCTCTCATATATCCCCGGTGTGTCGCATTAACGTTAACGACGAGTAGTGTGGTTTGTGATCATCGCACACAACGGCGACGCTGCCATTAACAAGCGAGCTTTCGTGTCAAGCGTGCATGCAGAGGCAGGAGGTAAACAAAAGCATCCAGTCCATAGAGTTGATACAGTCAGGCAAGTCAGCGCGCACTGCTATGACGCGCACATCAGCCCGGTGCCCCGGTCCAGCAGTGTTTCTCAACCAGTAGTCCGCGGACCTGACTAGCGCCGCATGCATGCGAATGCACAACACATGCAGGCATGCACTCGTCTCCGACACACACACACACACACACACACACACACACACACACACACACACACACACACACACACACACACACACACACACACACACACACACACACACACACGGTCCTCTCACATATGGAAAACATTAACGCTTATAACGTTTTTGAACGATTAAAACCTTTTTTGGGGGGAAAACTTTTGAAAAATAAAAAAATATATATATTTTTCGACTTTTCGACTCGTACTTTTTGAGTCGCGGTGAGCGTGAGTCGATCGACGCGTCGATTTCCGATTTTTTTTCACATCCCTAATCAACACAGCTTGCGATTACCGTGAAATTTGCCACACATATTCCCACTACGTCAAGGAACAAATGCTACCCTTTTCACATTGGCCTGTTATAGCGCCACAAGCAGGTAGACTTTAGCAAAACACATTTTTGGAACATAATGCCTCAAATCATGCATGCAGTCCGACTGCCATGAAAGGTCTAAGATTATAGCGCCACCGGGACACCTGGCCTGGTGGAGACCTGTGCTCGGAAGAGCACTGCTTAGCATTATTATTTATTTCAAAACATTTTCAAAAAACTTTCAAAAGTAATTTTATGAGCCAAAGGTACGGCTCCTCCATACCTCCAAAACCTGATCAACCCCTACAACCCCACCCGCTCACTTAGATCTGTGGAATAAACTCCCTGTCGCACTTAGAACTACAGACTCACTCCCTAGCTTCCACCGTGGACTGAAGACTCACCTCTTCAGACTCCAGCTAAACCCATAGCACTACTGTAACACTCCCCTTCCCTCGATGACCATACATGAAGCTAAATAGCATTGTTTAGGTTTTAGAAAAGTATTTTTACTGATTAGGTGCGTGGTCTACCTATGTTTTTGTTTTTCTAGATTGATATTCCTATGCATTTGTTGTATTGATGTTGATGTACTGACATATTATTTTGCTTATTATATTGATGTATTACCTGCTTATTGTAAGTCGCTTTGGATTAAAAGCGTCTGCTAAATGCCTAAATTGAAATTGTAAATTGTATGAAGAAATCTAAGAAAAATCGAAGAAATTCCATAAATTAGAACACTTAATTGCGACCGTAGGTCGCACTTACTACAGAAAGCTGCTCGAGGTGTCCGTCTGTCTGTCCGTCCGTCCGTCCGTCCGTCCGTCCGTCCGTCCGTCCGTCCGTCCGTCCGTCACACACGTCACACGTCACACTTTTGCCCTGCTCATATCTCCGCAACCGTTGCCCCGATCCATGCCAGATTTTGCACACACACTCCTTACCTGCCAAACTACAACCTCCAAGGACCCCCGGAGCTCCAGGGACCCCCAGCTCCCTCGGGGACCCCCAAGTGTAAAAAATGAGCACATGTGCAAAAATTACCAAATGACCACCCCAACGGGGCTGCTCACGGGGCATTCCCGGGGACCACCCACTCCTGGTGCTCCAGAACGGATGCAAAAGTGGTGGCGCCCCCAGTGGAGGACCCCCTGCCACTGCAGCTCACATAAAATGCCGTAACTCGGGCTAGGAGCGACCGGGAGAGCCGGGGCCGGTACCTATTCGTCCGCCTTGGCGGCGCGGAGACCCCACCCCTCATTTCTCACATGGCCCTCTAGCGCCACCATGAGGCCGATTCAGATTTTGCCCTAAAACCACGAAAATCACTACACAGTATGTCTACACTCATGTCATCAACATGCTCAGGAAGATTTTGGAAAAACAAATTTTTGCTCTATTTGTGGAGATAAGTGACCTACGGTCGCTTATCTCCCGATTAGGGAGTCTTACTGGTGTTAAAGAAGTAGTGAAAATAGCCGATCTACAAGCTTGTATATCTGCTGTTTTCACTAGCTTGGGTCTCCACTAAACCACTGGTTTTTATTTAGTTTGGCAACGTATACGGTTGGGTAGCTGTGTGGTTTCTTTCCATTAAGGTGATCATCAGGTATTCTCTGTTGATGAGAAAGTCCATGGCATGAAAATGAAACAACAAGCTAAACTTGATTTGATGTATTAGACATAATAATTTGTGCGGTTGCCCTGACATTGATTGATTGATTGATTCATTCATTCATTCATAGATTTCTCAGTCACAGCCTAGTTTACAGTACACGTAATTAGACTTAAGCCTAGCCTATACTAAGGCATAATTCGAAATGAAGTGGTTGTACTATTAGAAAAGAACGTCATTATTAGACAGAGAGAGACAAATGCAGTTATAAACTAATTATAGTCTACCGTAAATTAGGCTGTGACCGAAGTATTTAGTGACTTACCGTGTCTCTGTTGATGCTCTCTGTAACAAGAAGTGAGATGAGGAGGCTCTGTTGCGTTGGTTCAACACATTGTGCTCTGCAGCCTCTGCATAAAACCTGGGCTCAGAAAAGAAAACCACTCCCTCCTCTGACATCTGCTGTAAACCTGGCAAATTCCCACATTGATCTCATGATTTCACAAACAGCCCTAGGTCTTTTGTCAGTGTGCTGCTCACTCAAGGCTATTCTGCTCAATGTGTCAAAATGGGTGAAACCATTCCTGACAAATCAAGTCAAAATACTTGAAATTGCAATTTTAACTTTTAAAATAAAGATCGAAACTTTTCTACAGAACAGAACAGGAAAAAAAAAAAAAAATCCAATATTAAGTTTTGTCATTTAAAACCAAGAACAGGTTTGTATCATGCCTTTTCACAGTCACTGCTGATCTTAAAAATCTTAATATTTCATCCCACCCCCTCCACCTGGATGTGGTGGGACACCTGAGCAGAAGAGGAAACAGATTCTCCTACCTGGACTGGAGTCTGGAATTGTATGAGACTTATGAGTAGATATGAGGATTCACAACCAGACACAACACGGTCGCTTTTTTTGCTCAAGCAAAAATAGTTGCCCAACACGCTTCCAAGCGACACGTCGAGAGCTTGTAGATCAACTATTTTCGCTATTTGTTTGGAGGCGAAAAGAGAATGTTTGAGAATGCTTGCCTATAATTGCATTCCCAAAATGTATGTGTGTGTGTGTGTGTGTGTGTGTGTGTGTGTGTGTGTGTGTGTGTGTGTGTGTGTGTGTGTGTGTGTGTGTGTGTGTGTGTGTGTGTGTGTGTGTGTGTGTGCGTGCGTGCGTGCGTGCGACACTGACAAATATTTGTATATTTAAATTAAGTCAGCAGAAACATACAGTACAGGAACATGAGATGTTTGTTTCAGGACACCTTCACAAACACAATGGTGGAGTAATATTTTGATAAGGAATTTATTCCAAGATGTTTTTAATATCCCCTGACTATAGGCCAAGGGTCTTCAACAGGGGGTCCGGGACCCCTAGGGGGTCCCCAGAGTTACTACTACAGGGGGTCCTCCAAATGTTGTGTCCAAATTCAGTGAACTTAGAGCTTAGGGGAAAAAGAGCATAGGCCAACTAAGTATATAGTGAAAAGTCAAGTTTATTAAGTATTAAGTAGTTACTGTAAATATCTGAAAACACAAATTGACATGATTCCAAAATACACTGATGATTGTGCTGTCAAACAATGAAACGATATGGAATCTATGAAAAGGTTGTGGTTGTCCCTGCTCATCTCTCTCTCAACTGAGGGGTCCTTGGCCTGAAAACGTTGAAGACCCCTGCTGTAGGTTACCGGTACTTAATTTTTGCCATCCCTCTTTTCTGTCTGAAATCACGCCCCGGCCTATGAATAGACCAGAAACCCACTGAACATGTTGTTGTTCTCTGCGTTGTCCCACAGCCTCTCTCCATGAGGCAGACGCATGCAGACCCTGTCCCTGGCCTCCAGCTCCACGATGATCCCGTTGGAGATGTACTCCCAGCCCGCCGTCACGTAGCCGTGGTTGTAGAAGAGCCGCTGCTGGTTCTTGTACATGTAGATGTACACGTACTCCGAGGAGCCCATGCCAGCCGCTGTGAACCTGAAGTAGTACACTCCCTTGACGGGCGCCGTGAAGAGGCCTGCAGTATGAGAGAATAAGCCAATCAGAGGCAGGTGGGGGCGGGTCTTTTCGTAAATCAGGCAGCATTTGCAGATAGGGTCGTTGTTTATTCGAACCAACCCTAGATTCTAACAATCTAGTCCTGGATAGACGAGCTGTGATTGGCCAGTGGTCACTTTGAGTGGCAGCGTGCCTTCCGCACTTCCGCCTTCCCTTTTTTACGCATAGATATAAAAATACCTCATTCGTCGCTGCAGTTCATTGGAGCAACCGGTAAAAAACGGGAGGGAGGACTTCCGGAAGTGACGACTGGCCAATCACAGCGCATATTTTCCGGGGCTTCTGTCAGAATCTAGGGTGCGTTGGATTAAACGACGATCATACCATCGGTATTTGAATGTAATGCAAAATCTATGTAAAGCGCTTTGATTAAAAAACGCTATAAAATATAAATGCACCATTTACCATTCATCGTGTACGTTGTGTAATCAGTTAGAGAGAGCCAAGTTAATTCACCCTTTGTCAGCCTTCTGACTGGCTTTTTTGTCCCACCCAGTAACAGAGCGACATGGGGTGGGACTTGACAAAGGGTGAATTAACGTGTTACATGTCATGAATCCCCACCTACCTGTAGATGAATTGTAGGCGTGGCCGATGTTGGTGAAGACCTTCTTGTAGACCAGGGTGGTGGTATCATCAAACGGTCCCACTGTCCTGTCACTCAGACCAGCAGAGAAGGCCACCTTTGGTCTGTCTGTCACCACATGGAGGAGAAGGATCACATTGTTTAGGCTATTATAAAAGAATGATCGCTGTTGCTGTCCCAGAGTTGGTATTTTGTATTGTATTCTTTCCGGTTTTGTTGAAGATTTGGTTGGTGTACTGCCTTGTATATTTTATTTATTGATTTTTACTTCGCTATAGTGCCATCTACTGTTCTGGTTGTGTCATATATTGCAGGGGCATATATCACATGACTATTCACAGTAGCATTAAACTCACCTGTGGGGCTCAAGCACACATACCAGAACAAACACAGAGGTACAGGGCTGAGATAGGAGCTCTCATGCTGCAGAATAACCTGCTGTAACTACTCCTAAAATTGATGGCAGAAGGCCACAAGGTACGTCACCTTTTATTTTTTATTTTATTGCGACTGTAGGTCGCAGATTAGTATCACAGCTCTGAGCTCGTCCGTATGTGTGTATCTCTGTGTGTCTGTCACGCCTGACACTGTGGTTCTATGGGTTTGTCGCTCTGACATCATGCCCTGATGTCACTGTGATGTCAGGGGAACCTCTCTGAACAGAATGAGTTTGCCGCTCTGACATCACGCTCTGGCTTCACTGTGATGTCACACTAACAGAATCCCTTTTATGCCCATATATGGAGTTCCCTGATGTCATCAATATTAAGCCCATATCTAACAGGACTTCATATGGGAATGCCCATATATGGAGGCCACATGGGCCACATACCACACTAACAGAATTCATATATGGCCAAGACAGAAGACAGCCCATATCTGTGTGGCTGCCTGGTTCTACAAACAGGGATCTCCATGTATGGGCATAAAAGGGTATGATGTCAGATGTCATATAACGAATAACTGAGTAAACATGTTTGGGCTCTCACAGCATATCTCCATATACAGTACATGGATCTCCATATATGGGTACCAGGGGTCTCCATATATGGGTAACTGGTCCGATATACATCACTGGCCAGATGGCCAAGACCTGGCGCGACCTCGCCCTTTAGCCCTGAGGCGTTTTACTAGTTGTTTATTGTAGGCTACAACTTAATTTCTTTGCACTGGTTTTTGATATTGTACATACACTACAAATATGGACTTGAAGGGGATGGCAGCAAAGGTGGCAGCCACCCAGGACAGTGATGATAACTGTTTTATAGTTAATGGTGTTGAGAAATGGTTGTTTTTGTTGTTTACATTTCAGTTTTCATAGTGTGAACGTAGCAACATTAAACCCATGACAACCATGAGTCAGAGCGTGCCTTCTTTCTGCCTGGATGAAATCAGCTTTAGGAGCAGTTATAATCACATTGTTTAGATCAGGGGTCTTCAACGTTTTCAGGCCAAGGAAGGACCCCTTAGTTGAGAGAGAGAGATGAAGCAGGGACCCCCACAACCTGTTCATAGATTCCATATAGTTTAATTGTTTGACAGCACAATCATCAGTGTATGTTGGATTCATGTCAATTTGTGTTTTCCACGATATGTAACCACTTGAACAGTCAATACGTAATAAACTTGACCATTCACTCTGTACTTAGTCTGCTCTTTTTTCCCTCTACCCCAACCAACCTCTTTGCTTAAAATAGCCGATCTACAAGCTCACAACGCCTCGCAGCGTTGTGTAGATCCCGGACCCCCTGTTGAAGACCCCTGGTTTAGATTATTATAAAAGCAGGTCCCTGCTGTTGGGTGGAAACTATTGTTATCTTAAAAAGGATTTAAATTGGTGACAATAGCCGATCTACAAGCTCAGAACCCGCATTGTGTTATGGAGCGGCTATTTTCAAGCAGTTTTGTATGCCTTTATTGACAGGGAAGTGAAGTTAGACAGGAAACAGGGAGGGAGAGATGGGGAGTGACACGCAGCGAAGGCCGTTGGGATCGGGACTCGAACCCGCAACGTGCTGTCAGGCTACATTGGAGCCTGAGTGCCCGGTCCACTAGGCCAGCAGCCCGGGCCTATTTTAACAACTTCAGTGTGACACTGCAAGTTGTATGAAGAAGTAGGGCATTCAAAAAAAAAAACGTAAAATTGTAGTACATAAGCTTACAGTATAGCCTACTGTACATCCAACTATCAGCTTCAACAAGACAAAGCAGGCCAATGAAACAGTCACCCTACCTTATTTCATGGAATATTATAGGCATTACATTTAGTTTGACTCGGTTCCAATATATATTGTGAAAAAAAGCCGAACTACAAGCTCACAATGCCTCACAGTGCAAGCTTGTAGATCGGCTATTTTCATAACGTTTGCTTCTTCCTTGTGTAATATTTGACAATTTGGTATTAAAAAGGTCTTAAAAGTCATTATTGTCACTTTAGACATAGGCCTATACCCTGTATACGCTTACAGTTGGTTTGTTTACCTTTGAGTTGGACAACAATGTTGCACGTTAAGCTAATCATCAAAACTCAATCAAAACTGTTGTCTTGTTGTTCACATTACCTTCACTGGTGCTCAGCCTGGTATGAAGGTCCTCAACGCTGGTGCTCAGCCTGGTATGAAGGTCCTCAACGTGGCTCTCGCTGATGTTGAGTCTGGTCTTCAGGTGTCTGAGCTCCGTCTCACTGGCGCGCAACTTGGCCGCCGTCGCTGAAAGAACATGACAGGAGAGAGTTAGATGTTATACTGTGACACATGTTAAGCACCTTCCAGCTCAGTGGTTTTCATCCAATGGGGCTGGGACCACCAGTGGTCCTTGAAGGGGCCCGGGCTCCAGGTGGTCCTCAGCAAAATGATGGAGAGTTGGTAACCAAATCGACCCGTATAGGTAACCCTTGAGAGCATTAAAGTATTGTTATCTGCATTACCCATTTTACAATAAATCTACACAATTGGAATGTAGAATTGTTATTTGTTAATTGTTATTTTGATCAACATTTGTCTGTGATATATCTCAATACAGTATGGAATTGTGGGCAAAACCGTATCCAAAATATTCCGTTTTGGGTCTCAGAGGCTAAATCTTATCAAATGTGATTATTTTGGGGGGATCCCAGTTCACATTAGGATTAATTTGGAGCGTCACAGCCTGAAAAGTTTAGGAACCCAATTGTGCTCCATAATTCAACCACATTTAGCAAAACAAGCATGATGGCCTCTTATCAGCCCATCCATCCTAACCTGCTCCCTGCCCCCGTATGTAGTTCACCAAGATCCTCAGCACGCGCAGGTCGGTCAGTAAGGTCCTTTGCTCCCTGGCTTCTCTCTCGCTGGCCGCCAGACGGACCTCCGTGGCCCTCAGCCTCTCACGCTGCACCGCCACGGTGGCTCCCAGCCTGTGCACGGTGTCTCTGAGGTCCCTCAGCTCAGCCCAGATGTCAGGCGGTGAGGAGGAGGGGGTACCCGGGCCTTCCAGGGCTGTCATGATTATTATGACATTTTACATGGCGATTATTTGTCACTCAAATAACTGCGATTAACGATTTAATTGCATTTTTGTTGTTGACATTACATTTCTGTTTGGCTTGTATGTTTTGAAGTTGCACATGGCATAAATGACACATAACCTAAATATACAAAGAAATGACTGACATACAACTTTATACTTTGATTATACATTGATAGTGGAAATAGCCAATCTACTGTACAAGCTTACATCACTTGTAGATCTGCCATTTCCACTATTTTCGATCATTTTTCAACATGGAAACGATTATAACGATTATGTCAAATAATTGCGATTAGACGGTTGTGTAATAATTTTGACAGGCCTACCTGGGCCCACCTTGCTCTCGCTCCCCTCGACCGTCCCGCTCTCTCCCTGAGCCCCAGCGAGCCCAGACAGTGCAGTGAACAGTGACACAAGCAGCACCTCACAGCCCTTCATCCTGAAAACTGAGTCACTAAAGATATGTTGAAGCTGCCTTTTATACAGTACTCTCCTATAGCTATACTGTAGCCTACCTCATAAGGAACACAGGACATCTCGTTGTGCCCAGTGGAAAGTTAGCGTACTGTACACACACGCCGAGTACAACATATAAAGTCGATGTCACGTACGTGATATGAGCTGGGAACGTTGTCGAATGTCCTGGCTCTGAGAAGAGTGGGTGTGGATGTGTTTAATGTAATCAGCTGATAATAATAATAATATTAAATAAGTGTAGTAGGGTTTGTTATTATGGTGTGCATGTGTCTCGCTGATTTGAAAAAGTGTGCCTTGAGATGTCCAGACAAACTAACCGATCACTTTTAAAATGGATTGATATTTCTTCGACGGACACATTTTCTCTGTCTAAAGATGTTACGTTATCTTAGGTTTGTTTGTCCAGTACAAACATGTACTGATCCACTGTCATCTGCGTCAGCAAAGCATACAGTATACTGTATCATCGTCGGGCAGAAACCTTGTATCTCCTAGTTTCAAAATAGTCTGTTCTTTTGTAAATTAAAGTCCTACTTCATCATACAAGAGTGTTGCACACAAGGAGTGAAAATAGCAGATCTACAAGCACACAATCGTCTATTTTCACTCGTTTAACTTGTTTTTTTTTACATAATAACAAAAAAAGAAACGGCTTTAAGGTTTCTACCCGACAGCAACAAGGTTTCAAATTAAAAAATATCAAAAGAAGCAGATCTACAAGCTCACACGTTCTGAGTTGGTCCTGGATGTGACACTCTTGATGTTGTTGTTTGACGCTGTATAGTCTAATCATTAATTTATCAAAAGTTTATAACATGTAGATAGGAGGTTTCTGCCTGGCAGCAGTAATGTGCTTGCTGACACCATGGCCATGCTTTATCAGATGACCAGATGAAACTGTTGAAGAACAACCTATCTATACACTGTAAACACATCATAACATCACATTTTAATCATTCACACCATACTCTGTTCCTGTCTTCATATTTCCTTCTGGTACAGTAGGCCACTGATTCAGTTAATTTGGTCGACTAAGACCGAGACTAAAACTATCTTGATATTTAGTCGACTGGGATTTCAGATGACTAAAATAGGGCTAAAACTAAATGGTGTGTTAACATTTTATAAAAGACTAAGACTGAATCAGAATTTGCTGTCAAAATGAACACTGATTTCAATACCATAAATGAACTGCCAATGAACCGGAAACGTGTGTAGTGCGGCTGTTTGCGAGTGACAACTGATGTAATATACAATGAGTTATGATTTTGTATCATGGATAAATCGATACAAGTGTGACGGAGAGAGTCGCAGCCCCAGCCTTGAAGCGTCAAAAGTCTAGTATCTCCCCTGGGCCAAAAAGATGTCTCTTTGGTCTAGTGGTTAAGATATTGGACTTGCGTGCGGGAGATCCGGGTACGAAGCCGGGTGGGGAGGTTTGGATCATTTCCGTTACACAAGGAAATGTATTTCAAAATGTATAAATAATCCTTATTAATGAGTAATTTGTAGATTAGGATTAGGAACTACGCTCCAAACACTGATATAATGAGGACTTTCTACAAGGAAACTTAATCAAGTTTTGTGATAAAACGAAAAAGAAAATGCAATGTAGTCTATTACTTTAACTGCAGGAAATTGATTTATTGAAGTAAATGTGCAATACAGCGAAATAGCAATGACATTGTGTAACAGATTAATAACATGATAATGAGCAGTAGCCTGGTTAATAAACCAGACACCCCCTGGCGGTAGTGGTGGTGTTGTGGTCTGGTCCTTCACATTTAATAATCTTTTTCCACCAGCCCTCAGAAAGGGCGAGCCAATCAGGGCTGTAGGCTTGGGGCACGTGGTGGGTGGTGGCCTGGTTCAAAACCATTCAGCCAATCAGGCGAGTGTGTGTATTCAAACATATTCCCCCCTCCACTCTATTACAGACTTCAAACAGTCCCTAGTTGATGCTTTCATTGAACTAACGAGCTATTGACACTTGTATGGCTCAATCAATTACCACAGCTCACAACCCCTTTGAAGTAACCCCTTTGAAGCAATTGAGAGCAAGTCACCTTGACATTTTTTAAACCACCCCTTGGAAATGAAAATTCTGCTCCCAGGTCCAGACTAATATCCAACACGCAGTGAGGAATTAGTATGAGCAACGCCAGGCTAAATGAGCAGTAGCCTATGATAATAAACAATCACTTTGATGGAATCATCATGAAACTAAAGTTCCAAAAGATAAAGCAAATGTAACCTCAAAATATAATAACAATTACAACATTATTGTCTACACATTATCTTATGCTGGATGTTAATATGTATTTTCAGGTATTTTACCTCTTAAACCACCAATCCTTAGTAAACTTCACCTTTGGCTCTAATAAAAATAAAAAATAAATCATCTTCGTAGAACACACTACTGCACAGCAATCGTCCTTCTTGTGCTGATTTTCAATTCAGTGACATCCCCTCCCCCACTGAAAAGGAACCCCAAATAATCGAAGACGCCTCAGGGCGACATGCGATGTCGAGCCAATTCTTGGCCATCTGGCCAGTGATTGTATATCGGACCATGCCAGTTGCCCATATATGGAGATCCATGTACTGTATATAATAGATCCTTTTCATGCCCATACATGGAGATGATCCCTGTCTGAACCAGCCGCACAGATATGGGCATTCCCATATGAAGTCCTGTTAAGTACCATGCATAGTAGTACATAAACAACGCGGGGATACATAACGAATGGAGACGGAGAGTACTTTGATCCGGTCTCTCCGTAGCTCCGGACGTAATTGTCTCTGTCCGTAACGTTACGGACAACACTCAACCTAACGGATTAAAACCGATAAAAACGTACACATGAAGTACCCGTGGCGAACTTTTGTCAACCGTGGGGGCAGTAGAGGGAGAAATGTTTCGTCTTTTTTTCTGGTATCCATTTCGTAGTAGGAGGAAGTAAAAAATAAATAAATCACAAAGTAACGCTGAACAGTGAACAAGCCGTTCAGGACGCAGACCTGTTGCCACTTGTACAACTGCAGTGCACACAGCAGCAGCGGAGGCAGAACGCAGAAGCAGCAAAGTGCCAGTGTCAGATCATGATACCATTTTAAATGATTATGATTGGTTTTAAAAGTTGTTCTACTTTATCCAAATAATAATATTAATAATAGGCTTAATAACAGCATTTTCCGACGGCGACGGCGTGCAGGGACATCAACTATGGAGTGAAAATAGAGTACGATACCATTGAAAGAACGCACAGCACGGCTGTAGGCTATTTACTTAATGCATGTAATCGCCGATGCCTATCAACATGTTTGCTCATTGGGAAGATGCATTTGGGTGCCATCTATTGGATACAGTATGTAATTGAACCGTATATAACACAGAGAACGGATGGAACTATGCATGTAGACGCAATTACCGTAAGTTCCTCCTCAACCCCAAACGTACACAAAATCATCCATCCGTAACTATAAATGGCCCTTTAGATATGGGCTTAATATTGATGACTTCAGGTTAATTGACTTACTGAAGCTTTTACCACATGTATCACAGGTGTATGGTTTTTCTCCAGTGTGAATGCGATGGTGAATCTTGAGGTGAGCTAAGTGATAGAAGCTTTTGCCACACGTAACACAGGTGTAAGGTTTTTCTCCAGTGTGGTGACGCTGGTGTGTCTTCAGGGTACCTGACTGACGGAAGCTTTTGCCACACGTAACACAGGTGTAAGGTTTTTCTCCACTGTGGAGACGCTTGTGTGTCTTCAGGGTACTTGAGTATTTGAAGCTCTTGCCACATGTACCACACATGTAAGGTTTTTCTCCACTGTGGACAAGCTGGTCTGTCTTCAGGTGACTTGACCAACTGAAGCTTTAGTCACATTTATCACAGGTGTAAGGTTTTTCTCCAGTGTGAATGTGATGGTGAATCTTGAGGTGGCGATGCTGGTGTGTCTTCAGGTGACATGAGTAATTGAAGCTCTTGCCACATGTACTGCAGGTGTATGTTTTTCTCCAGTGTGAATGTGATGGTGAGTCTTAAGGTGAGCTAACTGACTGAAGTTTTTGCCACATGTATCACAGGCGTAAGGTTTTTCTCCAGTGTGGATACGCTGGTGTGTCTTCAGGGTACCTGACTGACTGAAACTCTTGCCACAGTTACAGGTGTAATGTTTTTCTCCACTGTGGATACGCTGGTGTTTCTTCAGGGTACTTGGATCATTGAAGCTTTTGCCACATGTATCACAAGTGTAAGGTTTTTCTCCACTGTGGATACGCTGGTGTGTCTTCAGGTTACCTGACATATTGAAGCTCTTGCCACATGTATCACAGGTGTATGGTTTTTCTCCAGTGTGAATGCGATAGTGAATCTTGAGGTAGGCTAACTGACTGAAGCTTTTGCCACATGTACCACAGGAGTAAGGTTTTTCTCCACTGTGGACAAGCTGGTGTGTCTTCAGGGTACTTGGGAAATTGAAGCTCTTGCCACATGTACTGCAGGTGTAAGGTTTTTCTCCACTGTGGATACACTGGTGTGTCTTCAGGTTACCTGACTGACTGAAACTCTTGCCACAGTTACAGGTGTAAGGTTTTTCTCCACTGTGGATACACCGGTGTGTCTTCAGGTTAATTGACTGACTGAAGCTTTTGCCACATGTATCACAGGTGTAAGGTTTTTCTCCACTGTGGATAAGCTGGTGTGTCTTCAGGGTACTTAACTGACTGAAGCTTTTGCCACATGTATCACAAGTGTAAGGCTTTTCTCCAGTGTGGATACGCTGGTGTGTCTTCAGGTTACATGAGAAATTGAAGCTCTTGCCACACGTAACACAGGTGTAAGGCTTTTCTCCAGTATGGATACACTGGTGTGTCTTCAGGTCACCTAACACATTGAAACTCTTGCCACAGTCTTTACAGCTGTGACTTGTCTTCCCTGCATAAGTTCGCTGACGTGTTTTTACTTCCCCTGGTTGAGTTCCGGTCTCGGTAAGCTGCTGCTCTGAGCTCTGAGATGTTGCTGGGTGTGAGTCTACTTGTGTCTGGCTGTTAGCTCCAGAGCTGGTAGTGGTCCCCTGACCAGCTGCTAGAGAGAGAGAGAGAGAGAGAGAGAGGGAGAGAGGGAGAGAGGGAGAGAGGGAGGGAGAGGGAGAGAGTTCTATAAGGTGTACACAGAAGCATCAAAAGTACTTAGAACATTTGGATCTGCTACTTTTGATCCTTTCGAATTTGAATCCTGGAAAGTAACAGTTTTGGACATACAGTGTGAGGAAATAATGATAAACAAATCTGTTGTGTCGATTATTTCGGCCATGTTGTCGTTGTGTGCGTGCGTGTGTGTGCGTGTGCGTGTGCGTGTGTGTGTGTGTGTGTGTGTGTGTGTGTGTGTGTGTGTGCGTGTGTGCATGTGTGCATGTGTGCTTGCGTGTGTGTGACTGACATTCCACATCTGTGATGGGGCCGTTCAGAACTGTCCACCAGGGGGCATCAGAGCTCAGGTGTTGACTCAGGACTGCCGGGTGGCAGGGATGGGCGTGGAGGTGAGGAAATATGTTGTCAGCGCACAGACTGCAATCACTGCTGGATACCTGACACACACACACACACACACGCGCGCACGCACACACACACACACACACACACACACACACACACACACACACACACACACACACACACACACACACACACACACACACACACACACGCAGTTTTTATATGGTGAAAGAAATCCAAATGCCCTTTCCATGCCACACCTGAAGGCAGCATTCAAGAGAATTGCCAAACTCCTGAACTTGAATGTAGCATCATACTGTATGTTAAAAGAATTGCCCTCTCTCTCTCTCTCTCTCTCTCTCTCTCTCTCTCTCTCTCTCCCTCTCTGTGTAGAAATCCATGCCGTTACGCCACATTTCCAGTATTGACATGATCATGCTTAGTTCAGTGTGGTATCAAGCACTGAAAATAGCCAACCTCCAAGCTCTCAACGCGTCGCAGCGTGATGCATGAGCTTGGACTCGAAGGTCTGCTATTTTTGATATTTTCACCAAAAGGCCCTTTTAGAAATGCCAGCCCCTGCCTCTCTAACATTCTCTGCACGTCCCTGGCTGACTGTGATAAGGCTTGTATTAAACTTGTGCATAGCTAAGTATCAGTTATAGGCTATAAGTCTAACCCTAGTTGGGCTCGCCCCCTAGTGGTCTGTTTGCAATGAATCAAATATTAGATACATCATTATGCGGTTGAAACCCCAAATAATTGATGAAAGAAAATTCTCAATGGATTCTGTTACTATTGGGTATGATAAACAACATACTAAAAGTTTAGGAAGAAATAACGACCAGAAAGGCATCATTTTCTAGATGGCGTCCACAATGTCTGCCGGGAGCAAAACATGCCTGGAAACTGGGTTTTAATGTGTAGAAAAATATGCACTTTGTAACTAGCTTTTGCTCCCCTGCGGTTTTCAAAATCCGCAGGGGAGCACCCCTTGCAGGAATCGAACCCAGGATATTTTAGCTGTGAGGCGACAGCACTACCGACAGCGCCACCATGCCCCTTGGGTAGTAGGCTATTTAAGCTTTGTACGGCGACGGCAGATGACAATGACAACCGGAAATGATCAGCACTCAATAGATCAACCTGCCGCCGTAGCAGCCGTCTGTACTACGCCAGAAGGTCCCTTTCCACGTTGCGCCTAAAACGTCTGCTCCAGAGACGTGTCGCCATGGGAACCAAAGCTTTCAGTGAAAGAAGTGGGACCCCGTCGCCGACGGCTCTTTGATTAACGAGTTGGTCTGCAACGGCGATTGCATCATAGCAGCCGTAGTCCCGCCTCACGTCGCGGTAGGAGAAACGGGCTCCTTAAATTCCCCAATGTAAAACAATGGAAATGTCACCAGATCCACTGACCTCTGTTGTGCAGTGCTCTGCCGGGCCAGCGGGGGGCGATGTGACATTGTCTCCTCCTCCTCCGCTGCTGTTGCTGCTGCCGTGATCCTCTGTGCTGCTCTCTGTTTGGAGAGCGGTTTTCTGAGGTTCCTTCTCAGCCGCCTCCTCAAACTTCAGTCTCTCCAGATCTCTCTCGAATTCCTCCTCGAGATTTATCTTCTGCAGTTCCCTTCCCACGATGTCATCAAGCTCCTCCTGAAAGGTCTTCTGACATGACATTTAAAATGTATTTATTTTAGGCATTTTTTCATGTTTCTTGACCTCAATTACACATAAAAAAAAGAACTATCAACATTCAGTGGTTTTTCTGTAATCTGTAGTTTTTTGAATAATTAGGCTCAGAAAAGTGAGTTCATTGGCCTCCCGGCGTATGCATCAGTGTCAGGTGGGGAGTGGTTGTAGGGGAGGCTGTATCACCTTTGCTGTTACTTTCCTCTGTGTTTGTATCGTTCCAATTCACCATTTACCATTTATCACTTTGGTTGTTGTGTTCCAAAAGAGGCGACAATTAACATGAAAGTTCCTGAACTACGACACCTACAGGAATCTATAGGTGTATTATCTCTGTAAGTCAAAAGGCCTCAGAACACAGAGAGAGAGAGAGAAGAAACCCTGCCATGGCTCACTGGAGTGTAGTTTTCAGTTAAAACATTTTAAGGGACAAAGACTTATGTTATGGTAAAAACAGCAAGTCATAATTGCTTGAACCTAGCCTGGTTCCAGACCCGGAATCGCTAGCCACGCCCCTTTAAAAATGTGTTTTGGCGATTCAGGGGTCTGGTGATGCTCTCATTGAAGTGGTTTTCCTCAGTTGAAATTCCAAACGAGCAAATCAGCGTTGCTTTAACTCGATGATGCCGGGGCTTGTGAGCAGAGAGGGTGGGGTTTTCCCAGAACTCATGTGCAATTCCAAGTAACCCAGCACCATTCCCAAATATAAAACATTGCGTCGCCCTCCCGGTAACATGCAATCGTATCGATCTCGCTATATGAAACATCAGTAGCAGACATGTTTTACTGTGTTTGATTACTAGTTCGTAGCGCTCCTATTCTGCCTGTTTCTTTGGTTAGCAAGTAGCAAGCAACAGGCTAGCCAGCCACATAACACCAATAACAACTACGCCATCTGTTTTGCTACTGTTGTGATTGGTCAGGCGATGAACCAATCGCAGAAGACTCCCTCTTTGGCAACGCCCATCCCAGAAACTACTGCAGATGGAAGCGATTTCAGACTGAATAAAAAAGTGAAACGAAATGTCAATTACTGTAAGGCTGAGTGTCAGGCTAGCTTGAACCTCCTTCACTCTCTGCAGTTCAAAGTCAGTGTCCTCCCGAACCTCCAGTCTCCACGGTTCCTTCTTCTTCATCACGTCTTCTGCTGACTGTAAGAAGGCAAAGCTTGTTCACTTAAGGCTGAAGCGATGCCCCAATCTGAACCCTCATATAGCTGTAACATACAAGGAACATTGAGGACATGCAGGGAACATGGCAGTGACAGGCAGCAGTTTCCATCACATGATATATGTGCTAGGGGTGTAACGATACATTTTAATAGCGATTCGATACATATCACGATACATGGTTGCCGATACGATACATGGACAATATTGGTTTATTCATGGCGATACGATACGATTCGATTTAATTATTTAAAATCGATAAAGTAACTGGTTAGAAAAGAAATTAAATCTGTGTGAAAGGTGTGGATAGTGCAGGTTTTTAAGGGAAACATGTAATATTATGGATATAAATAAGTAAACACAGTGATTATCTGCCAAATACATGGACATAGTATATTGACAAACCTGCACCTTGACATGAACCCAGAGATTACACACGTTTATTGATAGACCAGTGTAGCTCTATGGAATGGAAAAGTAATTAACCCCCTCCTTTAAATTTTGTCTTCATAAAAATGCTAAATACAATGTACAAGTAGGTAATATCGATACAATCGATTCTTTGCACTGCCGATTCGATACGATACAAAATAAAACGATACGATTCGATTTTAGCTGTTTTCATTTCGATATACTTCGATTTTTTTAAGTTAAAAACGATATTTCGATACAGTTACTATATCGTTACACCCCTAATATGTACCATGCTTAAAGGAGTAGTTCACCACTTTTCAACCTGTCTTCATATAATAGGTCCTCACTAATGTTCATGATAAAATATCACAATTTTTTTCTACCGAGTCCAAGTCTCCTAGGAGAGCTATGGGAAGTTCAGAATCCATCGTCTTGTGACATCATCATTTTCCAAAAAAAAAAAAATTATCAGAACAATGGCTTCCACTTTAAAATTGCAACTTTTCAGGAATAGAAAGCCTGCAGTTTCTATAAGCTGGATTGGCAATCGATGATGTCACAAGACGACGGGTTTCTGACCTGCCCACAACCCTCCTCTGAGAGAATAATAATAATAATAATAATAATATTTATTTACTATTTTTGAGTGAGGACCAATTCTATGAACATAGGTTGAAAAGTGGTGGAGTGCCCCTTTAAGTACCAGGCAATTAAAGCTAATGGAACATGACATCCTCCTTTAGTGCATCCACTTACAATGGCTCTTTCGAACGACTGTCATTTCGACAAAGGAGCGTCGGGAGGGTTAGCGACACACCCCACAGAGGTTAGGTTTAGGGTAAGGGTCAGAGTTGGGTGCATTAGGCTAATGAGATAATCTTTCTACATCCACCCGCAAATTCTGTCCGCCGGTTCCCCAACACATTGGTCGTCTTGAAGCAGCTGTTATACAGAAATATATAATGCATGCTATGCTGAACGACATACACTTAATGTCATCTTTTCAAAATGCATATTTACCGTGCTGTTTGTGTCTTCATGCTTAGTTCGCCATACATATTGCGCAATCCATGGGAGTCCCGCGAATGCCGCGAAGCGATTCAAGTCGCGAATGGGAGGTGACAACTGCGTGCAAGCACAGCATGCAACGAGGGGGAGGGGGCAGTGAGAGAGAGAGAGAGAGAGAGAGAGAGAGAGAGAGAGAGAGAGAGAGAGAGAGAGAGAGAGAGAGAGAGAGAGAGAGAGAGAGAGAGACAGGGGTGGGCCCTGTGTACAAGGATTCACTGCCTTATTTTGTGCTTTAACTATTGAAAAATAGCAGATATACAAGCTCACAGCGCGGCACTCGGTGAGCTTGTAGATCTGCTATTTTTTGAAAAATCATGAAAATTGGTGCGGAGTTTGAATATTTCAAATCCTTCTAAGGTTTTTTTTTTTAAAACCTACGTTTATGTCAATGGTGCTCAAATATGTTCATGTGAAGGACCCCTACGGACCCCTATCTCAAAATATTTAGTTCCAGGGACCCTCCAGAAGCAAAATTTTAGTTACAAATGTTCACATTCAAAGATTTGCACACATTTTCATGACTTTTCAAAAATAGCAGATCTACAAGCTCGCAGCGTGGCACTCGGTGCAACGCACCCCTCCACCTTGGGCCCTATAACTCAGTCCCACTTCCCTCCCCCTTGTGACGCCCCGGAGAGAGAGACAGGGGGAGGGGGGAGAGAGACACACAGACAGACAGACACACAGACAAACAAACAGACAGACAGACAGAGAGAGAGAAAGAGAGAGAGAGAGCAAAAGAGTTTGTTCCCAAACCTTGCCTCCTCCCTCCGTGTGTGCATGCAGCTACTGCACTTGCACAATGTACAATTGACAAAACATCTTTTTACGGTCTATGGGTTTGACGCTCTGACATCATGCTCTGATGTCACTGTGACACATCACTGTGACATCACAGGTGGACTCAAAGGCAGGTTTTTTGTTGACATGTCGATTCCTGCCACTGTCGTCCACATCATGTTCAGGCACGATACCCTCTGCCTGCTGCAGCAGATGTCCACTAGTCCATATATGGGTATTCCCCAGAATCCCTTTTATGTCATCAATATTAAACCCGTATCTAATAGAACTTCATATGGGAATGCCCGTTTATGGACTTTTATTTTAATTTATTCTCTCCCTCAATATGTGGAACTGACTACCATCACCATATATGTAAGTCTATATATGAGTATTCCTCAGAATCCCTTTCATGCCCATATATGGAGATCCCTGATACATCACTGGGCAGATGGCCAAGTCATGGCCCATATCTGTGTGGCTGGTTCGGATAGGGATCTCCATGTATGGGCATAAAAGGGATTGGTTAACCGATCACTTTTAAAATGGATTGATATTTCTTCGACAGACACATTTTCTCTGTCTAAAGATGTTACGTTATCTTAGGTTTGTTTGTCCAGTACAAACATGTACTGATTCACTGTCATCTGCGTCAGCAAAGCATACAGTATATCGTAGGCAGAAAGCTTGTATCTCCAAGTTTCAAAATAGTATGTTTCTTCGTAAATTAAAGCCCTACTTACTTCATCATACAAGAGTGTTGCACAAAAGGAGTGAAAATAGCAGATCTACAAGCACACAATCGGCAATTCTCACTCGTTTAACTTTTTCTTTTCTTTTTTAATAATAACAAACAAAGAAACGGTTTTAAGGTTTCTACCCGACAGCAACAAGGATTCAAAAGTATAAAAAATTCAAAAATATCAAAGGTAGCAGATCTACAAGCTCACACGTTCCGAGTTGGTCCTGGATGTGACACACTTGATTCTTTTGTTTGACGCTGTATAGCAGGGTTCCCCAATTAGTTCTCCCCAAGGGCCGAATTATGTCTAGGCTACCAAGCCGAGGGCCACAACATTGAATTATGTCTAGGGTACCAAGCCGAGGGCCACAACATTGAATTATGTCTAGGGTACCAAGCCGAGGGCCACAACATTGCAGGCGGCGACGGTGGCGTTCCTGCTACTCCAGCGACAGTTCAGATATTGTCGTTGTCGGGTGAAAATCGCCGCAAATGGCCCGCGGGTCGCCTATTGGGGAACCCTGTTGTATAGTCTATGATCATTAATTTATCAAACATGTAGATAAGAGGTTTCTGCCTGGCAGCAGCAATGTGCTTGCTGACACCATGGCCATGCTTTATCAGATGACCAGTGATACCAGATAAACTGTTGAAGAACAACCTATCTATACACTGTAAACACATCATAACATCACATTTTAATCATTCACACCCTACTCTGTTCCTGTCTTCATATTTCCTTCTGGTACAGTAGGCCACTGATTCAGTGTTCATTTGGTCGACTAAGACCAAGACTATAACTATTTTTGATATTTAGTCGACTGGGATTTCAGATGACTAAAATAGGGCTAAAACTAAATGGTGTGTTAACATTTTATAAAAGACCTAGACTGAATCAGAATTTGCTGTCAAAATGAACACTGATTTCAATACCATAAATGATCTGCTAATGAACCGGAAACGTGTGTAGTGCGGCTGTTTGCGAATATATCATATATGAGTTATGATTTTGTATCGAGGATAAATCGATATAAGGAAATGTATTTCAAAACATATAAATAATCCCTATTAATGAGTAATTTGTAGATTAGGATTCTACACACCAAACCAGTCGTGTCAGTTCAGAAAAAACTACGGTATGCAACAGGCATGATAACATTTTTTAAGAAGTACATTTTATTTCATTTTTATTTTTTCGGTTGTTCAAGTGCAGCTAAACTTTGCATGTTAGTAAACGTGCCACAATTAACAATAATGCATTGCACCTGTGCAGCTGACCTATGGAACCTGGGAATATACCATTTTGTCAAGATGGGGAGAATACAAGTATGGAGAATATAATTATAATTGCAAATTTTGCATTTGTAGTTATTTTACTGTAATTTAACAACATAATAACCAGAACAGATAGACAAAGAGACATTCATGGATTTATATTTAAAAGTAACTTTTATTTTACCTCCTGGACCCAGGGTATGGCAGCTGCATACCCCTGCCATACCCAATTGACGCCCCTGCACCAAACACTGATACAATGAGGACTTTCTACAAGGCATGGCAGAGAGATAGCCTATCAATGGAAACTTAATCCAGTTTTGTGATAAAACGAAAAATAAAATGCAATGTAGTCTATTACTTTAACTGCAGGAAATTGATTTATTGAAGTAAATGTGCAATACAGCGAAATTGCAATGAAATCGCGTAGCAGAGATTAATAACATGATAATGAGCAGTAGCCTATGATAATAAACAATCACTTTGATGATAATACAAATTGAATCATCATGAAACTGAAGTTCCAAAAAATAAACGAAATGTAATATAAAAATATAATAATAATTAAAAAAATATCGTCTACACATTATCTTGTATGTTGAATTCATGTTAATATGTATTTTCTGATATTTGGTCTCTTCTTAAACCACCATTCCCATATGTCCTGTTAGATATGGGCTTAATATTGATGACATCAGGGATCTCCATATATGGGCATAAAAGGGATTCTGAGTGGTTCCCATGACATCACAACATACAATATATTTTAAGCCCATACATGGAGATCCCTGGATCTTCATATATGGGCATAAAAGGGATTCTGGGAAATGCCAATATATGGACTTTTACGCAGGTGATGTCACCTGTGATGTCACAGTCATGTGTCAAGGGAACCAACCCATAGACTGTAAAAATGTCTACACACACGTCTACACGCAGACAAGCTGTGACATTTCTCATGGTAAACTGTGACCTTCGGTCGCAACAATAAAAATACCCTGTCTGGGTTTATATTCTCAGTAATGGCCTGCCCCCAGCTGATTATCCCTTGCTCAATGGTGGCGTTTCCATAAAGCCTCTAAATGCGCATTTAAGGCTTATTCGCAAAATCTTTTTATGGAAACACTTCAAAATGAGAATAAACTTTCATAATCCGCAAAAAAAATTATCCGCTTGGAGGAGGTGGATTTTGAGGCTTTATCGAATAAACTAAATGCACATTTGTGAATGGAAACGGGTCAGACAATGAATGCAAATAAATTATGACTTTCTGGTCCATATCGTCCTCCTATAACACTTTCCCCCGCCGCTTAAAGGGCCAGCACACCTCTGATCTTATTTTATTGTTGTTTGAGACCAAGATCAACACAATCCTGAGTTATTTTGTTGTGTTCAATCTGTGTTTTGAGATATTTTAGTATTTCAGCATGAATGATGATGCATTTTGCATCATATGATGCAGCATGATGACTCACTCAACACAGATTGAACACAAAAAATAACTCAGGATTGTGTTGATCTTGTCCCAAACAACAATAAAATAAGATCTGGTTGTCCCAGAGGTGAACTGGCCCTTTAATCTTCTTAATACGCATTTCTGATAATTTGCTTCCCTAATTTGAATAAGTTTATGGAAACATGGCCATAATGTTGTGTGTAACCACCTCCCTACCAACGCACAGCTGTTTAACCACTTCAACCCCAGCCTCTGGGCTCTATGCTGTACTAGTGTCTTTTCTGCTTTCTGCTGTTAAGCTTTTGCTGAAAACATCTGACCGAGAAACTCACAAAGCAACATGTTGCGCAAAAGCAGATGCTGGGCTTTAAGTGGTTAATTCTCAGACTGTTTACAATGGACATGTTTTCCCTTGGTGTGGATAAGCTGGTGTGTCTTCATGCTCTCTGACCTACTGAACCTCTTGTTACACTGATTACAGGTGTAACGATGTTTCTCCAGCATGGCGACGCTGGTGAGTCTTCAGGGTACTTGACTGACTGAAGCTTTTGCCACATATATCACATGCGTAAGGTTTTTCTCCACTGTGGATACGCTGGTGTGTCTTCAGGGTACTTGACTGACTGAAGCTTTTGCCACATGTATCACATGCGTAAGGTTTTTCTCCAATGTGGATACGCTGGTGTGACTTAAGGTTAATTGACTGGCCGAAGCTCTTGCCACATGTACTGCAAGTGTAAGGTTTTTCTCCAGTGTGGATACGCTGGTGTGTCTTCAGGGTACTCGTCTGATTGAAGCTTTTTCCACACGTAACACAGGTGTAAGGTTTTTCTCCAGCGTGGCGACGCCGGTGTGTCTTCAGGTCACATAACTGACTGAAGCTTTTGCCACGTGTAATACAGGTGTAAGGTTTTTCTCCAGTGTGAATACGCTGGTGTGACTTCAGGTTAATTGACTGACTGAAGCTTTTGCCACATGTATCACAGGTGTATGGTTTTTCTCCAGTGTGAATGTGATAGTGAATCTTGAGTTGATGTAAGTGACTGAAGCTTTTGTCACAAGTATCACAGGAGTAAGGTGTTTCTCCAGTGTGGATACGCCGGTGTGTCTTCAGGGTACTTGAATGACTGAAGCTTTTGCCACATGTAGTACAGATGTAAGTTTTTTCTCCAGTGTGAATGCGATGGTGAATCTTGAGGTGAGGTAACTGACTGAAGCTTTTGCCACATGTATCACAGGTGTAAGGTTTTTCTCCAGTGTGAATGCGATGGTGAATCTTGAGGTGAGGTAACTGACTGAAGCTTTTGCCACATGTAGTACAGATGTAAGTTTTTTCTCCAGTGTGAATGCGATGGTGAATCTTGAGGTGAGGTAACTGACTGAAGCTTTTGCCACATGTATCACAGGTGTAAGGTTTTTCTCCACTGTGGATACGCTGGTGTATCTTCAGGTGACTTGAGTAATTGAAGCTTTTGCCACATGTACTGCAGGTGTAAGGTTTTTCTCCACTGTGGATACACTGGTGTGTCTTCAGGTTACCTGACTGACTGAAACTCTTGCCACATGTATCACAGGTGTAAGGTTTTTCTCCACTGTGGATAAGCTGGTGTGTCTTCAGGTTAATTGACTGACTGAAGCTTTTGCCACATGTATCACAGGTGTAAGGTTTTTCTCCACTGTGGATAAGCTGGTGTGTCTTCAGGGTACTTAACTGACTGAAGCTTTTGCCACATGTACCGCAGGTGTAAGGTTTTTCTCCACTGTGGATAAGCTGGTGTGTCTTCAGGGTACTTAACTGACTGAAGCTTTTGCCACATGTATCACAGGTGTAAGGCTTTTCTCCAGTATGGATACGCTGGTGTGTCTTCAGGTCACCTGACACATTGAAACTCTTGCCACAGTCTTTACAGCTGTGACTTGTCTTCCCTGCATAAGTTCGCTGACGTGTTTTTACTTCCCCTGGTTGAGTTCCGGTCTCGGTAAGCTGCTGCTCTGAGCTCTGAGATGTTGCTGGGTGTGCGTCAACTTGTGTCTGGCTGTTAGCTCCAGAGCTGGTAGTGGTCCCCTGACCAGCTGCGAGCGAGAGAGAGAGAGAGAGAGAGAGAGAGAGAGAGAGAGAGAGAGAGAGTTCTATAAGGTGTACACAGAAGCATCAAAAGTACTTTGAACATTTGGATCTGCTACTTTTGATCCTTTAGAATTTGAATCCTGGAAGTTAACAGTTTTGGACATACAGTGTGAGGGAAATAATGATAAACAAATCTGTTGCGTCGATTATTTCGGCCATGTTGTCGTTGCGTGCGTGCGTGCGTGCGTGCGTGCGTGCATGCGTGCGTGCGTGTGACTGACATTCCACATCTGTGATGGGGCCGTCAGAGCTCAGGTGTTGACTCAGGACTGCTGGGTCGCAGGGATGGGCGTGGAGGTGAGGAAATATGCTGTCAGCGCACAGACTGCAATCACTGCTGGATACCTGACACGCACACGCACACACACACACACACACACACACACACACACACACACACACACACACACACACACACACACACACACACACACACACGTGCAGTTTTTATATGGTGAAAGAAATCCAAATGCCCTCTTTCCATGCCATACCTGAAGGCAGCATTCAAGAGAATTGCCAAACTCTCCTGAACTTGAATGCAGCATCTTACTGTATGTTAAAAGAATTGCCCTCTCTCTCTCTCTCTCTCTCTCTCTCTCTCTCTCTCTCTCTCTCTCTCTCTCTCTCTGTGTAGACATCCATGCCGTTACGCCACATCTCCAGTATTGACATGATCATGCTTAGTTCAGTGTGGTATCAAGCACTTAAAATAGCCAACCTCCAAGCTCTCAACGCGTCATAGCGTAATGCATGAGCTTGGACTCGAAGGTCTGCTATTTTTGATATTTCCACCAAAAGGCCCTTTTAGAATAACTCTAACCCTAACTCCTAACCCCAGTTTATTTGTCATGTAGCATATCCTGATATTAGGATGTTCCCAAAATAAATTGATATTTGTGTGTTTTCAATGCATTTCGGTGACTAGCTGGATAACAGGCCCATAACCTTTCCTCTGCTAGAAGACAGGTTCACCTCTGGCCCAGTAATGATGGTTGGCCATTAGTGGATTACTTTCACCCACTAGCAAAATAATGACGTCATGTGTATGTCCTGTATGTAATGCACTTTAGTGTATTGATTATCTCTCTAGCCTACACTTAGAATCCAACCATATACGACAATGTGTTTTAAAGATGATGTTGGCACATGTCCTGAATTTTCCTTCTAAGTTGCACTATATAAGGGCTCAGATTTGGGAATCTTGCCGGCCTTAAAGATGCAGTGCCATCTAATTTTTAAAATGTGGGTTTTATGTGGCCACGCCCACTAGTTCATTAAGTATAAACAGGTGGGTGGTGACCCAGCTGAAGTTAGCCACACCCACAGTGTTGGGTGAATGGTAAAAGGGGAGGGGATGAGTTTATGATGTCATTTTATCTGTGTTTTTGGATCGGCACATTGACCCACAAGTTGTCAGCATCCATCCATCCATCCATCCATCCATCCAACATCAGTACCACTTTTCCCCTGATTTCTGAACAGAAATACACACTTTATCAGACTATAATATTTTGTTTAAATAACTGGTCATTTCATAACCGAGGGTGGGGACTTTCTCTTATACCATGATTTTTTGGAACCCAGGACCTTTTAGCTGTGAGGCGACAGCACTACCGACAGCGCCACCGTGCCCCCTGGGCAGTAAGCTATTAAGCTTTGTACGGTGACTGCAGATGACAACGGCAACCGGAAATGATCAGCACTCGATAGATCAACCTGCCACCGTAGCAGCCGTCTGTACTACGCCAGAAGGTCCCTTTCCACGTTGCGCCTAAAACGTCTGCTCCAGAGACGTGTCGCCATGGGAACCAAAGCGTTCAGTGAAAGAAGTGGGACCCCGTCGCCGACGGCTCTTTGATTAACGAGTTGGTCTGCAACGGCGATTGCGTCATAGCAGCCGTATTCCCGCCTCACGTCGCGGTAGGAGAAACGGGCTCCTTAAATTCCCCAATGTAAAACAATGGAAATGTCATCAGATCCACTGACCTCTGTTGTGCAGTGCTCTGCCGGGCCAGCAGGGGGCGATGTGACATTGTCTCCTCCTCCTCCGCTGCTGTTGCTGCTGCCCTGAGCCTCTGTGCCGCTCTCTGTTTGGAGAGCGGTTTTCTGAGGTTCCTTCTCAGCCGCCTCCTCAAACTTCAGTCTCTCCAGATCTCTCTCGAATTCCTCCTCGAGATTTATCTTCTGCAGTTCCCTTCCCACGATGTCATCAAGCTCCTCCTGAAAGGTCTTCTGAAATGAAATTTAAAATGTATTTATTTTAGGCATTTTTCCATGTTTCTTGTCCTCAATTACAAAAAAAGAGGCGACAATTAACATGAAAGTTCCTGAACTACGACACCTACAGGAATCTATAGGTATATTATCTCTAAGTCAAAAGGCCTCAGAACACAGAGATTTCAGACTGAATAAATAAGTGAATAAAAAGAAGTGATAAAAAAGTGAAACGAAATGTCAATTCAGGCTGAGTGTCAGGCTAGCTTGAACCTTCATGCTCTGCAGTTCCCGAACCTCCAGTCTCCGTGGTTCCTTCTTCTTCATCACGTCTTCTGCTGACTGTAAGAAGGCAAAGCTTGTTCTCTTAAGGCTGAAGCGATGCCCCAATCTGAACCCTCATATAGCTGTAACATACATGGAACATTGAGGACATCCTCCTTTAGTGCATCCACTTACAATGGCTCTTTCGAACGACTGTCATTTCGACAAAGGAGCGTCGGGAGGGTTAGCGACTCACCCCACAGAGGTTAGGTTTAGGGTAAGGGTCAGAGTTGGGTGCATTAGGCTAATGAGATACTCTTTCTACATCCACCCGCAAATTCTGTCGGCCGGTTCCCCAACACATTGGTCGTCTTGAAGCAGCTGTTATACAGAAATATATAATGCATGCTATGCTGAACGACATACACTTAAAGGGGCACTCCACCACTTTTCAACCTATGTTCATATAATTGGTCCTCACTCAAAAATACTAGAAACTGCAGGCTTTCTATTCCTGAAAAGTTGCAATTTTAAAGTGGAAGCCATCTCGCGATAATAAAAATCAAAATATTTTTTTCAAAAATGTTGTTTTTTTTTTTTTTTTTGAAAATGATGATGTCACAAGACGATGGATTCTGAACTTCCCACAGCTCTCCAAGGAGACTTGGACTGAGTAGAAAAAAATGGTGATATTTTATCATGAACATTAGTGAGGACCTATTATATGAAGACAGTTTGAAAAGTGGTGAACTACTCCTTTAAGTAAAAGTATCAATACTGCAATGTAAACTACTCCTTTAATGTCATCTTTTCAAAATGCATATTTACCGTGCTGTTTGTGTCTTCATGCTTAGTTCGCCATACATATTGCGCAATCCATGGGAGTACCGCGAAGGCCGCGAATCGATTCAAGTCGCGAATGGGAGGTGACAACTGCGTGCAAGCACAGCATGCAGCGAGGGGGAGGGGGCAGTTTGTGAGAGAGAGAGAGAGAGAGAGAGAGAGAGAGAGAGAGAGACAGGGGTGGGCCCTGTGTACAAGGATTCACTGCCTTATTTTGTGCTTTAACTATTGAAAAATAGCAGATATACAAGCTCACAGCGCGGCACTCGGTGAGCTTGTAGATCTGCTATTTTTTGAAAAATCATGAAAATTGGTGCGGAGTTTGAATATTTCAAATCCTTCTAAGGTTTTTTTTTTTTTAAACCTACGTTTATGTCAATGGTGCTCAAATATGTTCATGTGAAGGACCCCCACGGACCGCTATCTCAAAATATTTAGTTCCAGGGACCCTCCAGAAGCAAAATTTTAGTTACAAATGTTCACATTCAAAGATTTGCACACATTTTCATGACTTTTCAAAAATAGCAGATCTACAAGCTCGCAGCGTGGCACTCGGTGCAACGCACCCCTCCACTTTGGGCCCTATAACTCAGTCCCACTTCCCTCCCCCTTGTGATGCCCCGGAGAGAGAGACAGGGGGAGGGGGGAGAGAGACACACAGACAGACAGACAGACAGACAGACACACAGACAAACAAACAGACAGACAGACAGAGAGAGAGAAAGAGAGAGAGAGAGCAAAAGAGTTTGTTCCCAAACCTACCTTTTGCCTCCTCCCTCCGTGTGTGCATGCAGCTACTGCACTTGCACAATGTACAATTGACAAAACATCTTTTTACGGTCTATGGGTTTGACGCTCTGACATCATGCTCTGATGTCACTGTGACGCGTGATTGGAAATGACACCCGGGCTCCAGGGAAACCCCGCCCACTGAAGCTTTTGATTGGCTGAAGCGGAGCTAGGGAGCGCTCCATTGTAGTCGCTTGGACAGGGCGTTTATCGTGGGCTTGCCCAGGCCTTACGGCCTGGGCATAAATATAACGATTGCATTCACCACGGCTTCGTAACTCGCGCGGCGCTCCGCCTGCGGCGCTCGGGGGCGAAGAGCAGGACCAAGGTCCGCTGGCCTGCGCGCCGCTTGCAGTGTCGTGGACAATCGAGCGGCTCCGCCTGGAGCCCGGGTGTCATTTCCAAATACGCCACTGGGACACATCACTGTGACATCACAGGTGGACTCAAAGGCAGGTTTTTTGTTGACATGTCGATTCCTGCCACTGTCGTCCACGTCATGTTCAGGCACGATACCCTCTGCCTGCTGCAGCAGATGTCCACTAGTCCATATATGGGTATTCCCCAGAATCCCTTTTATGTCATCAATATTAAGCCTGTATCTAACAGAACTTCATATGGGAATGCCCATTTATGGACTTTTATTTTAATTTATTCTCTCCCTCAATATTTGGAGCTAACTACCATCACCATATATGTAAGTCTATATATGAGTATTCCCCAGAATCCCTTTCATGCCCATATATGGAGATCCCTGATACATCACTGGCCAGATGGCCAAGTCATGGCCCATATCTGTGTGGCTGGTTCGGATAGGGATCTCCATGTATGGGCATAAATAGTCCAGTAATTTTAGGCCAAAATTAGGCTAAACCTAAAACAAATTGCAATAGTAGCAAACTCAACTGATTCCGTATCCTCATTATGTCCTTAGTGAGGGGAAAAAAAGTCCCAAGGAATCCCACCGGGGCAAAGTTTTGAAAACGACCTACCTACCTTCACTTACTATACACTACACTATAAAGGAAAAATGACTCCCAAAAAAATCTGCTTTAAGTGGGATGTGAGGGGTCAAACTAGGGGTTTTTAATTATTCTGAATCCATTGCAAGCATTTGTTTTGCATGAAAAACATTCCTTGGGCAAGAAATGGCCCCTCAAAATGATGGTTTAGTGATGAGTCATCATTTTTCACAGTCTTTTGGGGTCCGTTTTTAGCTCAAGGAATGTTTTTCATGCAAAACAAATGCTTGCAATGGATTCAAAATAATTAAAAACCCCTAGTTTGACCCCTCACATCCCACTTAAAGCAGATTTTTTTGGGAGTAATTTTTCCTTTATAGTGTAGTGTATAGTAAGTGAAGGTAGGTAGGTCGTTTTCAAAACTTTGCCCCAATGGGATTCCTTGGGACTTTTTTTCCCTCACTAAGGACATAATGAGGATACAGAATCAGTTGAGTTTGCTACTATTGCAATTTGTTTTAGGTTTTTTCATATAATGACTGGACTAAAAAGGGATTGGTTAACCGATCACTTTTAAAAAGGATTGATATTTCTTCGACGGACACCTTTTCTCTGTCTAAAGATGTTACGTTATCTTAGGTTTGTTTGTCCAGTACAAACATGTACTGATTCACTGTCATCTGCGTCAGCAAAGCATACAGTATACTATCGTAATTGTCGGGCAGAAACCTTGTATCTCCAAGTTTCAAAATAGTATGTTTCTTCGTAAATTAAAGCCCTACTTACTTCATCATACAAGAGTGTTGCACAAAAGGAGTGAAAATAGCAGATCTACAAGCACACAATCGGCTATTTTCACTTGTTTAACTTGTTTTTCTTTAATAATGATTAAAAAGGAACGGTTTCGGACATTAAAGGTTTCTACCCGACAGCGACAAGGATTCAAATGCAAAAATATCAAAAGTAGCAGATCTACAAGCTCACACGTTCCGAGTTGGTCCTGGATGTGACACTTTTGATGCTGTTGTTTGATGCTTTATAGCAGGGTTCCCCGATTAGTTTTCCCCAAGGGCCGAATTATGTCTAGGGTACCAAGCCGAGGGCCACAACATTGCAGGGGGCGACGGTGGTGTTCCTGCTACTCCAGTGACAGTTCAGATATCGTCGTTGTCGGGTGAAAATCTTGTATGTCCAAAACCATTCGTTTTGCATTTATCATTTTAAAAACAAGTAGTGAAAACAGACGATCTACAAGCACACAACGCCTCATGGTGCGAGGCGTTGTGTGCTTGTAGATCTGCTGTTTTCACTACTTTTGTGCGACGGCCTCGTATGATGAAGCAGGGCTTTACTTTGTGAAAGAACGTACACATTTTGAGATATGAGGTTTCCACCCAACAATGACGATATAATAGTGTTGTTGCTGCTCTTATACCACCATTATTACTGGGGTTGGTGGGGGTCAGACAGTAGCCCCCTGTGGGCCGCAAATGGCCCGCGGGTCGCCTATTGGGGAACCCTGCTGTATAGTCTATGATCATTCATTTATCAAACATGTAGATAAGAGGTTTCTGCCTGGCAGCAGCAATGTGCTTGTTGACACCATGGCCATGCTTTATCAGATGACCAGTGATACCAGATAAACTGTTGAAGAACAACCTATCTATACTCTGTAAACACATCATAACATCACATTTTAATCATTCACACCCTACTCTGTTCCTGTCTTCATATTTACTTCTGGTACAGTAGGCCACTGATTCAGTGTCCATTTGGTCAACTAAGACCGTGACTAAAACTATCTTGATATTTAGTCGACTGAGATTTCAGATGACTAAAATAGGGCTAAAACTAAATGGTGTGTTAACATTTTATAAAAGACTAAGACTGAATCAGAATTTGCTGTCAAAATAAACACTGATTTCAATACCATAAATGAACTGCCAATGAACCGGAAACGTGTGTAGTGCGGCTGTTTGCGAGTGACAACTGATGTAATATACAATGAGTTATGATTTTGTATCATGGATAAATCGATACAAGTATGACGGAGAGAGTCGCAGCCCCAGCCTTGAAGCGTCAAAAGTCTAGTATCTCCCCTGGGCCAAAAAGATGTCTCTTTGGTCTAGTGGTTAAGATATTGGACTTGCGTGCGGGAGATCCGGGTACGAAGCCGGGTGGGGAGGTTTGGATCATTTCCGTTACACAAGGAAATGTATTTCAAAATGTATAAATAATCCTTATTAATGAGTAATTTGTAGATTAGGATTAGGAACTACGCTCCAAACACTGATATAATGAGGACTTTCTACAAGGAAACTTAATCAAGTTTTGTGATAAAACGAAAAAGAAAATGCAATGTAGTCTATTACTTTAACTGCAGGAAATTGATTTATTGAAGTAAATGTGCAATACAGCGAAATAGCAATGACATTGTGTAACAGATTAATAACATGATAATGAGCAGTAGCCTGGTTAATAAACCAGACACCCCCTGGCGGTAGTGGTGGTGTTGTGGTCTGGTCCTTCACATTTAATAATCTTTTTCCACCAGCCCTCAGAAAGGGCGAGCCAATCAGGGCTGTAGGCTTGGGGCACGTGGTGGGTGGTGGCCTGGTTCAAAACCATTCAGCCAATCAGGCGAGTGTGTGTATTCAAACATATTCCCCCCTCCACTCTATTACAGACTTCAAACAGTCCCTAGTTGATGCTTTCATTGAACTAACGAGCTATTGACACTTGTATGGCTCAATCAATTACCACAGCTCACAACCCCTTTGAAGTAACCCCTTTGAAGCAATTGAGAGCAAGTCACCTTGACATTTTTTAAACCACCCCTTGGAAATGAAAATTCTGCTCCCAGGTCCAGACTAATATCCAACACGCAGTGAGGAATTAGTATGAGCAACGCCAGGCTAAATGAGCAGTAGCCTATGATAATAAACAATCACTTTGATGGAATCATCATGAAACTAAAGTTCCAAAAGATAAAGCAAATGTAACCTCAAAATATAATAACAATTACAACATTATTGTCTACACATTATCTTATGCTGGATGTTAATATGTATTTTCAGGTATTTTACCTCTTAAACCACCAATCCTTAGTAAACTTCACCTTTGGCTCTAATAAAAATAAAAAATAAATCATCTTCGTAGAACACACTACTGCACAGCAATCGTCCTTCTTGTGCTGATTTTCAATTCAGTGACATCCCCTCCCCCACTGAAAAGGAACCCCAAATAATCGAAGACGCCTCAGGGCGACATGCGATGTCGAGCCAATTCTTGGCCATCTGGCCAGTGATTGTATATCGGACCATGCCAGTTGCCCATATATGGAGATCCATGTACTGTATATAATAGATCCTTTTCATGCCCATACATGGAGATGATCCCTGTCTGAACCAGCCGCACAGATATGGGCATTCCCATATGAAGTCCTGTTAAGTACCATGCATAGTAGTACATAAACAACGTGGGGATACATAACGAATGGAGACGGAGAGTACTTTGATCCGGTCTCTCCGTAGCTCCGGACGTAATTGTCTCTGTCCGTAACGTTACGGACAACACTCAACCTAACGGATTAAAACCGATAAAAACGTACACATGAAGTACCCGTGGCGAACTTTTGTCAACCGTGGGGGCAGTAGAGGGAGAAATGTTTCGTCTTTTTTTCTGGTATCCATTTTGTAGTAGGAGGAAGTAAAAAATAAATAAATCACAAAGTAACGCTGAACAGTGAACAAGCCGTTCAGGACGCAGACCTGTTGCCACTTGTACAACTGCAGTGCACACAGCAGCAGCGGAGGCAGAACGCAGAAGCAGCAAAGTGCCAGTGTCAGATCATGATACCATTTTAAATGATTATGATTGGTTTTAAAAGTTGTTCTACTTTATCCAAATAATAATATTAATAATAGGCTTAATAACAGCATTTTCCGACGGCGACGGCGTGCAGGGACATCAACTATGGAGTGAAAATAGAGTACGATACCATTGAAAGAACGCACAGCACGGCTGTAGGCTATTTACTTAATGCATGTAATCGCCGATGCCTATCAACATGTTTGCTCATTGGGAAGATGCATTTGGGTGCCATCTATTGGATACAGTATGTAATTGAACCGTATATAACACAGAGAACGGATGGAACTATGCATGTAGACGCAATTACCGTAAGTTCCTCCTCAACCCCAAACGTACACAAAATCATCCATCCGTAACTATAAATGGCCCTTTAGATATGGGCTTAATATTGATGACTTCAGGTTAATTGACTTACTGAAGCTTTTACCACATGTATCACAGGTGTATGGTTTTTCTCCAGTGTGAATGCGATGGTGAATCTTGAGGTGAGCTAAGTGATAGAAGCTTTTGCCACACGTAACACAGGTGTAAGGTTTTTCTCCAGTGTGGTGACGCTGGTGTGTCTTCAGGGTACCTGACTGACGGAAGCTTTTGCCACACGTAACACAGGTGTAAGGTTTTTCTCCACTGTGGAGACGCTTGTGTGTCTTCAGGGTACTTGAGTATTTGAAGCTCTTGCCACATGTACCACACATGTAAGGTTTTTCTCCACTGTGGACAAGCTGGTCTGTCTTCAGGTGACTTGACCAACTGAAGCTTTAGTCACATTTATCACAGGTGTAAGGTTTTTCTCCAGTGTGAATGTGATGGTGAATCTTGAGGTGGCGATGCTGGTGTGTCTTCAGGTGACATGAGTAATTGAAGCTCTTGCCACATGTACTGCAGGTGTATGTTTTTCTCCAGTGTGAATGTGATGGTGAGTCTTAAGGTGAGCTAACTGACTGAAGTTTTTGCCACATGTATCACAGGCGTAAGGTTTTTCTCCAGTGTGGATACGCTGGTGTGTCTTCAGGGTACCTGACTGACTGAAACTCTTGCCACAGTTACAGGTGTAATGTTTTTCTCCACTGTGGATACGCTGGTGTTTCTTCAGGGTACTTGGATCATTGAAGCTTTTGCCACATGTATCACAAGTGTAAGGTTTTTCTCCACTGTGGATACGCTGGTGTGTCTTCAGGTTACCTGACATATTGAAGCTCTTGCCACATGTATCACAGGTGTATGGTTTTTCTCCAGTGTGAATGCGATAGTGAATCTTGAGGTAGGCTAACTGACTGAAGCTTTTGCCACATGTACCACAGGAGTAAGGTTTTTCTCCACTGTGGACAAGCTGGTGTGTCTTCAGGGTACTTGGGAAATTGAAGCTCTTGCCACATGTACTGCAGGTGTAAGGTTTTTCTCCACTGTGGATACACTGGTGTGTCTTCAGGTTACCTGACTGACTGAAACTCTTGCCACAGTTACAGGTGTAAGGTTTTTCTCCACTGTGGATACACCGGTGTGTCTTCAGGTTAATTGACTGACTGAAGCTTTTGCCACATGTATCACAGGTGTAAGGTTTTTCTCCACTGTGGATAAGCTGGTGTGTCTTCAGGGTACTTAACTGACTGAAGCTTTTGCCACATGTATCACAAGTGTAAGGCTTTTCTCCAGTGTGGATACGCTGGTGTGTCTTCAGGTTACATGAGAAATTGAAGCTCTTGCCACACGTAACACAGGTGTAAGGCTTTTCTCCAGTATGGATACACTGGTGTGTCTTCAGGTCACCTAACACATTGAAACTCTTGCCACAGTCTTTACAGCTGTGACTTGTCTTCCCTGCATAAGTTCGCTGACGTGTTTTTACTTCCCCTGGTTGAGTTCCGGTCTCGGTAAGCTGCTGCTCTGAGCTCTGAGATGTTGCTGGGTGTGCGTCTACTTGTGTCTGGCTGTTAGCTCCAGAGCTGGTAGTGGTCCCCTGACCAGCTGCTAGAGAGAGAGAGAGAGAGAGAGAGAGAGAGAGAGAGAGAGAGAGAGAGAGAGAGAGAGAGAGAGAGAGAGAGAGAGAGAGAGTTCTATAAGGTGTACACAGAAGCATCAAAAGTACTTTGAACATTTGGATCTGCTACTTTTGATCCTTTAGAATTTGAATCCTGGAAGTTAACAGTTTTGGACATACAGTGTGAGGAAATAATGATAAACAAATCAGTGTGTCGATTATTTCGGCCATGTTGTCGTTGCGTGCGTGCGTGCGTGCGTGCGTGCGTGCGTGCGTGCGTGCGTGCGTGCGTGCGTGCGTGCGTGTGACTGACATTCCACATCTGTGATGGGGCCGTCAGAGCTCAGGTGTTGTCTCAGGACTGCTGGGTCGCAGGGATGCGCGTGGAGGTGAGGAAATATGCTGTCAGCGCACAGACTGCAATCACTGCTGGATACCTGACACACACACACACACACACACACACACACACACACACACACACGCACACACACGCGCACACGCACACGCACACACACACACACACACACACACACACACACACACACACACACGTGCAGTTTTTATATGGTGAAAGAAATCCAAATGCCCTTTCCATGCCATACCTGAAGGCAGCATTCAAGAGAATTGCCAAACTCTCCTGAACTTGAATGCAGCATCTTACTGTATGTTAAAAGAATTGCCCTCTCTCTCTCTCTCTCTCTCTTCTCTCTCTCTCTCTCTCTCTCTCTCTTTCTGTGTAGACATTCATGCCGTTAAGCCACATTTCCAGTATTGACATGATCATGCTTAGTTCAGTGTGGTATCAAGCACTGAAAATAGCCAACCTCCAAGCTCTCAACGCGTCGCAGCGTGATGCATGATGCATGAGCTTGGACTCGGAGGTCTGCTATTTTCACCAAAAGGCCCTTTTCTCTGCACGTCCCTGGCTGACTGTGATAAGGCTTGTATTAAACTTGTGCATAGCTAAGTACTCGTTCTCGTACTCGTTCTTCTGCTATACCACAAAAATGTGGAATGCCTTACCGAAGGCCATGAAGGAGTGTGGATCACTAGCATCCTTTAAAATTGCCCTGAAAAACCACTTACAGGCAGCAGCCGTTCGCAACTGGTAAAAAACCTAGCCCAACCATACCCTCCCTGCGCCTTCCTTGTATATACTTGTATACTTGTATATTCCTTGTATATACTTACTGTTTGTTTAGATTTAATGTATATTCCTTGTATATACTTACTGTTTGTTTAGATTTACTGTATTCTTTTCTTTTTTTCCCCCCTTTTCTTTACATATCTACTGCATAGTACTGCGTTATATTTGTCTGTCATTCAATGTTATATGAGATACTTAAATGGTTTCCTGTTGAAATAAGCTTAGTCTTTCATGGATCTCCTTTTAGTAGACCTTGTACCAGTGAACTGTACCGTCATGAATCTGTACATTTTCCTATGCAAAACTTCTAATAAAGCCTTCAATCAATCAATCAAGTATCAGTTATAGGCTATAAGTCTAACTCCTAACCCCAGTTTATTTGTCATGTAGCATATCGTGATAATACGATGTTCCCAAAATAAATAGATACTTGCGTGTTTTCAATGCATTTTGGTGACTAGCTGGATAACAGACCCATAACCTTTCCTCTGCTAGAAGACAGGTTCACCTCTGGCCCAGTAATGATGGTTGGCCATTAGTGGATTACTTTCACCCACTAGCAAAATGATGACGTCATGTGTATGTCCTGTATGTAGTGCACTTTAGTGTATTGATTATCTCTCTAGCCTACACTTAGAATCCAACCATACATTTAGTACCATGCACTTACTGTATTACCTGACTAGGTTTCTCTCACACATGTACTCTGACAGGGGACTGCCCATAAGTCTGAAGGTTCATTAGTGCAAATTTAGTTAGGGTTACTGAGGTTAAGGTTAGGGTTAGAGTTAGGCATAGTATTCTTAACAAATTCGGACTAATGATCCTTCGGACTAATGAACCTTCGGACCAATGCCATGCATCGGCTTCACCATGGCACCCTCTGACACACGACAATGTGTATTAAGTGGATGCACTAAAAGATGATGTCGGCACTTAACATGTCATGATTGTCCTCATTTTTCCTTGTAAATTGCATTATATCAGGGATCAGATTTGGGCATCTGGCCGGCCTTAAGCGAACCTGTTCCTGATGCGAGAGAAGGCGATCCTTCTGTCCTCCTCATTAGGACATGCAGAAGCTAAATTCCAATATTAGGTAATGACTCATTTAGGAGACGTACTGTGATTTTCAACCTGAGAAGAAAAGTGTGCTGTTGACTGACAGGTGAACTTTGAAAATAAACAAGAACAAGAAGATTTGTTGTATGAGAGGCTGTTGTGGACGTTCCCTTTCATCATTTTGAGGCCCTTCTGAATCAATACTCACATTGTTCTATGCTTGTGGGGACAGATCTGGCACTCACAGTAAAAGCATGTGCGTGCACACACGCACACGCTCATGGTCAGTGATGTTCAAATAGTGAATTATTGACCATCAAACTACATATCAGGGTCCACAGCATCCATCCATCCATCCATTCATCCAACATCAGTACCTATTTTCCCCAGATTTCTGAACAGAAATAACTGCTCATTTCATAACCAAGATTTTTTGTAACACATTTTTTGTAACACAGTGCCAATTATCGAATCCAGGACCTTTTAGCTGTGAGGCGACAGCACTACCGACAGCGCCACCATGCCCCCTGGGCAAGTAGGCTATTTAAGCTTTGTACGGCGACGGCAGATGACGATGGCAACCGGAAATGATCAGCACTCAATAGATCAACCTGCCGCCGTAGCAGCCGTCTGTACTACGCCAGAAGGTCCCTTTCCACGTTGCGCCTAAAACGTCTGCTCCAGAGACGTGTCGCCATGGGAACCAAAGCGTTCAGTGAAAGAAGTGGGACCCCGTCGCCGACGGCACTTTGCTTAACGAGTTGGTCTGCAACGGCGATTGCATCATAGCAGCCGTATTCCCGCCTCACGTCGCGGTAGGAGAAACGGGCTCCTTAAATTCCACAATGTAAAACAACTAGAAGTTTGCGGCCCTTTGGGCCGCAAAAGTCTAGAGTTCAGGCCGCTGCGCGGCCCTCACCGCCATGTTGTGGCAGTGTGGTGTGTGTAATGGCCAAATACGTTTTTTTTGAGAAAAAATAGTTTTTTGAGAAAAAATAGTTTTTTGAGAAAAAAACATTTTTGAGAAAAAAAAATTTAGAAAATTTTTTTGAGAAAAGAAAATTAAAATAAAAAAAATTGGAAAAAAAGTTTTGAAAAAAATGGTGATGCGATGACGTGGTGTATACGGATGTTACTGCGATTGAGGTGAAAGAGAAAAGTGGAAAGTTGTGAGCTAACTATTAGCTATTTTTGTGTGTGTGTGTGTGTGTGTGTGTGTGTGTGTGTGTGTGTGTGTGTGTGTGTGTGTGTGTGTGTGTGTGTGTGTGTGTGTTCTGGCTACGCCCCCCTCGGTTGAAATTGGATCCGCCGGTCCCATAGCTGTGAATACGAGCCAATGGACGGCGGTCACCGGTCACCATGGCAACGGGGGGCCAATGATAGAGTTAGGGCAGTATTCTGTGAGTTCTACCGACCTACTACGGACCTACTACGGACCTACATCTGATCTAGCTATGAGTTGAGGTGGATGTGAAGTGGGCGTGAATGGGCTTGGAAGTGGGATGCGGCAATAGGAGGAATGTAAGTATAGATGGAAATGTCATCAGATCCACTGACCTCTGTTGTGCAGTGCTCTGCCGGGCCAGCGGGTGGCGATGTGACATCGTCTCCTCCTCCTCCGCTGCTGTTGCTGCTGCCGTGAGCCTCTGTGCTGCTCTCTGTTTGGAGAGCGGTTTTCTGAGGTTCCTTCTCAGCCGCCTCCTCAAACTTCAGTCTCTCCAGTTCTCTCTCGAATTCCTCCTCGAGATTTATCTTCTGCAGTTCCCTTTCCACGATGTCATCAAGCTCCTCCTGAAAGGTCTTCTGACATGAAATTTAAAATGTATTTATTTTAGGCATTTTTTCATGTTTCTTGACCTCAATTACACACAAAAAAATGAACTATCAACATTCAGTGGTTTTTCTGTAATCTGTAGTTTTTTGAATAATTAGGCTCAGAAAAGTGAGTTCCTTGGCCTCCCGCCGTATGCATCAGTGTCAGGTGGGGAGCGGTTGTAGGGGAGGCTGTATCACCTTTGCTGTTACTTTCCTCTGTGTTTGTATCGTTCCAATTCACCATTTACCATTTATCACTTTGGTTGTTGTGTTCCAAAAGAGGCGACAATTAACATGAAAGTTCCTGAACTACGACACCTAGAGGAATCTATAGGTATATTATCTCTGCAAGTCAAAAGGCCTCAGAACACAGAGAGAGAAAAAACCCTGCTATGGCTCACTGGAGTGGAATTTTCAGTTAAAACATTTTAAGGGACAAAGACTTATGTTATGGTTGCTTGAAACTAGCCTGGTTGCAGACCCTGAATCGCTAGCCACGCCCCTCTATTTTGTTTTGCTGATTTGTCTGGTGATGATCTCATTGAAGTGGTTTTCCTCGGTTGAAATTCCAAACGAGCAAATTGCCTCTTTGGCAACACCCATCCCAGAAACTGCTGCAGATGGAAGCGATTTCAGACTGAATAAATAAGTGAATAAGAAGAAGTGATAAAAAAGTGAAACGAAATGTCAATTCAGGCTGAGTGTCAGGCTAGCTTGAACCTTCATGCTCTGCAGTAGTGTCCTCCCGAACCTCCAGTCTCCGTGGTTCCTTCTTCTTCATCACGTCTTCTGCTGACTGTAAGAAGGCAAAGCTTGTTCACTTAAGGCTGAAGCGATGCCCCAATCTGAACCCTTAGCTGTAACATACATGGAACATTGAGGACATCCTCCTTTAGTGCATCCACTTACAATGGCTCTTTCGAACGACTGTCATTTCGACAAAGGAGCGTCGGGAGGGATAGCGACACACCCCACAGAGGTTAGGTTTAGGGTAAGGGTCAGAGTTGGGTGCATTAGGCTAATGAGATAATCTTTCTACATCCACCCACAAATTCTGTCCGCCGGTTCCCCAACACATTGGTCGTCTTGAAGAAGCTGTTATACGGAAATATATAATGCATGCTATGCTGAACGACATACACTTAAAGGGGCACTCCACCACTTTTCAATCTATGTTCATATAATTGGTCCTCACTCAAAAATAGCTTTTTTTTTTTTTTTTTTTCTTTCCTCAGAGGAGGGCTGTGGGCTGGTCAGAAAACCATCGTCTT